>NC_064637.1:49305579-49619017 GCF_023864275.1 Schistocerca cancellata | reverse complement strand
ATAACTGTTTATGGATTCTTCCGTCCCTTCTTGATAGAACAATTCCATTTTGAGCGTCGAATAACACTTAGGAGGGTTTTTGTTCTCCTTTTTTTTATTTGTATCAACTAGTTTTCGGCTTATTAGGCCATCTTCGGATAACTACTGGCTGTTGTTTACAATGAGCTTGTGTTATTACGAACTAAACATTCCGGACTAAGATACAACGCACTTACATACGATCTTTACTTGTGGTATTTTCTTTGGAATTGTCAAACTGACCTTTTGAATTTTTGTTCTGTAAAACTGTTATTTAACATAATAAATCACATTTTATGGTTTGTCAGTACTATGTATAACAACAATTAGAATTATTTAGAATACACATTATTACAAGTAAAGAAATTCACACCCCAATGTGATGTAATATCCCTTATGTGTTTACATTGGTAACTGTAACTCAAATGTAACAATGTAATATTTGGTATATATTAATGCACAATTTTCTAATAACAAAATGTAACCCCCAAAGAAAACATTGCTGTTGTACAACCAACAATTAATGTCCAGCACAACTGTTCAAAACAAATACAAAAAAATTGTAATTTTGTAATAATGTGTATTCTAAATAATTCTAATTGTTGTCATACATGGTGCTGACAAACCAAAAAATGTGATTTATTACTGTAAAGAACATTCACTTCCCAGTTTTACAGAACAAAAAGTTAAAAGACAAGTTTGACAATTCCAAAGGCAATACCACAACTAAAGATCGTAAGTAAGTGCGTTGTATCTTGGTCCAGAATCTTTGGTTCTTAAGAACACAAGCTCCTTGTAAACAGTAATCAATAGTTATTTGAAGATGGTGTAGTAAGCCGAAAAGTAGTTCATACAAATAAAAATCAGTAGAATAAAAAAGCGCCTAAGTATTATTCAACCCTCAATATTTTATAACTACTTTGTGGATATTAATTGCCTTACCCTCCTACGTTGTCGTACGGCCCACATTGACTTCTGCGGTTATTTCACAGAGTGCTGCTTGTCTGTTAGCAGTGTCTACTATATGCATACGCCGCTGCTCTCCGTTGTTACATGAAAGCCGTTGGCCACTGCGTTGTCCGTGGTGAAATTTGGTATCTCGGCACACTCCTGACATCGCAGATCTAGAAAAACTGAAAACCCCGACTATTTCCGAAATTAAATGTCCCATGCGTCTACCTCCAACTACTATTCCACGTTCAAAGTTTGTTAATTCCCGTCGTGCGGCCATAATCACGTCGAAAAACTTTCGAAATTTATCACCTGAGTACAAAACACAGGTCCACCAACGTACATCCATTTCACACTAAGCCCTATGTATATGTGCATATCGCTGTCCCATGAGTTTGCGATCCCAGCGTATTTGTGCACCAGCAATTCAGCCACATTATCACCTTTTCCAGTTCTGCTATTGTTCTGTTACTCATTTTCGTTCTATTATACGAGGTGCATTCAAGTTCTAAGGCCTCCGATTTTTTTTCTCCAGACTGGAAAGAGGTAGAAACATGCGCATTGTTTTAAAATGAGGCCGCGCTCATTGTCAATACTTCTCAGAGATGGCAGCACCGTACGGCAGATGGAATTTTACCGCCAGTGGCGAGAATGAGAACTGTTTTAAATACTTAAAATGCCAACGTTTTCCTTACTTGAACAGCGTGCAATCATTCATTTTCTGAATTTGCGTTGTGTGAAACCAATTGAAATTCATCGACAGTTGAAGGAGACATGTGGTGATGGAGTTATGGATGTGTCGAAAGTGCGTTTGTGGGTGCGACAGTTTAATGAAGGCAGAACATCGTGTGACAACAAACCGAAACAACCTCGGGCTCGCACAAGCCAGTCTGACGACATGATCGAGAAAGTGGAGAGAATTGTTTTGGGGGATCGCCGAATGACTGTTGAACAGATCGCCTCCAGAGTTGACATTTCTGTGGGTTCTGTGCGCACAATCCTGCATGACGACCTGAAAATGCGAAAAGTGTCATCCAGGTGGGTGCCACGAATGCTGACGGACGACCACACGGCTGCCCGTGTGGCATGTTGCCGAGCAATGTTGACGCGCAACGACAGCACGAATGGAACTTTCTTTCCGTCGGTTGTGACAATGGATGAGACGTGGATGCCATTTTTCAATCCAGAAATAAAGCGCCAGTCAGCTCAATGGAAGCACACAGATTCACCGCCACCAAAAATTTCGGGTAACCGGCAGTGCTGAAAAAATGATGGTGTCCATGTTCTGAGACAGCGAGGGCGTAATCCTTACCCATTGCGTTCCAAAGGGCACTACGGTAACAGGTGCATCCTACGAAAGTGTCTTGAAGAACAAATTCCTTCCTGCACTGCAACAAAAACGTCCGGGAAAGGCTGTGCGTGTGCTGTTTCACCAAGACAACGCACCCGCACATCGAGCTAACGTTAAGCAACAGTTTCTTCGTGATAACAGATTTGAAGTGATTCCTCATGCTCCCTACTCACCTGACCTGGCTCCTAGTGACTTTTGGCTTTTTCCAACAATGAAAGACACTCTCCGTGGCCGCACATTCACCCGCCGTGCTGCTATTGCCTCAGCGATTTTCCAGTGGTCAAAACAGACTCCTAAAGAAGCCTTCGCCGCTGCCATGGAATCATGGCGTCAGCGTTGTGAAAAATGTGTACGTCTGCAGGGCGATTACGTCGAGAATTAACGCCAGTTTCATCGATTTCGGGTGAGTAGTTAATTAGAAAAAAAATCGGAGGCCTTAGAACTTGAATGCACCTCGTACAATGCATAACGGAAGAGTTGTATAACATCTCTTTAATTTCCATGTGGTCTTAATCGCAGCTAATTATCTGTTTCGTTTCGTTGCTAACAGTCCCGCTCAACTTGCTTCTCTTCATGACAATCGCTTAATTTTACATTGCAAAGCCTTTACCAGGAACTATGCCGTCAATTTTAATAGCAGGCCTTCTGCCGGGATAAACATTGAAACAAACAGCTAATTTTCAGAACTTCATTTGAATTTACTACGAGTAAAGTTCTCGTTAATACAATAAATATGTTATATACGGTGTTAATTATTCTAAGGCTGAGCTATTTTCTCTTTGATATTAAACATCTGATGTAGGAAGAGTTTTGCGAGATGGTCTGCCAGATGAACATTTTGGACCATAAACAGGCTGTTTAATCAGTTGTCTGTTGCGCGTTATCTGGAATTTTGGGTAATAGGCCTCTGTTTGATGGATGTTTCACTGAGCCAGAACTATGGTATTGATACAGCGCTCATGAACACAGTGTTGGGTCACCATTCAGTTTGCACGCACTGTTTCCGACAGCATAATTAAAAAATAGAAACACCGAGGCTTGTTGTTTGTGACGAGTGTCTTTCGACACGCTGCCTTTGTTTTCCACTACGCCTCTGCCATCTATCAGAAGTGGTCGAAAATTCACACACGTGCCGGCCACTGTGGCCGAGCGCTTCAGTCCGGATCTGCGCTGCTGCTACGGTCGCAGCTTCGAATCCTGCCTTGGGCATGAATGTGGGTGATGTTCTTAAGTTAGTTAGGTTTAAGTAGCTCTACGTCTAAGGGAGTCACGACCTCAGATGATAAGTCCCATAGTGCTTGGAGCCATTTGATTTTTCACACACGTACAGAAATCATCCAAGAGGATATATATATATATATATATATATATATCCTTTTGAATCATTCATATTTGTTGTTTCTTCTGTATGTGTGTGAAAATTCAAATATATCCTGATGGGTAATTCATATTTGATGTTTCTTCTGTACGTGTGTGAAAAATCAGTTGGCTCCAAGCACTATGGGACATATCATCTGAGGTACTGAGGTTATATATATATATATATATAATTATTTTCTGAACGGCCATTGTATATACAGTTTAAAAGCTGTTAAGTAGCCTATAACTTCGAACTAATTAAACCTAACTAACCTAAGGACATCACTGCCCGAGGCAGGATTCGAACCTGTGACCGTAGCGGTCGCTCGGCTCCAGACTGTAGCTCCTAGAACCGCACGGCCACCCAGGCCGGCTTTTTTTTTGTATTATGTGTGTGATATTTCTCAACTGATTTTCAACAAAACATCGAAGTTAACAAAATTACAAGTTATCTTAAACTAACTTATAACACAGTTCTATATCTACCTCTACATCTACATCCATACTCCGCAAGCCACCTAACGATGTGTGGCGGAGGGTACCTTGAGTACCTCTACCGGACTGCATTTCCTTAGGATTCTTCCAATGAATCTCAGTCTGGCATCTGCTTTACCGACGATCAACTTTATATGATCATTCCATTTTAAATCACTCCTAATGCGTACTCCCAGATAATTTATGGAAAAACTGCTTCCAGTTGCTGACCTGCTATATTGTAGCTAAATGATAAGGGATCTTTCTTTCTATGTATTCGCAGCATATTACACTTGCCTACATTGAGATTCAATTGCCATTCCCTGCACCATGCGTCAATTCGCTGCAGATCCTCCTGCATTTCAGTACAATTTTCCATTGTTACAACCTCTCGATATACAACAGCATCATCCGAAAAAAGCCTCAGTGAACTTCCGACGTCATCCACAAGGTCATTTATGAATATTGTGAATAGCAACGGTCCTACGACACTCCCCTGTTATTATTCCTTCAACTGTACTTAGACTGTAACACTGCTTTATGGTCTTAGGTATTTTGTACTCCGTCTTCAGGCCACAAGTGGCCCATCCGGACCATCCGACCGCCGTGTCGTCCTCAGTTGAGGATGCGGATAGGAGGGGCGTGTGCTCAGCACACCGCTCTCCAGGTTGTTGTGATGGATTTCTTTGACCGGAGCCGCTACTATTCGGTCGAGCAGCTCCGCAGTTGGCATCACGAGGCTGAGTGCACCCAGAAAAATGGCAACAGAGCATGGCGGTCCGGATGGTCACCCATCCAAGTGCTGGGCACGCCCGACAGCGCTTAACTTCGGTGATCTGTCGGGAACCAGTGTATCCACTGCGACAAGACAGTTACCTTGTAAGTAGGCTGTTTAGGTTTCTTTATTGGTAACGCCACGTAGCGTTCTGTGTGAAAATTACTGGCTGTGCTGTGTGCAGTCTGTGGCTAGTTTGCATTGTTGTCTGCCATTGTAGTGTTGGGCAGCTGGATGTGAACAGCGCGTAGCGATGCGCAGTTGGAGGTGAGCCGCCAGCAGTGGTGGATGTGAGGAGAGAGATGGCGGAGTTTTGAAATTTGTAATACTGGATATCATGAACTGCTATATACATTATGACTTTTGAACACTACTGAGGTAAACACATTGTTTGTTCTCTATTAAAATCTTTCATTTGCTAACTATCCCTATCAGTAGTTAGTGCCTTCCGTAGTTTGAATCTTTTATTTAGCTGGCAGTAGTGGCGCTCGCTGTATTGCAGTAGTTCGAGTAACGAAGATTTTTGGTGAGGTAAGTGATTTGTGAAACGTATAGGTTAATGTTAGTCGGGGCCATTCTTTTGTAGGGATTTTTGAAAGTCAGATTGCGACGCTAAATATATTGTGTGTCAGTTTAAGCACAGTCACGTATAATTTTTCAAAGGGGACGTTTCAATCTAGATGTTTTGACCAGATTTTTTTTGTATTTTTAAAATTAATTTCAGTGCAGTAATAACAGATGCCACTGTTTCGTTCACACAGTTACCAAGATGTATGTATAGCTGTGAGACATTACTCTTTGTTTTCAGTTAGAATCATCTAATTTGACTTATGTACATAATTTTTTTAAAAGTATAAAGTAAGAAATAATACGATAAAACATACGAATCGTAAAATCAATTTAAAGCTTGTCAACGCATCACACATATAAACAGGGCGCTGCAGATTAATTTGACATACACTAAGGCCATCTGTGGTCTAGGTGTAAACAGGGACGTCACTGTGAACTCACCTTCGACGCGAATACTCCAGTTGGGACTGTTTTTATATATAAAAGTGGTTAATATTTTAACTTAATGGTATGTACAGGGATATTACAAATGATTGAAGCGATTTCATAAATTTACTGTGGCTCCATTCATTGACATATGGTCACGACACACTACAGATACGTAGAAAAACTCATAAAGTGTTGTTCGGCTGAAGCCGCACTTCAGGTTTCTGCCGCCAGAGCGCTCGATAGCGCAGTGAGACAAAATGGCGACAGGAGCCGAGAAAGCGTATGTCGTGTTGAAATGCACTCACATCAGTCAGTCATAACAGTGCAACGACACTTCAGGACGAAGTTCAACAAAGATCCACCAACTGCTAACTCCATTCGGCGATGGTATGCGCAGTTTAAAGCTTCTCGATGCCTCTGTAAGAGGAAATCAACGGGTCGGCCTGCAGTGAGCGAAGAAACGGTTGAACGCGTGCGGGCAAGCTTCACGCGTAGCCCGCGGAAGTCGACGAATAAAGCGAGCAGGGAGCTAAACGTACCACAGCCGACGGTTTGGAAAATCTTACGGAAAAGGCTAAAGCAGAAGCCTTACCGTTTACAATTGCTACAAACCCTGACACCCGATGACAAAGTCAAACGCTTTAAATTTTCGGCGCGGTTGGAACAGCTCATGGAAGAGGATGCGTGCAGTGCGAAACTTGTTTTCAGTGATGAAGCAACATTTCTTCTTAATGGTGAAGTGAACAGACACAATGTGCGAATATGGGCGGTAGAGAATCCTCACGCATTCGTGCAGCAAATTCGCAATTCACCAAAAGTTAACGTGTTTTGTGCAATCTCACGGTTTAAAGTTTACGGCCTCTTTTTCTTCTGCGAAAAAAACGTTACAGGACACGTGTATCTGGACATGCTGGAAAATTGGCTCATGCCACAACTGGAGACCGACAGCGCCGACTTCATCTTTCAACAGGATGGTGCTCCACCTAACTTCGATCATGATGTTCGGCATTTCTTAAACAGGAGATTGAAAAACCGATGGATCGGTCGTGGTGGAGATCATGATCAGCAATTCATGTCATGGCCTCCACGCTCTCCCGACTTAACCCCATGCGATTTCTTTCTGTGGGGTTATGTGAAAGATTCAGTGTTTAAACCTCCTCTACCAAGAAACGTGCCAGAACTGCGAGCTCGCATCAACGATGCTTTCGAACTCATTGACGGGGACATGCTGCGCCGAGTGTGGGAGGAACTTGGTTATCGGCTTGATGTCTACCGAATCACTAAAGGGGCACATATCGAACATTTATGAATGCCTAAAAAAACTTTTTGAGTTTTTGTATGTGTGTGCAAAGCATTGTGAAAATATCTCAAATAATAAAGTTATAGTAGAGCTGTGAAATCGCTTCAATCATTTGTAATAACCCTGTATTTTATCACTGACTCACATTTAAATCTTATACAAATGTATATGTAAGGAGACAAGCATGTTACATTATTGTAACTAGTTCTTTATACGATGGCGAAGCAGTGACCGAAATCTGGAGCAATAAAGATTGTTTGCGACTGATGGGTGTACCCTTTACTACTTGAAATGAACACACTGCCTGAGCACATCTGTGTTCACATGGAACCTGTTTGGAGATATATAACACAAAGGGTAAGCACAAAGTATTTCGTTGATTGACCGCTACGGTCGCAGGTTCGAATCCTGCCTTGGGCATGGATGTGTGTGATGTGCTTAGGTTAGTTAGGTTTAACTAGTTCTAAGTTGTAGCGGACTAATGACCTCAGAAGTTGAGTCCCGTAGTGCTCAGAGCCATTTGAACCATTTTATTTCGTTGATTATTCATTTCCCTTCTGAGGAACTATACCAAATACAGCTATGCGGTTAACCGTAATTGGTGGACTAGCTTATAAAATATTTACACCGAAGAGCTGAAGAAAGTGGTAACCTACTTATTAACGTGTAGGGATCCCGTGAGCACGCAGAAGTACTGCCACTCCAGGTGACACGCACTCGACTAAAGTCTGAAGCAGTTTTGGAGGAATTGACACCATGAATGCTACAGGGCCATCCGTCCATCCGGAAGAGTACAAGGGAGGTAGAGATCTGTCTTGATGACATCGCAGACATGCTCAATAATGAAACTTCCTGGCAGATTATAACTGTGTGCCCGACCGAGACTCGAACTCGGGACCTTTGCCTTTCGCGGGCAAGTGCTCTACCATCTGAGCTACCGAAGCACAACTCACGCCCGGTCTCACAGCTTTACTTCTGCCAGTATCTCGTCTCCTACCTTCCAAACTTTACAGAAGCTCTACAGTTTTAATCTGCCAGGAAGTTTCATATCAGCGCTCAATCCGCTGCAGAGTGAAAATCTCATTCTGGAAACATCCCCCCAGGCTGTGTCTAAGCCATGTCTTCGCAATATCCTTTCTTTCAGGAGTGATAGTCCTGCAGGAGAGCTTCTGTAAAGTTTGGAAGGTAGGAGACGAGATACTGGCAGAAATAAAGCTGTGAGACCGGGCGTGAGTCGTGCTTCGGTAGCTCAGATGGTTGAGCACTTGCCCGCGAAAGTCAAAGGTCCCGAGTTCGAGTCTCGGTCGGGCACACAGTTTTAATCTGCCAGGAAGTTTCATATCAGCGCACACTCCGCTGCAGAGTGAAAATCTCATTCTGGATGCTCAATAATGTTCACGTCTGGGGAGTTTGGTGACCAACGGAAGTGTTTAAACGAAGAAGTGTGTTCCAGGAGCCACTCAGTATGAATTGCCAGCCGGTGTGGCCGTGCCGTTCTAGGCGCTTCAGTCTGGAACCGCGTGACCGCTGCGGTCGCAGGTTCGAATCCTGCTTCGGGCATGGATGTGTGTGATGTCATTAGGTTAGTTAGGTTTATGTAGTTATACGTTCTAGGGGACTGATGACCACAGATGTTAAGTCCCATAGTGCTCAGAGCCATTTGAACCATTTGAATTCAGTAGCAATTCCGGACGCGTGGGGTGTCGCACTGTTCTCCTGGAATTGCCAAAGTCCGTCGGATTGCACAATGGACGTGAATGGATGCAGGAGATCAGACAGGTTGCTTACGTACGTGTCACCTGTAAGAGTCGTGCCTAGACGTATCGGGAAGCCCATATCACTCCAACTGCACACGCCATAACAGAGCCTCCACCAGGTTGAACAATTTCCTGATGACATGCAGGGTCCATGGATTCATAAGGTTGTCTCCACACCTGTACACGTCCATCCGCTCGGTACCATTTGAAACGAGACTCGTCCTACCAGGCAACGTGTTTCCAGTCATCAACAGTCCGATGTCCGGCCGCGGTAGCTGAATGGTCAGCGTGACGGAATGTCAATCCTAAGGTCCCGGGTTCGATTCCCGGCTGGGTCGGAGATTTTTCTCCGCTCAGGGACTGGGTGTTGTGTTGTCATAATCATCATCATTTCATCCCCATCTACGCGCAGGTCGCCGAAGTGGCGTCAACTCGAAAGACCTGCACCAGGCGAACGGTCTACCCGACGGGAGGCCCTAGCCACACGACATTTCATTTCAACAGTCCGATGTCGGTGTTGACGGGCCCAGTGATAAGGCTTTGTGTCATGCAGTCATCAAGGGTACACGAGTGGCCTACGGTACTAAAAGACCATATCGATTATGTTTAGTTGAATGGTTCGCCCACTGACACTCGCTGACATCCCAGCTCTGAAATTGTAACAATTAGCGGAAAGGTTGCATCTCTGTCATGTTGAACGATTCTCTCCAGTCGTTGTTGATCCCGTTCTTGCAGGATCTTTTTCCAGCCGCAGAAATATAGGAGATTTGATGTTTTACCGGATTCCTGACATTCACGGTTAACTCGTGAAATGGTAGTACGGGAAAATCCCCACCTCATCGCTACCTCGGGGATGCTGTGACCCATCGCTCGTGCGGCGACTATAACACCACGTCCAAACTCACTTAAGTCTTGACAACCTGCCACTGTAGCAGCAGTAACCGGTCTAACAACTGCGCCAGACATTTGTTGTCTTATATAGGCATTTCCGATCGCAGCGCCGTATTCTGCCTGTTTACATATCTCTGTATTTGAATATGCATGGTCGGCCGGAGTGGCCGTGCGGTTCTAGGCGCTACAGTCAGGAGCCGAGCGACCGCTCCGGTCGCAGGTTCGAATCCTGCCTCGGGCATGGATGTGTGTGATGTCCTTAGGTTAGTTAGGTTTAATTAGTTCGAAGTTATAGGCGACTGATGACCTCAGAAGTTAAGTCCCATAGTGCTCAGAGCCATTTGAATATGCATGCCTACACAAGTTTATTTGTGTATGGGTGTTCTTCCACCTGAGCTCTGCCAGTATCGGATATATTTTCTCTGTCTCGTGTTACAGGTAGCGATATTTACGGGTGCTTCCGTCACGCTGCCCCCTGTACAGGGAATACGCTCTGAGATTTGCCATTTCACGAAACACTGTCAGCTACAACAGTTCAGCGACACTTGTGAAGAGGCTCCGGTGAAGACGCAACAGATGCAAAGAGCAGCAAAAAAGATGGTACGAAGAAGTTCAAAGAGACTGGTAGTGTTTGTGACAAGCCAAGAAGCAGGACACGTGCGGTGAATGACACCAATGTTGAAGCATTTCAACGCAGTACGCGATAATCGATTCGTCGCGTTTTCAGAAAATCGGGCGTACCTCAGAGCACTGTCGTATAGATTTTATACATATTTCTGAAGTTCCTACGGGCTTCAAAGTTGGATGATAGTTGGAGGCGTGCTGAGACAGCTAGGACCGTTCTGAAACGATTGGACGCAGATAATGACTACCTGAAAACAATCGTCTTTTTCGATTAACCGACTTCCATATCTCTGGGAAAGTAAATAGGGATAATATGCGGATCGGAGGTCGGAAAACACGCAATTCCAGGTGCAGTGGAAAAGAGGCAGCTTCCTGGTGTAGTGGAAAAGAGGCAGCTCGAAAGTGAATGTGTGGTGTGGTTTAACGCTCGAAAAGGTTGAACTGAGCCTGTTACTAGGGCCTTCTGCTTACACTGAGGGGACAAACGTCATGCGACCCCTTACACTGTGAACCGGCCGGTATGGCTGAGCGGTTCTAGGCGCTTCAGTCCGGAACCGCGCGACCGCTACGGTCGCAGGTTAGAATCCTGCCTCGGGCATGGATATGTGTGTCGTCCTTAGGTTAGTTAGGTTTAAGTAGTTCTAAGTTCTAGGGGCTGATGATCTCCGATGTTAAGTCCCATAGTGCTCAGAGCCATTTGAACCATTTGGACTCAAAAGGTCGTTGCAAGTGCCCTTCCGAAATACTGTGGCATACCGCCTCTATAGTCGTTCACAAATGCTATGGTATTCCCGATGCAGGATATTGTGTACAAACTGGCCTCTCCATTATGTTACATAAATGTTAGATGGCCTTCACGTCGGACGATTTGGATGACCAGATGTTGCGCTCGAATCGTCCAGAATCTTCATCAAAGTGGCCCAGTAACACTTCGCCTTGCCATCCACAAAAATTCATTGTACTTTCAGAACATGAAGTAGATGAATTGCTGCAAATGGTCACGAAGTAGCCGAACATGACCATTCCCAGTCAATTATCGGTTGTGCTGGACCAGAGGACCCAGTCCATTCCATGTGAGCGCAGTCCACACCTTTATGGAGTCACCATCAGCTTGCACACTGGTGACCAACTGGGTCCATCGCTTCTTGGAGCCTGCGCCACATTCGAACCCTACCATCGGCTCTTACCAACTAAAATTGGGACTCAACTAACCAGGCCACAGATTTCACTGGTCTAGTGTCCAACCGACATGGACACGAATCCAGGAGAGGCGCTGCAGTCGATGTCTTGCTGTTAGCAAAGTCACTCGCTTCGATCGTCTGGTGCCACAGCCCATTAACACCAAATTTCGCCTCACTGTCCTAACGGATTCGTTGATCGTAAGCCCAACACCGATTTCTGTGGGTATTTCACAAAGTAAAAATAATGGCTCCAAGTACTATGGGACGACATCTGAGGTCATCAGTCCCCTAGACTTAGAACTACTTAAACCTCACTAACCTAAGGACATCACACACACCCATGCCCGAGGCAGGAGTCGAACCTGCAAACCCAGCAGCAGCGCGGTTCAGGACTGAAGCGCCTACAACCGCTCGGCCACAGTGGCCGGCTTTCACGAAGTGCTGGTTGTCTGTTAGCACTGACAACCTTACACAAATGCCGTTGCTCTCGGCCGTTAAGTGAAGACCGTCCTCGTCTGTGGTGAGAGACAATGCCTGAAATTTGATATTCTCGGCACGCTCTTGACGCTGTGGATTTCGTAATATTGAATTCCCTAACGATTTCCAAGATGGATTGTCCCTTTCAGGCGGCCGGTGTGGCCGAGCGGTTCTAGGCGCTTCAGTCTGCAACCGTGCGACCGCTACGGTCGCAGGTTCGAATCCTGCCTCGGGCATGGATGTGTGCGATGTCCTTAGGTCAGTTAGGTTTAAGTAGTTCTAAGTTCTAGGGGAGTGATGACCTCAGATGTTAAGTCCCATAGTGCTCAGGGCTATTTTTTTGTCCCATGCATTCAGCGTTCGATGTCTGTTAATTCCCGTCTTGTTGCCATAACAACATCGGAAACATTTTCAATCAGAATCACCTGTGTACAAATCACAGCTTTACCAATGCACTGCCCTTTTGTACGTTGTGTACGCGATACTAGCGCCGTATATTTACATGTTCCTACCGCCATAACACGACTTGTGTCATCTCGTAGCACTTGGATATAGTGTATCTTTATGCTGCACCTCAGTTACTCGAATTTCAACCTCGGATAGTGTTTCAGCATGATCCTCCACCGCTGTATCTGGCAGAGTTCCTTAGAAACAAATTTTCGTAATCAATGAAAGACTTTATGCTCAGCCCGTTTTTTACGGTTACGCACATGTCGCTCACACCATACATCTGACGGAAGATGACCTACAGCTGAAACAGATTGCAGGACATTAAGGAGTTCAGTCGGTTTTGGGGGGTTGTATGTTAACCGAGGACCTAGAAACGACGGAGGGGCTCCGTCCCCGCCGCAGCCACAGTGGTCCCCAACCCCACGACGACTACCGCAGTCCACTTCACCCCTCCGCCGCCCCACACCGAACCCAGGGTTATTGTGCGGTTCGGTCCCCCGGTGAACCCCCCCCCCCCTCCCAGGGAGCGTCTCATACCAGACGAGTGTAACCACTATGTCTGCGTGGTAGAGTAACGGTGGTGTACGCGTATGTGGAAAACTTGTTAGCGCAGCAATCGCCGACACAGTGTAGCTGAGGCGGAATAAGGGGAACCAGCCAGCATTCGCCGAGGGAGATGGAAAACCGCCTAAAAACCATCCACAGACTCACCAGCTCGCCGGACCTCGACACAAGTCCGCCGGGCGGATTCGTGCCGGGGACCAGGCGCTCCTTCCCTCTCCGGAATTGGGGGGGGAGGGGGGGTTACAATTAAAATTGTCCGAAAGTAAGAAACTCTGCCTCTTAAACCTTTGGCAAGTATGTCAACTCGAGAACTTTTCTTAACATCGCTCTTAATCGCCATAACCTTTTTTTAAATTCTCCACGCTGCTGATACCAGCTGTGGTAAACTGATAGAAATACCGTATTGTCCATTACAGTGTGGAAGCGGAAATTCAGAACTATGTAGAATCCGAAAGGGACTCTCTTTTTTCGCGTTGTCCGGACGTTAACAAGACGTAATCCTCTTTGCAGCCACATCACAGTCCAGCACTCTTGTTTCGCAGGCACGTGGCGCAATTATTTTTCCTGCAGCCCGCTTTGCAGAACGAGGCACACGCGCGCCATATTCAGTATTCCTCTACGTTCTGTTCGGTTACACCGCTGCACATCTGTCCACGCAGATTGCTTTTACCTTCGTTTTGCTTTTCCGGCATTGAATCTAGCGTCACCGCGGCTCTGTTTCGAGGTCACAGACAGATTTATTCCAGGCAAATTTCGTTTTTACCCCCAGCGCGTGTACGCAAAAAAGGCGGACAGTTTTGTGTTGGCGACATGGCTGTGCGTCCCACACAGTAACGACGTGAATCGATTCATTTTGCAAGCGCACATCTCCATCACCTTCACCATCCATTAGCAGTGATTGGCTACTGTGAGAATAAACAATGATCGCAGGTACGTCCAGAAATAAATAACAGAAAAAAATCTGGTACACTCTGCAATGTATAAAAAATAGCACTCTCTCTCATCTCCTTAGTTCAGTTTGTCGCCTTAACAAATAAAATATGTTCTGGTTATGCTATTATCGGCCACACGCCTTGTCGGAATTGCTTGCTAACGCTCGTTAACAGGAACAAAACCAATACTGACGGAAATAGTCCCGATCCAATGCAAATGTAAAGACGTTTAGTGACAAACGAATTCAGAGCAAACACTTTCAAATACATAGTTCAGATAAAACCGTCTTCTTCTTCCTGGCAGTGGCAGGTTTTGTATGCTGCCTCTTAGTCGATCACTGTTATTAATTTTTGTATACGCGTCGAGTTGTGCAGGACCAAATTGAGTAGTAAATCTCCAAGCTCATTCAAAGGTATTAGTACATGAAATTGCAACATAAAAGAAATAACAGATAAAAAGTGTTTATGAAGCCAAAAAAATCAAGCCATAAGCTTAAGTAAACACAGTCAATAATATAAGAATCAGCTTAATTTTTCAACAGAATAGAAGGAGTGACTCATGAGGAAACTCTTCAGTTTCGATGTGAAAGCGCATCGATTACTGCTAAGTTTCTGAATTATTGTGGTACCTTATTGAAAATGGACGCAACAGTGTACTGCACAAGAGTTAAGGAAGTCCGATCCACATGCCGGTTGGATTTCTTCAGAGTATGAGTGAAAGCTGTTAATTCTCGGGAATAATTTAATAATGTTAACAAGAAACGACAGTAAATAATGTATACAGGGTGTTACGGTACGGCCAAACTTTCAGGACACATTCCTCACACACAAAAAAAGAAAAGATGTTATGTGGACATGTGTCCGGAAACGCTTACTTTCCATGTTAGAGCTCATTTTAGTTTCGTCAGTATGTATTGTATTTCCTCGATTCACCGCCAGTTGGCCCAATTGAAGGAAGGTAATGTTGACTTCGGTGCTTGTGTTGACATGCGACTCATTGCACTACAGTACTAGCATCAAGCACATCAGTACGTAGCATCAACAGGTTAGTGTTCATGACGAACGTGGTTTTGCAGTCAGTGCAATGTATACAAATGCGGAGTTGGCAGATGCCTATTTGATGTATGGATTAGCACGGGGCAATAGCCGTGGCGCGGTACGTTTGTATCGAGACAGATTTCCAGAACGAAGGTGTCCCGACAGGAAGACGTTCGAAGCAATTGATCGACGTCTTAGGGAGCACGGAACATTCCAGCCTATGACTCGCGACTGGGGAAGACCTAGAACGACGAGGACACCTGCAATGGACGAGGCAATTCTTCGTGCAGTTGACGATAACCCTAATGTCAGCGTCAGAGAAGTTGCTGCTGTACAAGGTAACGTTGACCACGTCACTGTATGGAGAGTGCTACGGGAGAACCAGTTGTTTCCGTACCATGTACAGCGTGTGCAGGCACTATCAACAGCTGATTGGCCTCCACGGGTACACTTCTGCGAATGGTTCATCCAACAATGTGTCAATCCTCATTTCAGTGCAAATGTCCTCTTTACGGATGAGGCTTCATTCCAACATGATCAAATTGTAAATTTTCACAATCAACATGTGTGGGCTGACGAGAATCCGCACGCGATTGTGCAATCACGTCATCAACACAGATTTTCTGTGAACGTTTGGGCAGGCATTGTTGGTGATGTCTCGATTGGGCCCCATGTTCTTCCACCTACGCTCAATGGAGCACGTTATCGTGATTTCATACGGGATACACTACCTGTGCTGCTAGAACATGTGCCTTTACAAGTACGACACGATTACTGCTAAGGTTCATGCACTATGGAGCTCCTGTACATTTCAGTCGAAGTGTTCGTACGCTTCTCAACAACAGATTCGGTGACCGATGACTGGTAGAGGCGGACCAATTCCATGGCCTCCACGCTCTCCTGACATCAACCCTTTTGACTTTCATTTATGGGGACATTTGAAAGTTCTTGTCTACGCAACCCCGGTACCAAATGTAGAGACTCTTCGTGCTCGTATTGTGGACGGCTGTGATACAATACGCCATTCTCCAGAGCTGCATCAGCGCATCAGGGATTCCATGCGACGGAGGGTGGATGCATGTATCCTCCCTAACGGAGGACATTTTGAACATTTCCTGTATCAAAGTGTTTGAAGTCACGCTGGTACGTTCTGTTGCTGTGTGTTTCCATTCCATGATTAATGTGATTTGAAGAGAAGTAATAGAATGAGCTCTAACATGGAAAGTAAGCGTTTCCGGACACATGTCCACATAACATATTTTCGTTCTTTGTGTGTAAGGAATGTTTCCTGAAAGTTTGGCCGTACCTTTTTGTAACACCCCGTATATTGAGAGGCTAATGTCAGAATACTCAGACTAGTGAACAGGGGTGGACAAGAGTTTTGCGAATTTTCACCACTTATTGCCCGAACTGCTCGTTTCTGAGCTGAAAGTATCCTTCTAGAATGGGAAGAGTTACCCCAAAAGTATAATACCATACAACATAAGCGAATGAAAATAAGCGAAGTAGACTAATTTTCGTGTCGAATGATCACTTACATCACATACCGTTCGAATAGTAAAAATAGTAGCATTAAATCTTTGAACAAGATCCTGAACGTGGGCTTTCCACGACAGCTTACTATCTATCTGAACACCTAGAAATTTGAACCGTTCAGATTCACTAATCACACGCCCGTCCTGTGAAATTAAAACGTCAGGTTTTAGTGAATTGTGTGTCAGAAACTGTAAAAACAGGTCTTACTGTGATTTAGCATTAGTTTATTTTCTACAAGCCATGAATTTAGGTCATGAACTGCACTATTTGAAACCGAGCCAATGTTGCATGCAACATCCTTAACTGCCAAGCTAGTGTCATATGCAAACAGAAAATCATTTGTACAGGGTCGTCCATTGATCGTGACCGGGCCAAATATCTCACGAAATAAGCGTCAAACAAAAAAAGTACAAAGAACGGAACTCGTCTAGCTTGAAGGGGAAAACGAGATGGCGCTATGGTTGCCCCGCTAGTTAGCGCTGCCATAAGTCAAACGGATATCAACTGCGTTTTTTAAAATAGGAACCCCTGTTTTTTATTACATATTCGGGTAGTTCTTATTGTGGTCTTCAGTCCTGAGACTGGTTTCTACATCTACATCTACATCTACATCCATACTCCGCAAGCCACCTGAGGGTGTGTCGCGGAGGGTACCATGAGTACCTCTATCGGCCCTCCTTCTGTTCCAGTCTCGTATTGTTCGTGGAAAGAAGGATTGTCGGTATGCCTCTGTGTGGGCTCTAATCTCTCTGATTTTATCCTCATGGTCTCTTCGCGAGATATACGTAGGAGGGAGCAATATACTACTGGACTCTTCGGTGAAGGTATGTTCTCGAAACTTTGACAAAAGCCCGTACGGAGCTACTGAGCGTCTCTCCTGCAGAGTCTTCCACTGGAGTTTATCTATCATCTCCGTAACGCTTTCGCGATTACTAAATGATCCTGTAACGAAGCGCGCTGCTCTCCGTTGGATCTCCTCTATATCTTCTATCAACCCTATCTGGTACGGATCCCACACTGCTGAGCAGTATTCAAGCAGTGGGCGAACAAGCGTACTGTAACCTACTTCCTTTGTTTTCTGATTGCATTTCCTTAGGATTCTTCCAATGAATCTCAGTCTGGCATCTGCTTTACCGACGATCAACTTTATATGATCATTCCATTTTAAATCACTCCTAATGCGTACTCCCAGATAATTTATGGTATTAACTGCTTCCAGTTGCTGACCTGCTATTTTGTAGCTAAACGATAAAGGATCTATCAAAAAATAGTTCAAATGGCTCTGAGCACTATGGGACTTAACATCTGTGGTCATTAGTCCCCTAGAACTTAGAACTACTTAAACCTAACTAACCTAGGGACATCACACACATCCATGCCCGAGGCAGGATTCGGACCTGCGACCGCAGCAGTCGCGCGGTTCCGAACTGAGCGCCTAGAACCGCGAGACCACCGCGGCCGCCAAAGGATCTATCTTTCTGTGTATTCGCAGTACATTACACTTGTCTACATTGAGATTCAATTGCCATTCCCTGCACAATGCGTCAATTCGCTGCAGATCGCTCTGCATTTCAGTACAATTTTCTATTGTTACAACCTCTCGACACACCGCAGCATCATCTGCAAAAAGCCTCAGTGCACTTCCGATGTCATCCACCAGGTCATTTATATATATTGTGGATAGCAACGGTCCTATGACACTCCCCTGCGGCACACCTGAAATCACTCTTACTTCGGAAGACTTCTCTCCATTGAGAATGACATGCTGCGTCCTGTTATCTAGGAACTCCTCAATGCAGCTCTCCATGCTACTCTATCCTGTGCAAGCTTCTTCATCTCCCAGTACCTGCTACAACCTACATCCTTCTGAATCTTCTTAGTGTATACTTCTCTTGGTCTCCCTCTACGATTTTTACCCTCCACGCTGCCCTCCAAAATTAAATTGGTGATCCCTTGATGTCTCAGAACATGTCCTACCAACCGATCCCTTCTTCTGGTCAAGTTGTGCCACAAACTTCTCTTCTCCCCAATTCTATTCAATACTTCCTCATTAGTTATGTGATCTACCCATTTAATCTTCAGCATTCTTCTGTAGCACCACATTTCGAAAGCTTCTATTCTCTTCTTGTCCAAACTATTTATCGTCCATGTTTCACTTCCATACATGGTTACACTATATCCTGTCTGCTTCGACCATCATCAGTTATTTTGCTCCCCAAATAGCAAAACTCCTTTACTACTTTAAGTGTCTCATTTCCTAATCTAATTCCCTCAGCATCACCCGACTTAATTCGACTACATTCCATTATCATCGTTTTGCTTTTGTTCATGTTCATCTTATATCCTCCTTTCAAGACACTGTCCATTTCATTCAACTGCTCTTCCGAGTCCTTTGCTGTCTCTGACAGCATTACAATGTCATCGGCGAACCTCAAAGTTTTAATTTCTTCTCCATGGATTTTAATACCTACTCCGAATTTTTCTTTTGTTTCCTTTACTGCTTGCTCAATATACAGATTGAATAACATCGGGGAGAGGCTACAACTCTGTCTTACTCCCTTCCCAACCACTGCTTCCCTTTCATGTCCCTCGACTCTTATAACTGACATCTGGTTTCTGTACAAATTGTAAATAGCCTTTCGCTCCCTGTATTTTACCCCTGCCACCTTTAGAATTTGAAAGAGAGTATTCCAGTCAACATTGTCAAAAGCTTTCTCTAAGTCTACAAATGCTAGAAACGTAGGTTTGCCTTTCCTTAATCTTTCTTCTAAGTTAAGTCGTAAGGTCAGTATTGCCTCACGTGTTCCAGTGTTTCTACGGAATCCAAACTGTAGTACGTGAAGAAATATGAATGTTTTAGTTGGACCACTTTTTTCGCTTTGTGATAGAGTGAATTCAAACCCTCAGTACACATCCTGTAAAAAGTAATTAAAGTCGATATAACTGGGATCATATTTGGCTTGAATACTCTAAGGTTCGAGAAACTAGACTTCCAAAACTTACTTTAGTTAACATGGCAATATAATAGACGTCCTCAAGTTCTTAGGTGCAAAGGCTCTCGACTTTCGGAGGTTGCTGTCATTGTTGCTGAAAACGCGGATCAAAGGTGATTTGATGATGGTTCGAAGTGAGAATAGACAGTAGTAATCGAAAGGAGGTGAAGCTGCATTGAAAACCGTTGATATCGAACAAAAGTATATACTCCTGAAATAAGCCGGAAAGGATCAATAAAATCAACCATTTTATGGCCTACAGTGACCCAAAATAAATATGCACTGAAGAGTCAAAGAAACTGGTACACCTACCTACTATCGTACAGGGCCCCGACAGTGCGCAGAAGTGCCACAACACGACGTGGCATGGACTCGACTTATGTCTGAAGGCTGGGGGCGATTGACACCATGAATCCCGCAGGGGGTGGAGATCTCTTCTGAACAGTACATTAAAATGCATCCATCCCAGATAGGCTCAATAACTTTCATGTCTGGGTAGTTTGGTGGCCAGCGGAAGTGTGTAAACTCAGATGAGTGTTCCTGGAGCGACTCTGGAGCAGTTCTGGAAGTGTGTGGCGTCGCATTGGTTCAAATGGTTCAAATGGCTCTGAGCACTATGGGACTCAACTTCTGAGGTCATCAGTCCTCTAGAACTTAGAACTACTTAAACCTAACTAACCTAAGGACATCACACACTGTAACCTCCCCCTCACTTATCGACCTTAATGACAGTGAAAAATTAAACCGCGTGTACCTAATGGAAATTTGGGGAAAGCAATCGTCACCGAAGTTAATCTGTCGGTAAAGAGGGACTAAAGGGTTACATCTAAATGAAAGGAAAAATGCTAATGAAACCGGTGGAAATTAATTTTGAAAAGGGGTAAAGTTAATAAAGAAAGTAAATGTGCGGCCGTTACGTTAACAATTAACTAGCGGTAATTAGATATTTGAGATTTGGGGGAAATTATGGTCGCCAGTCCTAAGGACAATTACTATAGTAACTGAAAAAGAAAGGTTACTACACATATAATTAGCACTAGAAGCGTGGCAACTGAAGGTTGACACGTGCAGTGTGGAAACTGAAAGTTTGTCAGAAGTAATAAATTTCGCTACACTCTGACTTAATTTGGCAAAAGAATTAATAAAACAGGAAAATCGAAAGTTAATTTAGTGACTGAAGTTAATAGTGAGCTTTCTTTCTGAAGCACATCGAAATTCAGTAAAATACGGTTAGTCTTGGACTACCTCAACAGTCATTTCAAAAGCTACTTGAATCTACGCAATTTAGAAATAAGATATTTAACTTTGAACTTGAATTAAATGATTCTGAACAATTAACAATAGTAAAATTTAGTACGTACCAAGCTGAGCTGCAGTCACAGGGAAGCTAAAATATGGTAACAAAACTCGCACTCTTTATTTGTGCTTGTGTAATCTAAATATTGTAGCCAGCTATGAATACTTTAACTGAACTTTGAAATTAAAGCACTGAAATCGAATGATGCTGGCGTTTGAATTTCAACAACACTCGGGTTCATTCCGGAAAAGGAAGGGACCCTGCTTGGTAATGCAATTGGGACAATGAGCAACAAACGTTCATGCTAAGTTGCTGTAATTTTGTGATGCAACAATTTTAAAAGTTTGAAAAGCTGAGGTCAGCCATACAGTTCTAAAACTTTGCGTGCTTCCAGTCTTCCTTGTTGGCTGATTGAAGGTTTCAAGCCGTCGATCGAGGAGGTGGCGACAGTGACTCATTGTCGGCCGTCGCTGTTGCAGAAGCTGGATGTTGGCGCGCCTTCTTCTCGACACGGTCACCAGACGAAACGGGCTCTTGAAGTGCGTCAGCTAATGCTTCCCGTCCGCGACACCGTGTCAGAAACTATCATCGCATGTCGAGCGCAATTACACGCTGCCAAACCCCGAAAGCGCGGCAACTCGCGGGAGCTTCACACAACACACCTGCTCCACTGCACCACCCCAGCCAGACTCCCTCTGCTCAGCCCGCGCTCCACGCGGCAGAGTTAACACTACCAAAGATCCTAAAAACTTTCGTTCTCCACACGACCTATCGATGTATTCGTTCGATAGTATAGTTTTCCCTAGGCCAGACCCAGCGAATAAATACAAATAATATTCACAAAACAAACCAATTATACATCGACATAAATGCATATATATACAAATAGTAAAACAATTAAAATATACAAAGACACAGAAACGTTATATCTTCAGGTAACAAAATAAGGAAAAAAATTTGCAGTGCAATAGATGGAAATAGGAGGATATGCATTTCCGGCGTTACAACACATCCATGCCCGAGGCAGGATTCGAACCTGCGACCGTAGTGGTCTCGCGGTTCCAGACTGTAGCGCCTAGAACCGCAGGGCCACTCCGGCCGGGGCGTCGCATTGTCCTGCTGTAATTGCCCAAGGCCGACGGAATGCACTATGGACTTGAATGGATGCAAGTGATCAGACAGAATGTTTACTTACCTGTCACCTGTCAGAGTCGTATCTAGACGTATCGAGAGTCCCAATACCACTCCAGCTGTACACGCCCACCATCACAGAACCGCCACCAACTTGAACAGTCCCCTGCAGACATGCAGGGTCCGTGGATTCGTGAGGTTATGTCCATAACCATACACGTCCATCCTCTCTATACGATTTGAAATGAGTCTCTTCCGGCCAGGCAACATGTTTCCAGTCATAAAGAGCCGAATGTCGGTGTTGACGGGCCCAGGCAAGGCGTAAAGCTTTCTGTCGTGCAGTCATCAAGGGTACGCGACTGTGCCCTCGGTTCCGACAGCCCATATCAATGACGTTTCTTCGAATAGTTCGCACGCTGACACTTGTTGATTTGTAATCTGCAGCAATTAGTGGAAGAGTTGCACTTCTGTCACATTGAACGATTCTCTTCTGTCGTCGTTGATGGTTCCGATAGCCCATATCAATGACGTTTCTTCGCATGGTTCGCACGCTGACACTTGTTGATATGTAATCTGCAGCAATTAGTGGAAGAGTTGCACTTCTGTCACATTGAACGATTCTCTTCTGTCGTCGTTGATGGTTCCGATAGCCCATATCAATGACGTTTCTTCGAATGGTTCGCACGCTGACACTTGTTGATATGTAATCAGCAGCAATTAGTGGAAGAGTTGCACTTCTGTCACATTGAACGATTCTCTTCTGTCGTCGTTCATGGTTCCGATAGCCCATATCAATGACGTTTCTTCGAATGGTTCGCACGCTGACACTTGTTGATATGTAATCTGCAGCAATTAGTGGAAGAGTTGCACTTCTGTCACATTGAACGATTCTCTTCTGTCGTCGTTGATGGTTCCGATAGCCCATATCAATGACGTTTCTTCGAATGGTTTGCACGCTGACACTTGTTGATATGTAATCTGCAGCAATTAGTGGAAGAGTTGCACTTCTGTCACATTGAACGATTCTCTTCTGTCGTCGTTGATGGTTCCGATAGCCCATATCAATGACGTTTCTTCGAATGGTTCGCACGCTGACACTTGTTGATATGTAATCTGCAGCAATTAGTGGAAGAGTTGCACTTCTGTCACATTGAACGATTCTCTTCTGTCGTCGTTGATGGTTCCGATAGCCCATATCAATGACGTTTCTTCGAATGGTTCGCATGCTGACACTTGTTGATATGTAATCTGCAGCAATTAGTGGAAGAGTTGCACTTCTGTCACATTGAACGATTCTCTTCTGTCGTCGTTGATGGTTCCGATAGCCCATATCAATGACGTTTCTTCGAATGGTTCGCACGCTGACACTTGTTGATATGTAATATGCAGCAATTAGTGGAAGAGTTGCACTTCTGTCACATTGAACGATTCTCTTCTGTCGTCATTGATGGTTCCGATAGCCCATATCAATGACGTTTCTTCAAATAGTTCGCACGCTGACACTTGTTGATTTGTAATCTGCAGCAATTAGTGGAAGAGTTGCACTTCTGTCACATTGAACGATTCTCTTCTGTCGTCGTTGATGGTTCCGATAGCCCATATCAATGACGTTTCTTCGAATGGTTCGCACGGTGACACTTATTGATATGTAATATGCAGCAATTAGTGGAAGAGTTGCACTTCTGTCACATTGAACGATTCTCTTCTGTCGTCGTTGATGGTTCCGATAGCCCATATCAATGACGTTTCTTCGAATAGTTCACACGCTGACACTTGTTGATATGTAATCTGTAGCAATTAGTGGAAGAGTTGCACTTCTGTCACGTTGAACGATTCTCTTCTGTCGTCGTTGATGTCATTCTTGCAGGATTTTTTTTTGTGGTACACTCGTGAAATGGTCGTACTGGAAAATCTCCAGTTCACCGCTACCTCGGAGACGCTGTGTTCCATAGCTCGTGCGCCGATTATAACACCACGTTCAAACTCACTTAAATCTCGATAACCTGCCATTGTAGCAGCAGTAACCGATCTAACAACTGCGCCAGACACTAGTCTTATACAGGCGTTACCGACCGCTGTGCTGTATTCTGCCAGTTTGCATATCTCTGTAACTGTATACACATATCTATACGAGTTTCTTTGCTGCTTCGGTGTAGTCTTCTTTATGCGTCGTGTGTTACATCTGCTGCAGTAGCGGAAAGAACTGTTTCGTTTATTTAGCAGACATATCCGTCATAATAGACTCAACCCAACCGAACAACTACACCAGTTATGAATACTATTTGTATTAACAGCTTTATCAGTTTTAGAGGAGAACATCATGATTTTCCATGTTGCAAAACGTTTTGATGAAACAGTAGCGTCCCCGTTTCTAGGTCACATTATGTCAATAGCAAAAAATACTATTCACTCTGTTTTCTGTTGGGAATGAGTCTATTTGTAAACATCACTGCGGTGTCGGAACAACTTTCCGCCTTTTAGTGAAAATATGACGACTACAAGTCCATTAATGCCTCAGGGCAACAACATTGTCTTCCATCCACCGTTATTCACTAAGGTCTGTGAACTAATTGTGCTTATTGGAGCTAAGTTTAACACAGTAAGATTAACAGGAAAGTGAAAAGTTAGAATCTTTTCTTATATTTTTTTGAATGATGATGTTTCCTCAGCTCTAGAACACAGCTTTTATGTTTCTAAATTATAAATGTTATCCACATAAGCCGATCCATATTCATCATAAAATAATAAATTTGTATATGTGTTATACGAGCAGACGGGAATCTTCTTTCTGAATCTAAATAGTAGTAGCGTGTGCAAGAAGTGCATTGAATGCAATGTTTTTAACGTCCCTTTAATATCAAGTTATTTTCAGTGTCCTCTTTCGTGTCAATTTAGCTAGATGAAAGTAACTTAAACTGAAATATATTGTACCAGTGTGGACTACCATTTTTCTGAAATTGATGACTTATTATAGTTGTTTAATGTAACATAAAGTCTGATACTACAGTAATGTTCAGACATAGCACTACCACACCTACAGCAGATAATATCGTTATCTCTCAATGGCATAGCTTTACATGACTTAATGAAAGCTTCACAGCAACAAAATTGTCCGCCACCTAGCATATAAAGTATTTGTGCTTACTCAAGCTAACTTTAACACAGTAAAATTAACAGGAATGTTAGTTCTTTTAGCAAAGTTGTAGGATATAGCTGTTGTATTTCTCAGTTACTAGTGTCATCCATATAACCAAATCCATACTTATTATACAGTAATTGTTATCTGTGTGTTAAAAGAACATACGTGCTTGTCTTTCAGCTAACAGGAATCTACAGCTATTGAATCTACATAATCATAAGAGTGGAAGGAGTGGCTGGCAAGTTACCTTTCTAAATTTCTGTTGAACTGTCACACAAAGTGTCTCATGCCATTCTTTTCTTTCTTTCATAATTGACCCTGTTCCACCAGTGAACCAGCTACTACCGACACTCAGATATTTTGCTTCTGGTGATTTTCTTCTATCCACTGGAGACATCATCGATATTGTCAAGAGGACGGCCCACAAGATTATTAAAATGATGTCTGTGGCACTGGACAATGTGCTGTTCTCTGATGTAATTAAATGAAAAAAAAACATATATGGACTAATATATTTTTTTATTCTGATGTCATATGTTTTAATTTTTATTTTCTGATCCTGATTTTGAGCCATATTCGGTTTTTTTAAACAATGCGGTTCTTCCTCCACCCTGTGATCCTTGTCATGATACTTTTGAAGCAGAACCATCTGCAGCTCTGATATTTCTTTCACTTTTGAGGCCAGGTATTTTATTCTGCAAACAAAACTGACACTTTTATCCCTGTTGTTCTGTTCAGGACTACATGACCCAAAATGGTTATACATTTCATTTCTTACTATTTAAGTACCCCGTCCATGAACCATGGACCTTGCCGTTGGTGGGGAGGCTTGCGCGCCTCAGCGATACAGATAGCCGTACCGTAGGTACAACCACAACGGAGGGGTATCTGTTGAGAGGCCAGACAAACGTGTGGTTCCTGAAGAGGGGCAGCAGCCTTTCCAGTAGTTGTAGGGGCAACAGTCTGGATGATTGACTGATCTGGCCCTGTAACACTAACCAAAACGGACTTGCTGTGCTGGTACTGTGAACGGCTCAAAGCAAGGGCAAACTACAGCCGTAATTTTTCCCGAGGCCATACAGCTTTACTGTATGGTTAAATTATGATGGCGTCCTCTTGGGTAAAATATTCTGGAGCCAAAATAGTCCCCCATTCGGATCTCCGGGCGGGGACTACTCAAGAGGACGTCGTTATCAGGAGAAAGAAAACTGGCGTTCTATGGATCGGAGCGTGGAATGTCAGATCCCTTAATCGGACAGGTAGGTTAGAAAATTTAAAAAGGGAAATGGATAGGTTAAAGTTAGATATAGTGTGAATTAGTGAAGTTCGGTGGCAGGAGGAACAAGACTTCCGGTCAGATGAATACACGGTTATAAATACAAAATCAAATAAGGGTAATGCAGGAGTTGGTTTAATAGTGAATAAAAAATAGGAGTGCGGGTAAGCTACTACAAACAGCATAGTAAACGCATTATTGTGGCCAAGATAGACACGAAGCCCACGCCTACTACAGTAGTAGAAGTTTATATGCCAACTAACTCTGCAGATGACGAACAAATTGGTGAAATGTATGATGGGATAAAAGAAACTATTCAGGTGGTGAAGGGAGACGAAAATTTAATAGTCATGGGTGACTGGAATTCGATAGTAGGAAAAGAGAGAGAAGGAAACGTAGTAGGTGAATATGGGTTAGGGCTAAGAAGTGAAAAGAGGAACCGTCTGGTAGAATTTTGCGCAGAGCATAACTTAATCATAGCTAACACTTGGTTCAAGAATCATGAAAGAAGATTGTATACTTGGAGATACTAAAGGGTATCAGATAGATTATATAATGGTAAAACAGAGATTTAGGAACCAGGTTTTAAATTGTAAGATATTTCCAGGGGCAGATGTGGACTCTGACCACAAACAGTTGGTTATGAACTGTAGATTAAAACTGCAGAAACTACAAAAATGTGGGAATTTAAGGAGATACGACCTGGATAAACTGACTAAGCCAGAAGTTGTACAGAGTTTCAGGGAGAGCATAAGGGAACAATTGACAGGAATCGGGGAAAGAAATACAGTAGAAGAAGAATGGGTAGCTCTGAGGGATGAAGTAGTGATGGCAGCAGAGGATCAAATAGGTAAAAAGACGAGGGCTACTAGAAACCCTTGGATAACAGAAGAAATATTGAATTTAATTGATGAAAGGAGAAAATATAAAAATGCAGTAAATGAAGCAGGCAAAAAGGAATACAAACGTCTCAAAAATGAGATCGACAGGAAGTGCAAAATGGCTAAGCAGCGATGGCTAGAGGACAAATATAAGGATGTAGAGGTTTATCTCACTAGGGATAAGATAGATACTGCCTATAGGAAAACTACCTTTGGGGAATAGAGAACCACTTGTATGAATATCAAGAGCTCAGATGGAAACCCAGTTCTAAGCAAAGAAGGGAAAGCAGAAAGGTGGAAGGAGTATATAGAGGTTGTAAACAAGGGCGATGTACTTGAGGACAATATTATGGAAATGGAAGAGGATATAGATGAAGATGAAATGGGAGACACGATACTGCGTGAAGGGTTTGACAGAGCACTGAAAGACCTGAATCGAAACGCCCTGGGAGTAGACAACATTCCATTAGAACTACTGACAGCCTTGGGAGAGCCAGTCCTGACAAAACTCTACCATCTGGTGAGCAAGATGTATGAGACAGGTGAAATACCGTCAGACTTCAAGAAGAATATAAAATTCCAATCCCAAAGAAAGCAGGTATTGACAGATGTGAGAATTACCGAACTACCAGTTTAACAAGTCACAGCTGCAAAATACTAACGCGAATTCTTTAAAGACGAATGTAAAAATTGGTAGAAGACGACCTTGAGGAAGATCACTTTGGATTCCGTAGAAATATTGGAACACGTGAGGCAATACTGACCTTACGACTTATCTTAGAAGAAACATTAATGAAAGGCAAACTACGTTCCTAGCATTTGTAGACAATGTTGACTGGAACACTCTCTTTCAAATTCTGAAGGTGGCACGGGTAAAATACAGGGAGCGGAAGGCTATTTACAGTATGTACAGAAACCAGATGGCAGTTATAAGAGTCGAGGTGCATGAAAGGGAAGCAGTGGTTGGGAAGGGAGTGAGACAGGGTTGTAGCATCTCCCCGATGTTATTCAGTCTGTATACTGAGCAAGCAGTAAAGGAAACAAAAGAAAAATTCAGAGTAGGGATTAAAATCTATGGAGAAGAAATAAAAACTTTGACGTTCGCCGATGACATTGAAATTCTGTCAGAGACAGCAAAGGACCTGGAAGAGCGGTTGAACGGAATGGACAGTGACTTGAAAGGAGGATATAAGATGAACATCAACAAAAGCAAAACGAGGATAATGGAATGTAGTCGGATTATCTCGGGTGATGGTGAGGGAATTAGATTAGATAATGAGACACTTAAAGTAGTAAATGAGTTTTGCTATTCGGGGAGCAAAATAACTGATGATGGTCGAAGTAGAGAGGATATAAAGTGTAGACTAGCAATGGCCAGGAAAGCGTTTCTGAAGAAGAGAAATTTGTCAACATCGAGTATAGATTTAAGCATCAGGAAGTCATTTCTGAAAGTATTTGTATGGAGTGTAGCCATGTATGGAAGAGAAACATGGACGATAAGTAGTTTGGACAAGAAGAGAATAGAAGCTTTCGAAATGTGGTGGTACAGAAGAATGCTGAAGATTAGATGGGTGGATTACATAACTAATGAGGAGGTATTGAATAGAATTGGAGAGAAGAGGAGTTTGTGGCACAACTTGACTAGAAGAAGGGATCTGTTGGTAGGGCATATTCTGAGGCTCAAGGGATCACCATTTGGAGGGGCAGCGTGGAGGGTAAAAATTGTAGAGGGAGACCAAGAGATGACTACCCTAAACAGATTCAGAAGGATGTAGGTTGCAGTACGTACTGGGAGATGAAGAAGCTTGCAGAGGATAGAGTAGCATGGAGTGCTGCATCAAACCGGTCTCTGGACTGAAGACCAAAACAACAACAATGTCACCCTCCGTTTCGATGCCAGTATTGCCACAGAGCGTGTGTCCAGACTGCGTCGATCCACTTTCTTTATTTAACACGGAGGGTGCTGCTCGGGGCTCGGCGGCGCTTGGTTTCGCCGTGTGGTGCCGTGTGTTGCTGCTGGCTGCGCCAGCTGGGCTACCTAAGCCAGTTTGCCTAACGAGATCAGGGGAGGCGCGCGGGCCGCCAGCGCCGGGGGACGCAGCGCAGCGAGCCAGTCACGCCGCAGTTTGGGTCGCAGAGTCGCGCCAGCAGCCATTACGTGGCAGCCGCCGCGGTTGTACAGCACACACACGCCTCACACCGCAGAGCCAGGTAGGGGCACAACTCTCACCTGGATTCACTGCCCAAAACTGCAGGATGATCCAGATTTCGTAGGTGGTCTTGAGTGGACTCAGGACACCAGTATATGGTAATACTGTGATGTGACAAATCATGGGATACCACCTCTCGTTCAAAAAATGGCTCTAAGCACTATGGGACTTAACATCTAACCTCATCACTCTTCGAGACTTATGTTGTTGTTGTGGTATTCAGTCTAGAGACTGGTGTGATGCAGCTCTCCATGCTACTCTATCCTGTGCAAGGTTCCTCATCTCCCAGTACCTACTGCAACCTACATCCCTCTCATTCTGTTTACTGTATTCATCTCTTGGACTCCCTCTACGATTTTTACCCTCCACGCTGCCCCCCAATTGGTGATCCCTTGAGCCTCAGAATTGGTCCTACCAACCGATCCCTTCTTCTAATCATGTTGCGCCACAAATTTCTCTTCTCTCCAATTTTATTCATTACCACCTCGTTAGTTATGTCATCTACCCATCTAATCTTCAGCATCCTTCTGTAGCACCACATTTTGAAAGCTTCTATTCTTTTCTTGTCCAGACTATATATCGTCCAGGTTTCACTTGCATACATCGCTACACTCCATACAAATACTTTCAGAAACGACTTCCTGAATCTTAAATCTATACTCGACGTTAACAAGTTTCTCATCTTCAGAAACACTTTCCTTGCCATTGCCAGTCTACATTTTATATTCTCTCTACTTCGACCATCATCAGTTATTTTGCTCCCCAAATAGCAAAACTCCATCACTACTTTAAGTGTCTCATTTCCTAATCTAATCCCCGCAGCATCACCTGATTAAATTCGACTACATTACATTATCCTCGTTTTGCTTTTGTTCATGTTCATCTTATATCCTCCTTTCAAGACACTGTCCCTTCCGTTCAGCTGCTCTTCCAGGTCCTTTGCTGCCTCTGACAGAATTACAATGTCACCGGCGAACCACATAGTTTTTATTTCTTCTTCATGGATTTTAATTCCTACTCCGAATTTTTCTTTTGTTTACATTACAGCTGGCTTAATATACAGATTGAATAACATTGGGGAGAGGCTACAACCCTGTTTCACTCCATTCCCAACCACTGCTTCCCTTTCATGCCCCTTCATCTTATAACTGCCGTCTGGTTTCTGTACAAATTGTAAATAGCCTTCCGCTCCCTGTATTCTCCCCCTGACGCCTACAGAATTTGAAAGAGGGTATTCCAGTCAACAATGTCAAAGGCTTTCTCTAAGGCTACTGATGCTAGAAACGTAACCTTGACTTTCATTGATCTATTCTCTAAGATAAGTTGTAGGGTCAGTATTTCCTCACATGTTCCACATTTCTACGGAATCCAAGCTGATCTTCCCCGAGGTCGGCTTCTACCGGTTTTTCCATTCGTCTGTAAAGATTTCGCGTTAGTATTTTGCAGGCGTGGCTTATTAAACTGATAGTGCGGTAATGTTCACATCTGTCAATACCTGCTTTCTTTGGGATTGGAATTATTATATTCTTCTTGAAGTCTGAAGGTATTTAGCGTGTCTCACACATCTTGCTCACCAGACATAGGACTACTTAAACCTAACTAACGTAATGACATCACACATATCCATGCCGAGGCAGGATTCGAACCTGCGACCGTAGCAGCAGTGCGGTTCCGGACTGAAGCGCCTAGAACCGCTCGGCCCTCCTTTCGTGCTGCATAGTGCAACAACTCGAGGTAGCATGGACACAACAAGTCCTTGGAGGTCCCGTGTAGTAATGTTGAGCCATGCTGCCTCTATAGGCGTCCATAATTGCGAAAGTGTAACCCATACATGATTTTGTGCACGAACTCAGCTCTCGATTATGTCCCGTAAATGTTCGATGGGAATAACGTCAGGCGGTCTAGGTAGCCAAATAATTCGCTCGAACTCTCCAGAAAGTTCTTCAAACCAATCGCGAACACTTGTGTCATCCTTAAAATCTCCACTGCTGTTTGAGATCACGAAGTCCATGAAACCCAGCAAATGGTCTACAAGTAGTCGAACATATCTAGACTACTGGCCATTAAAATTGGTACGCCACGAAGATGACGTATTACAGACGAGAAATTCAACCGACAGGAAGAAGATGCTGTCATATGCAAATGATTAGCTTTTCAGATCATTCACACAAGGTTGGCGCCGGTGGCGATACCTACAACGTGCAGACATGAGGAAAGTTTCCAACCGATTTCTCATACACAAACAGCAGTTGACAGGCGTTGACTGGTAAAACGTTGTCGTGATGCCGCGTGTAAGGAGAAGAAATGCGTATCATCACATTCCCGACTTTGATAAAGGTCGGATTGTAGCCTATCGCGATTACTGTTTATCGTATCGAGACATTGATGCTCGCGTTGGTCGAGACCCAATGACTGTTAGCAGAATATGGAATCGGTGGGTTCAGGAGGGTAACACGGAACTCCGTGCTGGATCCCAACGGACCCGTATCGCTAGCAGTCGAGATGACAGGCATCTTATCCGCTTAGCAGTAACGGATCGTGCAGCCACGTCTCGATCCCTGAGTCAACAGATGGGGACGTTCGCAAGATAACAACCATTTGCACGAACAGGTCGACGACGTTTGCAGCAGCAGGGACTATCACCTCGGAGACCATGGCTGCGCCCTTGACGCTGCATCACACACAGGAGCTCCTGCGATGGTGTACTCAACCACGAACCGGGGTGCACGAATGGCAAAACGTCATTTTTTCGGATCAATCCAGGTTCTGTTTACAGCATCATCATGGTCGCATCCGTGTTTGGCAACACCGCGGTAAACGCACATTGCAGCGTGTATTCGTCATCGCCATACTGGCGTATCACCCGGCGTGATGGTATGACGTGCCATTGGTTACACGTCTCGGTCACCTCTTCTTCGCATTGACGGCACTTTCAACATTGGACGTTACATTTCAGTTGTGTTACGACCCGTGGCTCTACCCTTCATTCGATCCCTGCGAAACCCTACATCTCAACAGGATAATGCGCGACCACATGTTGCAGCTCCTGTACGGGCCTTTCTGGATACAGAAACTGTTCGACTGCTGCTCTGGCCAGCACATTCTCCAGATCTCTCACCAATTGAAAACGTCTGGTCAATGGTTTGCTGTTTACAGCATGATGATGGTCGCATCCGTGTTTGGCGACATCGCGGTGAACGCACATTGGAAGCGTGTATTCGTCATCGCCATACTGGTGTATCACCCGGCGTGATGGTATGGGGTGCCATTGGTTACACGACTCGGTCACCTCTTGTTCGTATTGACGGCACTTTGAACAGTGGACGTTACATTTCAGATGTGTTACGACCCGTGGCTCTACCCTTCATTCGATCTCTACGAACCCTACATTTCAGCAGGATAATGCACGACAGCATGTTGCAGGTCCTGTACGGGCCTTTCTGAATACAGAAAATGTTCGACTGCTGCCCTGGCTAGCACAGTCTCCAGATCTGTCAATAATTGAAAACGTCTGGTCAATGGTGGCCGACCAACTGTCTAGTCACAATACGCCAGTCACTACACTTGATGAACTGTAGTATCGTGTTGAAGCTGCATGGGCAGCTGTACCTGTACACGCCATCCAAGCTCTGTTTGACTCAATGCCCAGGCGTATCAAGGCCGTTATTGCGGCCAGAGGTGGTTGTTCTTGGTACTGATTTCTCAGGATCTATGCACCCAAATTGCGTGAAAATGCAATCACATGTGAGTGCTAGTATAATATATTTGTTGAATGAATACCCGTTTATCATCTGCATTTCTTCTTGGTTTAGCAATGTTAATGGCCAGGACTGTATTTTGACAGGTCACTTTGTATTACGCCTTTGCCCAAATTGCGATAAATTTGTAACGGTGACAGATGTTACGTACTGAGCGAGGTGGCGCAGTGGTTAACTCACTGGACTCGCATTTTGGAGGACGACGATTCATACCCGCGTCCGGCCATCCTGATTTAGTTTTTACGTGATTTCCCTAAATCACTTCAGTCAAATGCCGGGGTGATTCCTATAAAAGGGCACGGCCGAGTTCCTTGCCCAATTTGGAAGTGTGTGGTGTCGTATTGTCCTGCTGGAACTGAACTAGTCCGTCGGAATTGACAATAGGCATGAATGCATGAAGGTGATCAGACAGGATGTGTACGTACGTGTCACCTGTCAGAGTCGTATCTAGACTTGTCAGAGCTCCCATATCACTCCAATTGCATTCGCTCCACACCATTACAGAGCCTGTACGAGCCTGGACAGTCACCCCGCTGACATGCAGGTTTCATGGATTCGTGAGGTTGTCTTCATACCAGTACACGCTAATCCGGTCGAAACAATTTGAAATGATTCCCAGAATGAAATTTTCACTCTGCAGCGGAGTGTGCGCTGATATGAAACTTCCTGGCAGATTAAAACTGTGTGCCCGACCGAGAATCGAACTTGGGACCTTTGCCTTTCGCGGGCAAGTGCTCTACCAACTGAGCTACCGAAGCACGACTCACGTCCGGTACTCACAGCTTTACTTCTGCCAGTATCTCGTCTCCTACCTTCCAAACTTTACACAAGCTCTCCTGCGAACCTTGCAGAACTAGCACTCCTGAAAGAAAGGATATTGCGGAGACATGGCTTAGCCACAGCCTGGGGGATATTTCCAGAATGAAATTTTCACTCTGCAGCGGAGTGTGCGCTGATATGAAACTATCTGGCAGATTAAAACTGTGTGCCCGACCGAGAATCGAACTTGGGACCTTTGCCTTTCGCGGGCAAGTGCTCTACCAACTGAGCTACCGAAGCACGACTCACATCCGGTACTCACACCTTTACTTCTGCCAGTATCTCGTCTCCTACCTTCCAAACTTTACACAGGCTCTCCTGCGAACCTTGCAGAACTAGCACTCCTGAAAGAAAGGATATTACGGAGACATGGCTTAGCCACAGCCTGGGGGATATTTCCAGAATGAAATTTTCACTCTGCAGCGGAGTGTGCGCTGATATGAAACTATCTGGCAGATTAAAACTGTGTGCCCGACCGAGAATCGAACTTGGGACCGTTGCCTTTCGCGGGCAAGTGCTCTACCAACTGAGCTACCGAAGCACGACTCACATCCGGTACTCACACCTTTACTTCTGCCAGTATCTCGTCTCCTACCTTCCATACTTTACACAAGCTCTCCTGCGAACCTTGCAGAACTAGCACTCCTGAAAGAAAGGATATTGCGGAGACATGGCTTAGCCACAGCCTGGGGGATATTTCTAGAATGAAATTTTCACTCTGCAGCGGAGTGTGCGCTGATATGAAACTTCCTGGCAGATTAAAACTGTGTGCCCGACCGAGACTCGAACTCGGGACCTTTGCCTTTCGCGGGCAAGTGCTCTACCAGCTGAGCTACCGAAGCACGACTGAGTTTGGAAGGTAGGAGACGAGATACTGGCAGAAGTAAAGCTGTGAGTACCGGACGTGAGTCGTGCTTCGGTAGCTCAGTTGGTAGAGCACATGCCCGCGAAAGGCAAAGGTCCCGAGTTCGAGTCTCGGTCGGGCACACAGTTTTAATCTGCCAGGAAGTTTCAATTTGAAATCATACTCGTCCGACCAAGCAACATGTTTCCAGTCATCAACAATCTAATGTTAGTGTTGACAGACGCAGGCGAGGCGTAAAGCTTTGTGCCGTGCAGTCATCAAGGGTGCACGAGTGGACATTGGGCTCCGAAAGCCCATATCGATGATATTTCGTTGAATGGATCACTCGCAGACACTTGTTTGTGGCCCAACACTGAAATCCGGAGCAATCTGCGAAAAGGTTGCACTTGTGTCACGTAAACGATTCTCTTCCGTTGTCATTGGTCCCATTCTTGTAGGATCTTTTTCCGGCCGCAGCGATGTCGGAGATCTTATGTTTTACCGGACTGTCAATATTCACGGCACACTCGTGGAATCTCCAGTTCATCACTACCTCGGAAATGCTGTGTTCCCTAGCTCCTGCGCCGACTATGAGACGGTCGTACGGGAAAATCCACATTTAATCGCCACCTACTGTATCCCATCATCCGTGCGGCGACTGTTAACACTACGTTCAAACTGACTTAAATCTTCGTAACCTGCGATTGTAACAACTGCGCCAGACACTTGTCGTCTTACATAGGCCTTGGCGACAGCAGCGCCGTATTCGGCGTGTTTACATATCTCTATATTTGAATACGCATGCCTATACCACTTTCTTTGGCGCTTCATTGTATATTTCTGGTAGTCCGTTTTTGTTGAACAGCCACTCACCACTACCGTTTAAAAGTTACGAGGGCAGTTCAATAAGTAATGCAACACATTTTTTTTCTCGGCCAATTTTGGTTGAAAAAACCGGAAATTTCTTGTGGAATATTTTCAAACATTCCCGCTTCGTCTCGTATAGTTTCATTGACTTCCGACAGGTGGCAGCGCTGTACGGAGGTGTTAAAATGGCGTCTGTAACGGATGTGCGTTGCAAACAACGGGCAGTGATCGAGTTTGTTTTGGCGGAAAACCAGGGCATCTCAGATACTCATAGGCGCTTGCAGAATGTCTACGGTGATCTGGCAGTGGACAAAAGCACGGTGAGTCGTTGGGCAAAGCGTGTGTCATCATCGCCGCAAGGTCAAGCAAGACTGTCTGATCTCCCGCGTGCGGGCCGGCCGTGCACAGCTGTGACTCCTGCAATGGCGGAGCGTGCGAACACACTCGTTCGAGATGATCGACGGATCACCATCAAACAACTCAGTGCTCAACTTGACATCTCTGTTGGTAGTGGTGTCACAATTGTTCACCAGTTGGGATATTCAAAGGTTTGTTCCCGCTGGGTCCCTCGTTGTCTAACCGAACACCATAAAGAGCAAAGGAGAACCATCTGTGCGGAATTGCTTGCTCGTCATGTGGCTGAGGGTGACAATTTCTTGTCAAAGATTGTTACAGGCGATGAAACATGGGTTCATCACTTCGAACCTGAAACAAAACGGCAATCAATGGAGTGGCGCCACACCCACTCCCCTACCAAGAAAAAGTTTACAGCCATACATTCAGCCGGTAAAGTCACGGTTACAGTCTTCTGGGACGCTAAAGGGGTTATTCTGTTCGATGTCCTTCCCCATGGTCAAACGATCAACTCTGAAGTGTATTGTGCTACTCTTCAGAAATTGACGAAACGACTTCAGCGTGTTCGTAGGCACAAAAATCTGAACGAACTTCTCCTTCTTCATGACAACGCAAGACCTCACACAAGTCTTCGCACCCGAGAGGAGCTCACAAAACTTCAGTGGACTGTTCTCCCTCATGCACCCTACAGCCCCGATCTCGCACCGTCGGATTCCCATATGTTTGGCCCAATGAAGGACGCAATCCGTGGGAGGCACCACGCGGATGATGAAGAAGTTATTGATGCAGTACGACGTTGGCTCCGACATCGACCAGTGGAATGGTACCGTGTAGGTATACAGGCCCTCATTTCAAGGTGGCGTAAGGCCGTAGCATTGAATGGAGATTACGTTGAAAAATAGTGTTGTGTAGCTAAAAGATTGGGGAATAACCTGGTGTATTTCAATGCTGAATAAAACAACCCCTGTTTCAGAAAAAAAATGTGTTGCATTACTTATTGAACTGCCCTCGTACTTGGCCCAGTTGATGATTTTCAATATTAATGTTTGCTGGTTGTTCTGCAGTTCCTGCGGCAGCTGCTGCGTCTGCTCGTTGCTGGTAGCTAGCTTCGAGTCGTGCCTGCGCTGTCTCATCGCGCTGTACATTGAGACCGAGTCCGTCGCTTAGGCCAACATCTTCCACGAAGGGATGCAGTTACAAATCAGAGGAAAAAAAATCAGTCGTATAACTGGATACTGATTCATAATTTATTTCCATTACGTTACAAAATACGCTGGAGGAAATATTAAAAGAAAGAAACACTGAGCCTACTTTGGGTGTAGTTATGTCAAGAGAAACGATACCCTGACATTGTGAAACACTTGCTTGAACAATTACAGCGACCAACCAATTTTTTCAGCAGTTTTATTCATTGTGTTCTTACCCGTCTTCAGATTATAACTGCCCGCGTCGTGTTGTGCCGCCTCCACTGTAGCTTGAATGGATTTTTAAGTTTGTTTTATACGCCCGACTTCTAATTTCTCCACACAAGTCTCCAGGGTTGAACAGTTATTGCCCGATGACGACACGCAATAGAGTTTGTTAAAGCCGTTATTAATAATTGTTTTTAGATTTAATTTTATTACTCGTACACAGACCTTCGACCATAGATACTAGTAGACTGGCCTTGCTGTGCAGAAGCTATAGGGCTGGTGTGGCTCCAACATAAACCACGTGACTGTTGGCAAAACGTGGCGGGATTTCAAATGAGCGGTCTGCCATCCTGTGTTTGTATCGTATTTTACCCACATTTCTCAATTGACTGCCACACGCTTCCAACAAAAATTACTTTTTATTTGCGAAAAATTATGTCAGAACTACATTTGACCTGGATTTGTTCACAGTACCATTTATAAAATCTAAAAAATATATCGAAGGCCCCTCTGTTGGACAGCAGGACTAAATTACTATAAACTATCAGTTAAAGTAAAATGTCGTAAAAATTATTTTAAACAGTAAGAGTGGGCTCGTGTCAAAACTTTAAATATTGGAGTCGCCGCGTTTTGAGCTCTAGTCACTTATAAAAGAAAATGGGATATGGGAATTATGTCAACTATAGGTCCCAAAATTGTCGACTTTAGGAGCAGGTCTATTTTAGAGTATCAATTTTATGTGCACTTCAAAGGTTCAGTTCCTACTATTTTTACAAAAGTTTAAACTATCAGTTTTAAAAAAATGATATTTTAGATGAAAGGTGAGACTCTGAAGTTTCAGAAAATAATTTTGGAACCTACATTTATTGTGTGTGAATTCCTAACGGACCTAACTGCTAAGGTCATCGGTCCCCTACATTTATTTAATAGTATTAGAAGGTAGAAAAAAAAATGCTCTTCACGTGTCGACTATAGGTGCTCTTACCTTACTATAATCTCACTTGTATATACAAAAAGGCGCGTATGTGCAGATGGCTTAAAGTTTTCCCGTTTCAGAGCCTGTATCCAAAGCTGTCTTCGGTTTTCATCCTTAGGGAACCTATGAGTAGGAATGAGAAACACTTATACTCACTTCTGTAACCGAATTATCACAGATACTTTCCAAAATGTAATATGAGTCTGACTTTACAGGCATCACTTTCAACACTTTAATTTACGTGATACTCTATTTCAAGTGTAAAAAAAAAAAAAAATATGAAAGTCACGTCAGCAGATTTCAATAAACGTATCTGCATTATCATAGAAACACACGTGAAATGTAATGCCATTTCCCCCGACAAAACGCGGAGTGCAGCCATAAGCGCAACACGAAACAACCATGTTTTGCCAACATTCACGTGATTTTAGTCCAGAGATGTTGGAGCCACGAAAATGACGTCAGGGCCAGTCTATTATATTTATGGTCGAAGACACAGACTCAACGTTCCTTTGTTTAACAGCGCGTCGTCAAAATAAGTATGAAATGCTAATGTCTTTGCGATACATAATGTCGACTATTGAGTTAAAGTTCGTACCTATTTTGCCATTTTTGAGAAGAGAAAACTTAAGCGCTTCTGCTTCTATAGTCTCAGTATCAAATGTTCAATAATTTCAATTTACTTCTCATCTGAGTTCAGTATTCAACACAAATTATATATCAATGTCATTTCAGAGATATTACGTCGTTTAGACACTAACGGAATAACACGTAATTGTCATTTAACAGCACTTTTATTAATAACCCTTATTCTTATGACGTAAATGTTAATGAAGAATCACTATCTAGGAGGAAAGAGGGATTGATTCTAATCATGAGATAATAGCTTTTAATGAGCCCGCTATCGTTTATTAAATAAAAAGTCACGTTCAACGATGATATGCGAACAACTTTCGTTACGTCCGTTTTCACGTATCTGTCAAAACCAATCCTGTCGCCCACAATTCAAATTAACACTGACGTTAACCCCTTTTGTCGGAACATTGAATCGTAACTATTATGTGAAAGTTTATTCTAGTCCCCGAATTAATTCCTTTCAGATACGCGTACGACCGAACAGCAGAACGGAACACAAACGACTTGTGTTAACAACCAAACAACGCAATGACGTTACATTACGACAATGTCCGCCCATCAAACAACTCTTTGACTTTATCTTCTCTACTCTGCTTGATTAAATTATTCCTTGCTGTTGTTGTTGTGGTCTTCAGTCCTGAGACTGGTTTGGTGCAGCTCTCCATGCTACTCTATCCTGTGCAAGCTTCTTCATCTCCCAGTACCTACTGCAGCCTACATCCTTCTGAATCTGCTTAATGTATTCACCTCTTGGTCTCCCTCTACGATTTTTTCCCTCCACGCTGCCCTCCAATACTAAATTGGTGATCCCTTGATGCCTCAGAACATGTCCTACCAACCGATCCCTTCTTCTAGTCAAGTTGTGCCACAAACTTCTCTTCTCCCCAATCCTATTCAATACTTCCTCATTAGTTATGTGATCTACCCATCTAATCTTCAGCATTCTTCTGTCGCACCACATTTCGAAAGCTTCTATTCCCTTCTTGTCCAAACTATTTACCGTCCATGTTTCACTTCCATACATGCCTACACGCCATACAAATACTTTCAGAAATGACTTCCTGACACTTAAATCTATACTCGATGTTAACAAACTTCTCTTCTTCAGAAACGCTTTCCTTGCCATTGCCAGTCTACATTTTATATCCTCTCTGCTTCGACCATCATCAGTTATTTTGCTCCCCAAATAGCAAAACTCCTTTACTACTTTAAGTGTCTCATTTCCTAATCTAATACCCTCAGCATCACCCGACTTAATTCGACTACATTCCATTATCCTCGTTTTGCTTTCAAGACACAATCCATTCCATTCAACTGCTCTTCCAACTCCTTTGCTGCCTCTGACAGAATTTCAATGTCATCGGCGAACCTCAAAGTTTTTATTTCTTCTCCATGGATTTTAATACCTACTCCGAATTTTTCTTTTGTTTCCTTTACTGCTTGCTCAATATACAGATTCTATAACATCGGGGAGAGGCTACAACCCTGTCTTACTCCCTTCCCAACAACTGCTTCCCTTTCATGTCCCTCGATTCTTATAACTGCCATCTGGTTTCTGTACATATTGTAAATAGCCTTTCGTTCCCTGTATTTTACCCCTGCCACCTTCAGAATTTGAAAGAGAGTATTCCAGTCAACATTGTCAAAAGCTTTCTCTAAGTCTACAAATGCTAGAAACGTAGTTTTGCCTTTCCTTAATCTTTCTTCTAAAATAAGTCTTAAGGTCAGTATTGCCTCACGTGTTCCAGTATTTCTACGGAATCCAAACTGATCTTCCCCGAGGTCGGTTTCTACTAGCTTTTCCATTCGTCTGTAAAGAATTCGTGTTAGTATTTTGCAGCTCTGGCTTATTACACTGGTTGACCGCTAATTTTCTTTATTACAATTTATTCAGCTATTTAACGAAAACATCTAACAAAAAATAAAATAAATTTATCCCAGCGTAAAAGATCCGTTATAAGATGGAGACTGAATTTTCACTACCGCAGATTCGCTGTTCAAAATAATAATTCCCTTAGCTATCACTTCTCCCGAGGTGCCTGCTATCGATCTCTTCTTTTTCTGTGGAATTAACCATTAGCTGCCGGCCGTTGTGGCCGAGCGGTTCTAAGCGCTTCACTCTGGAACCGCGCTTCCGCTACGGTCACAGGTTCGAATCCTGCCTCGGGCATGGATGTGTGTGATGTCCTTAGGTTATTTACGTTTAAGTAGTTCTAAGTTTTAGGGGACTGATGACCTCAGAAGTTAAGTCACATTGTGTTCAGAGCCATTTTTGAGCTGCGATGGCGTTTCCGATGCAGGTTTTTGTCCACAAATTGATCTCTCGATTACGTCCCATAAATGTTCGATAGGATTCATTTCGTGCCATCTGGGTAACAAAACCATCCGTTCGAACTATCCAGAACGTTCTTCAAACCAGTCGTGAACAACTGTGGCTTGGTATCATGGGCATTTCTCATCCATAAAAATTCCATCGCATTTGGGAAGATGAAGTCCGTGAATGGCTGCCAATGGTCTCCAAGTAGCTGAGTTCGGCCGGAAGATCCATTCCATTTCATGTAGGCATAGCCAAGGCCATTATGGAACCTCCACCAGCTTGCTCAGTGCCTTGTTCACAACTCGGACCCATGGCTCTCAAACGGTTCAAATGGCTCTGAGCACTACGCGACTCAACATCTTAGGTCATCAGTCCCCTACAACTTAGAACTACTTGAACCAAACTAACCTAAGGACATCACACACATCCATGCCCGAGGCAGGACTCGAACCTGCGACCGTAGCAGTCACGCGGTTCCGGACTGGAGTGCCTAGAACCACACGGCCACCGCGGCCGGCAGGACCCATGGCTTCGTGGTGTCCGCGCCACATTCGAAACCTACCGCTAGCTCCTGCCAACTGAAATAGAAATGTGGTGTCACCGCCAGACACCACACTTGCTAGGTGGTAGCTTTTAAATTGGCCGCGGTCCGCTAGTATAAGACGGACCCGCGTGTCGCCACTGTCAGTAATTGCAGACCGAGCGCCACCACACGGCACGTCTAGTGAGACGTACTAGCACTCGCCCCACTTGTACAGCCGACGTTGCTAGCCATGGTTCACTGAGAATTACGCTCTCATTTGCCGAGACGATAGTTAGCATAGCCTTCAGCTACAATTGCTACGACCTAGCAAGGCGCCGTATTCCATTTATATTGCGAGTCTATTATTGTATCATCAAGAGAGACGTTCTACAAATGTGGATTAAAGTTAAGTATTCCAGAAGCTACGTACTTTTCTTTATAGCATTCATTACGTATCCTGTTTCAGACCTCACGCCAGCCTGCTTAATTTTAACGCGTGCATTTCGGCCTTCTCTAGCTATACAACAAGAAACTTATCTGACCAGGCGTCTGCAGCTCGTGGCCTAGTGGCTAGCGTTGCTGCCTTTGGATCACGGGGTCCCTGGTTCCACTCCCGGCCAGGTTGCGGATTTTTCTGCGCCTGGGTATTGCGTGTTTGTATTGTCCTCGACGTTTAATCATCACCATCGTCATTCGTGACAGTGGTTAGATTGTACTGTGTAAAAGATTGCACTGTCAAAAATTGGGACTTTGTACATGCGCAGTTGAGGGCCCCACAAACCAAACATCATCATCATCTGACCAGGCCACGGTCTTCCAGTAGTTCTGGTATGATTTTTTCTTTTTTTTTTCTAATTTAATTGAAAGCTTTGTTGCTTTGGTAAAAATAAAATTGGTTCTTTTTGTCGTGACAGAATAAATTACTATTAATCACACGAGATTTGTCGGAGAACAGCAGCAACACGTGTAATTGATCCAGCTTAAGAAATTCTATTACCTTTTAGCGGAAAATTCGTGCGGTACTCTCCGACGTTAGAAAAGTCGTGGTGTTCCGTTCGGAGCAGGAGGCGGCTGTCTTTTTCTCATTCGCGATATCGAAAATTACTAAAAAATGAACAGAAATTTTTTTTTTCGGAGGAAGATCGCGCGGAGAAAACAGACAGAAGTTACATGAAAGAAACCTAAGGGACCAACTAATTGGATTTGTACGAACATATAAACGGAACTGAAAGAACTTGGAATAAATACTATAACGATGTCGTCACGACAGCCTCCTGTTCCGACAGAACTCACGCTGGATCATAAGCTGCATAAATCTTTTAAACAGAAAAGATTATCACAAGTATAATTAATGAAAAGAAGGTTGAGAGATTTTCTTTGAAATTAAATAAACTTCAAGGCTTCAAGTATTACATTATGAAACGGAAACTTACATTAACATGGCCACCCATTGTGGCGGTGGAGCGAATTTTCATGATACACATTCTCGCTTGTTTGTGGCTACATATATTTTAATCACTTAAAGTCTTAAATTAACAATAAAATGATTATATCAGTATGGAGCACAATACTTTTGCGTCCGACTCACAACACATTCACAGAAGAACAGCTAGAGAGCGGCGCGGCTCCCTGCAGAAGTAAAAATTGGCAATTGTTATTTTGAAACACAGGTGCAGCGTTTTTTTACTGATCGATAGCAGCGTGTAACAGTTTATAGCTATCGTGATATTCTGCGCTTTTCAGGAGCGCGGCAAAGATATCTGGTTACAACATTCATTGGTATACACTCCTGGAAATGGAAAAAAGAACACATTGACACCGGTGTGTCAGACCCACCATACTTGCTCCGGACACTGCGAGAGGGCTGTACAAGCAATGTTCACACGCACGGCACAGCGGACACACCAGGAACCGCGGTGTTGGCCGTCGAATGGCGCTAGCTGCGCAGCATTTGTGCACCGCCGCCGTCAGTGTCAGCCAGTTTGCCATGGCATACGAAGCTCCATCGCAGTCTTTATCACTGGTAGCATGCCGCGACAGCGTGGACGTGAACCGTATGTGCCGTTGACGGACTTTGAGCGAGGGCGTATAGTGGGCATGCGGGACGCCGGGTGGACGTACCGCCAAATTGCTCAACACGTGGGGCGTGAGGTCTCTACAGTACATCGATGTTGTCGCCAGTGGTCGGCGGAAGGTGCACGTGCCCGTCGACCTGGGACCGGACCGCAGCGACGCACGGATGCACGCCAAGACCGTAGGATGCTACGCAGTGCCGTAGGGGACCGCACCGCCACTTCCCAGCAAATTAGGGACACTGTTGCTCCTGGGGTATCGGCGAGGACCATTCGCAACCGTCTCCATGAAGCTGGGCTACGGTCCCGCACACCGTTAGGCCGTCTTCCGCTCACGCCCCAACATCGTGCAGCCCGCCTCCAGTGGTGTCGCGACAGGCGTGAATGGAGGGACGAATGGAGACGTGTCGTCTTCAGCGATGAGAGTCGCTTCTGCCTTGGTGCCAATGATGGTCGTATGCGTGTTTGGCGCCGTGCAGGTGAGCGCCACAATCAGGACTGCATACGACCGAGGCACACAGGGGCAACACCCGGCATCATGGTGTGGGGAGCGATCTCCTACACTGGCCGTACACCACTGGTGATCGTCGAGGGGACACTGAATAGTGCACGGTACATCCAAACCGTCATCGAACCCGTCGTTCTACCATTCCTAGACCGGCAAGGGAACTTGCTGTTCCAACAGGACAATGCACGTCCGCATGTATCCCGTGCCACCCAACGTGCTCTAGAAGGTGTAAGTCAACTACCCTGGCCAGCAAGATCTCCGGATCTGTCCCCCGTTGAGCATGTTTGGGACTGGATGAAGCGTCGTCTCACGCGGTCTGCACGTCCAGCACGAACGCTGGTCCAACTGAGGCGCCAGGTGGAAATGGCATGGCAAGCCGTTCCACAGGACTACATCCAGCATCTCTACGATCGTCTCCATGAGAGAATAGCAGCCTGCATTGCTGCGAAAGGTGGATATACACTGTACTAGTGCCGACATTGTGCATGCTCTGTTGCCTGTGTCTATGTGCCTGTGGTTCTGTCAGTGTGATCATGTGATGTATCTGACCCCAGGAATGTGTCAATAAAGTTTCCCCTTCCTGGGACAATGAATTCACGGTGTTCTTATTTCAATTTCCAGGAGTGTATGTTGAAAGTTCGCACATACTGACGCGAATACAGAAAAAAAAACTTTTACATGTTAAAAATCGCAGTGATAAAGGCTGTAATGTCACATAGTCTTAGGGTCCAACCGATATGACCAGGAGCCCAGAGACGCGCTGCAGGCGATGTCGTGATGTTAGGAAAGACACTGTCGTCGTTCGTCTGTTGACTCAGCCCAATGAAGCCAAATTTCGCCGCACAGTCCTAACCGATACGTTCGTAGTACGTCCCACATTGATTTCTGCGCTTATTTGACGTTGTGTTGCTTGTCTGTTAGCACTGACAACTCTACGCGAACGCCGCTGCTCTCGGTCGTTAAGTGAAGAACGTCGGCCACTGGGTAGTCTGTGGTGAGAGGTAATGCCTGTAATTTAGGACTCTCTGCATACGCTTGACACTGTGGATCTCGAAGTATTGAATCACCTAACGGTATCCGAAATGTAATGTCCCATGTGTCTAGCTCCAACTACCATTTCGCGTTCAGAGTCTCTTAATTCCAGTAGTGCGGCCACAATCGAGTCGGAAAGCTTTTCACATGAATCATCTGAGTGCAGATGACAGCTCCGTCATCGCACAGCCCTTTTATAGCCTGTGTACCCCAATACTGCCACCATCTGCGGACAAATGGTTCAAATGGCTCTGAGCACTATGGGACTCAACTGCTGAGGTCATTAGTACCCTATACCTTAGAACTACTTAAACCTAACTAACCTAAGGACATCACACATATCCATGCCCGAGGCAGGATTCGAACCTGCGACCGTAGCGGTCTTGCGGTTCCAGACTGCAGCGCCTTTAACCGCACGGCCACTTCGGCCGGCCCATCTGCGGACAGCTAGCCATTGTTCAATATGCTACCATGTGAATGTCGACAGTCTCGTTTGTAATGATTTGTAGCGTAATTTGTAACAAAGAGAGCGTACGTAGAGCAATTTTATCGACAACAAACAGAAGGCACCAAACCTGTCATTTTATAGATTCCGTAAGGACCTGAGGAGGTTGTTGTTGTGGTCTTCAGTCCAGAGACTGGTTGTAAGTAGGCTGTTTATGTTTTCTTATTGGCAACATTACGTAGCGCTCTATATGAAAATCACTGGCTGTGCTGTGTGCAGTCTGTGGCTAGTTTGCATTGTTGTCTGCCATTGTAGTGTTGGGCAGCGGCAGTTGGCTGTTAACAGCGCGTAGCTTTGCGCAGTTGGAGGTAGAGGTGGGTCGAACTCGTTCATTCCCGTGAACTACTTCATTCATTTCACTCTTTGCCGTGAAGCGTTCAAATGAAGTAGTTCATTCGTGAAGTACGGAAGCCTAGCGAAGTTGCCCAGTTCGCCGCTCAGCCGCTGCTACGCTCGCTTCGCCTCCCTCGTACAATGAAGCTTCGTAATAGTTCACAATTTTACCAACAGATGGCGGAACTATGGAGTAACGTGCACGCAACGTTTTACGCTCTTACAGCGTCTGAGTTAACTTAAATAGAGCATGGTCGAAGGGGACAAAGGACGTTTCTGTCTGGGTCCAAGTGTCTGAACAATTTTATCTTGGACTCTACTCCCGTGAACGGCACCCTGTATTTTAAAAAGTGTTTGGCTCCGTTTATATGTCCACCATCTTCTTTCTTTAATTGTCTTCATTTCTATCTTTTGTGTTTCTCTGCGGCCAAAGAGCGGCGTAGTGTGCTGCTGCAGGCCTGCCTGTATACAGGTTTCAAAATGACAATAAAGAAAAAAAAGGGGGACAAAGGAAAGATAAACAGAGAAGGCTGTCACATATAAAGAAGGTACTACATTTAATCTCGCTCGATATTTTCTCATGAAGCGCCCAAAAAAGTCTTTATCTGCCAAATGAAACATTATTTGTTGTATTCATGAACTGAAAAATAGGGCTACCAACGAAATGCAGTCCAATTTTATGTTCCTTTTAAAATTTAATCCAAAATAGAATGAGAATGTTTAACACTGTCACAAAGTCTGTATACCTACGTTAAGTAATTATTCAGAAGTTTTCCTGTAGATTTTATTTTTGTTGGCAATAATAACCCACTAGATTCAAAACGTAAACTGTCACCTGTAGTCATTGGAACGATTTCAGGTAAAATCCCTCTTTCAGTGTTATTAACAAACCTTTTATTTTCATGTTTGCTGTGCGTGCTCACACAGATAGCCTCTTCGTTTCTATCTTAAATATTCATTTGTCTTCAAGCGCTGCCAACGGTAGGCTACCCGTGGACGCGAAGTTTAACTGCACAAATAGTCACGGGTAATGATGTCAGCACTGCAGGTAGCAGCTGACGCTGCCTTCTCCTCACCCCTCACCTCCCCCACCAGTCCTAAACCTATCGTTCCCCACTAACACCGCGTGATTCGTCGACAGGCAGGACAGGGAGGAGTGAAGTGATGGGAGGAGGAGTGACGTGGGTGAGGGAGAGGGGAAGAGAGTGAGTGAACTAGAAAAAAGTGTGGAGTGTGCTATCTGTGAAGAGTTTGAAGTACCAGTTCATTGAAATTGAATGGTTAGTTCACACTTCGCAGGAGTGAAGCGTTCATTTGAACGACTCATTCACGAGCTCCCCATCACTAGTTGGAGGTGAGCCGCCAGCAGTGGTGGATCTGGGGAGAGAAATGGCGGAGACTTGAAATTTGTAAGACTGGATGGCATATATATTATGATTATTAAGGTAAATACATTGTTTGTTCTCTATCAAAATCTTTCCTTTGCTAACTATGCCTATCAGTAGTTAGTGCCTTCAGTAGTTTGAATCTTTCATTTAGTTGGCAGTAGTGGCGTTCGCCGTATTGCAGTAGTTCGAGTAACGAAGATTTTTGTGAGGTAAGTGATTTGTCAAACGTACAGGTTCATGTTAGTCAGGGCCATTCCTTTGTAGGGATTTCTGAAAGTCAGATTGCGTTGCGCTAAAAAAATATTGTGTGTCAGTTTAAGCACAGTCTTGTATAAATGTTCAAAAGGGGACGTTTCATGGTTTGATGCAGCTCTCCATGCTACTCTATCCTGTGCAAGCTTCTTCATCTCCCAGTACCTACTGCAACCTACATCCTTCTGAAACTGTTTAGCGTATTCATCTCTTGGGCTACCTCCAGGGGTTTTACCCTCCACGATTCCCTGCAGTACTAATTTGGTGAATCCTTGACCCCGAGAAAGTGCCCTACCAACCCCTTCTTCTCGTCACATTGTGCCACAGATTTCTCTTTTCCCCAACTCTGTTCAGTTCCTTCTCATTAGTTACTTGATCTACTCATCTGATGTTCAGCGTTCTTCTGTAGCACCACATTTCGAAAGCTTCTACTCTCTTCTTGCCTAAACTGTTAATTGTCCGTGTTTGACTTCCATACATGGTTACACTCCATACAATTACTTTCGGAAAATACTGCCTGACACTTAAATCTATACTCGCCGTTAACAAATTTCTCTTCTTCAGAAACGCTTTTCTTGCCGCTGCCAGTCTACATTTCATATCCTCTCAACTCCGACAATCATCAGTTAATGTGCCCCCCCCCCCCTCCCAATAAAAAAACTCATTTACTACTTTAAGTGTCTCGTTTCTCAGTCTAATTCCCTCAGCATGACCTGATTTAATTCGACTACATTCCTTGTCGCCCTTTTGCTTTTGTTGGTGTTCATCTTATATTCTCTTTTCAAGATACTGTCTATTTCGTTCATCTGCTCTTGCAGGGCCTTTGCTGTCTCTGACAATACGTTCCTGAAGAGGTATGTATTGTGTTGGCAGAAGAGCCAACACTATCTTGCTAGAGGAGGCCGAAATGCACGCTTTTAAGCTCACGCAGACTGGCGTGAGGTCTGGAACAGTTAAGAGAAATTATAGTAGCAAATAAAGTACGTAGTTGAAGTAATACTTAACTTTATTCCACAATTGTTGAACATCTCTCTTCACTGTACATGCTTCACAATCTCAATATTAACTGGTAATGGCGCCTTGCTATGTCGTAGCAAATGACATAGCTGAAGGCTATGCTAACTATCGTCTCGGCAAATGAGAGCGTAATTTGTCAGTGAACCATCGCTAGCAAAGTCGGTTGTACAACTGGGGCGAGTGCTAGGACGTCTCTCTAGACCTTCCGTGTGGCGGCGCTCGGTCTGCAATCACTAACAGTGGCGACACACGGGTCCGACGTATACTAGCGGACCGCGGCCGATTTAAAGGCTACCACCTAGCAAGTGTGGTGTCTGGCGGTGACACCACAGTATGAAACAGTAAACAACGAACCGTTTATCTGTCATTTTCTTGCAACCTACAAACGTGTACTGATGTACTGAAAAATGTTTCCTTTTAAGATCCAGAAATAGATAGTAAGCATCAGAAAACACGATGAATTACAGAAACCGTTCTACACAATATCGTGGAGTCGGTCCACTGTACTTCCAAACGAATCAGTTCATTAATGGGTAAAGTACGAAACTGGCGTGGTATGCACTACCTGAATTGTTTAAATACGAGATAACCAACCATAACTGTACCTTGAGGACAAAATTTCCACTGAGATGTGATAAGAGAGTGAAAAAAGCAGTAAAACTGTTTCCCGACTTAATAGAAACCGGTTCCGCAATTTGTTACATCAGATCACAGGCATCACAATTTTTCAACAGAGTTCAAATGGCTCTGAGCACTATGGGACTTAACATCTATGGTCATCAGTCTCCTAGAACTTAGAATTACTTAAACCTAACTAACCTAAGGACGTCACACAACACCCAGTTTTCAACAGAGTCGTCTTACGAAGAAGAAGTAATTATGTTAAAGAAAATATTCGTGAACTGGTAAATCGAGTGATGCGTCACGATGGGCAAGTCATGAGGTCAAAGAACCACAGATGTACATGTGCTGCTCATGCAATAAATATTTGATTTATATTGTCTTGGAGACAGTGGAATCATGGAGATATTGTAGCTTACGTCATTCCATTCATAAGTTTTCTCTCTGTTTCATTCATTTCCCATTATTCAAGTGTCTTGATAGTTTACTAAAATATTACAATTATTATAATATTATAATTATTTTTAAATAAAGTCGAATAAGAATTATAAACGTTAATCTTGTGGCACATGTCACGTTAATATCTGATTGGCTTTCTTGGCGCTAGGGGTGCTAGTGTGTGTTAAGTTGGGTAGCACGACAAACGGGCCAACTTGGAGCAGGAGATGCACCACAGGACATTTTAATTTCTACTGTCTATACTTTTACAAATAAAGTCGTAAAAATTTGTCAGCATGACCAGGAAGGATTCAGTATTCACAATCGTAGCAGTGGAAATTGAAAAACATAACAAAATAAATTTTTACATATGAAATTTTATAATTTTTTCGCTTACTACTGGCTGTATTTGTTGCTATAGCTACACTTTTCTTCTTAAGTAAGAGAGATTCTTGGATGAATTTTGCTCAGCACACAAACCATACTTACAAGTGTATTTAAGTCTAAAATTTATTTAATTTATGAAAAAATGAATGAACTGTTACATTTTAAACTTAGTGTTTAGAAAAAACTCAATTTTTATAGTTAATTATCTCAATTTTTACCACAGATTTTAATAGATTTGGAAAATTCTAGACTTTCATACATCTGTACGTATGGTTTATATGCTGTGCAAAATTAATCGAGGAATCTCTCTTACTTATGCAGAAAAGTGTACCTATAGCAGCCAATGCAGCCAAAAAGTAAGTGAAAAAATGGTGAAATTTCACATGTAAAAAAAAAAAAATTTTTGTGTTTTTGAACTTCCACTGCTATGAATGTGAATCCTGAATCATTCCTCGTCATGCGGACAGTGTTTTATGAATTTATTTTCAAAAGTATAGACAGTGAAAATTTAAATGTCCTGTGTTGCCTCTCCTGCTCGAAGTCGGCCCGTTTGACTTCCTACCCCCGTAAAATTATAAAGATGGTAAAAATAGTATAGCTCAGACTGAGCTAACAGCTTTACTTCAGAAATTACATTTAGTACGTTCATATTTTGTTCATCAGGCAATTAAAGTGACGGCATTTACTTTTTCAGTCTATAACCGCAACAAACTTCAGAAATGGTTTCTAAATCCCTATTTTGAACATAGCTGCACTTCGGCAACTGTTAGAGATCAGTAACTCGATCCAAAACAGCCAACCAGTTGCAACGAAAGGGCGTTTTGTGCAACCTTCTCTCATGGTTTCGACGGATGAAAACCTGTCTTCCTCAGAAAAACGAAATGATCACAACGGGTTACGTGTTTTTATGAGGAAGACGGGTTTACATCCGTGGAAACCACGGTAAAAGATTCAGTCAAATCATCTTTCTTTGCAACTTGTTGGCTGTTTTGGATTCATTCACTAGTTTCTGAATCTAAAAGAAATTTGCAGTTTTACGATGCGTCGTCCGTACGGCATAGTATTTGCTGCATCACTGTAGCTAGCCGCTCAAGTATGCTACAAGTAAATGCAAAACAATGAGATAAGCGCTACAGAATTTAGGCAGATGGAGCTAATAATAAATTAATCGTGAATACACAACATGATAACGCTTTTAAGTAAAGGAATCATTAATCTATAGATTGCGGCTGCAGCGTTCGAAATGACGTAACATGAATTGCCTGACATACTAACGTATTACGTTAGTCGAAAGTTGGTGAAATGTGAAAGATCGATTTTGATACATGAAGTTCTATGTAAAGTGGCTAGTTCCTGTATTTCGACAGCTAGTTCAGACTATTGCCACGGGCGACAGATACCTCTTAACTATCATACCGACTCCTTAAAGAACCGAACTACCATTTACAGTCTAAAACAGGTCAAAACGCCTCTTTAGTTTACAAATGACTTAATGTGTGAGATAATGGAAGTTAAGCACGTAAAAACGTTTGTGACTGAAGACGCAAAACTACACTCTTGCTCATAAATTAAGGATAATTGGAGAATGTGGTGCCAAAAAATGTGGCACCACACAAAACTGGCGCTAATAGCATAGCCACATAGGGAACACACACGACACATATCTGTAACTCCACGATATTGGTGATAAGTTGAGAAAACCGTAACGAAACACATGTGCTACAAAACGCCACTGTTTCCTGCGCATGTACCCCGACATCAATATGGGATATGATCACCATGCACACGTACACAGGCCGCACAACGGGTTGGCATACTCTGGATCAGGTGGTCGAACAGCTGCTGGGGTATAGCCTCCCATTCTTGCACCAGTGCCTGTCGGAGCTTCTGAAGTGTCGTCGGAGTTTGAAGACGTGCAGCGATACGTCGACCGAGAGCATCCCAGACATGGTCTATGGGGTTTAGGTCTGGAGAACAGGCAGGCCACTCCATTCGCCTGATATCTTCTGTTTCAAGGTGCTCCTCCGCGATGGCAGCTCGGTGGGGCCGTGCATGATCATCCATCAGGAGGAAGGTGGGACCCACTGCACCCCCGAAAAGGCGGACATACTGGTGCAAAATGATGTCCCGACACACCTGACCTGTTACATTTCCTCTGTCGAAGACATGCAGGGATGTACGTGCACCAATCGTAATCCCACCCCATACAATCAAACAACGACCTCCATACAGGTCCCCTTCAAGGACATTAAGGGGTTGGTATCTGGTTCCCGGTTCACTCCAGATGAAAACCCGGCAAGAATCACTGTTCAGACTATACCTGGACTCGTCCGTGAAAATAACCTGGGACCACTGTTCCAATGACCATGTACTGTGTTCTTGACACCAGGCTTTACGGGCTCTCCTGTGAGCAGGGGTCAGTGTAATGCACTTTGCAGATCTCCGCGACATAAACCATGTCTGTTCAGTCGTCTGTAGACTGTAAGTCTGGAGACATCTGTTCCAGTGGCTGCGATAAGGTCCTGAGCAAGGCTACCTGCAGTACTCCGTGACCGTCTGCGGGCACTGATGGTGAGATATCGGTCTTCTTGTGGTGTTGTACACTGTGGACGTCCCGTACTGTAGCGCCTGGACACGTTTCCTATCTGCTTTGTGGCACACGGAGGGCCTGTGCTGCTACCTGCTGTGCTTGACCAGCGTCCAGTCGCCCTAGTATTCTACCCCTCATAACGTCATCAATATGTGTTCTTTGAGCGATTTTCAACACATAGTAACAATTAGCACGTCTGAAAACGTCTGCGCACTTTGAAACGTCCCCTTAGAACAATTTATACATGACTGTGCTTAAACTGACAGACAATATTTTTTAGCGCAACGCAATCTGACTTTCAGAAATCCCTACAAAAGAATGGCCCTGACTAACATTAACCTATACCTTTCACAAATCACTTACCTCACAAAAATCTTCATTACTCGAACTACTGCAATACAGCGAGCGCCACTACTGCCAGCTAAATAAAAGATTCAAACTACGGAAGGCAGTAACTACTAGTAGGCATAGTTAGCAAATGAAAGATTTTAATAGAGAACAAACAATGTATTTACCTTAATAATCATAATATATATAGCAGTTCATGCCATCCAGTATTACAAATTACAAAACTCCGCCATCTCTCTCCCCACATCCACCACTGCTGGCGGCTCACCTCCATCTGCGCAACGCTACGCACTGTTCACATCCAGCTGCCGCTGCCCAACACTACAATGGCAGACAACAATGCAAACTAGCCACAGACTGCACACAGCACAGCCTGTGATTTTCGTACAGAGCGCTACGTAACGTTGCCAATAAGAAAACATAAACAGCCTACTTACAACTTACTTGCTGCACCGTACTCTGACATGCACCAACACACCTCTGCGTATGTGGACTGCTGCCAGCGCCACCGTGCGACGACAGCAGGTCAAATGCACCGCATGGTCGTACCCCGGGGTGAGTTAAATTCGTAAACCGCCCACCAGAGCGTTGTTTCGCCATGTACCAGCATTACCCTTAATTTATGAACATGAGTGTAGTATGAGGCAAGTTGTCTTACAAAAAAATTCCTAGTTGATGTGATGCAAGGCAGCTGCCTCTAAGTATCGAAAAACGTAAGCTTACGCGGATGCATAGGAAGAAAAAACCTGCAATGTTCGGATACAGCATTAGTAGTGTCCTGCATGACGCAGTCACGTGGTCTAAATACCAGGGCGTAAAGATGCAAAGCGATGTGAAATGGAACGAGCACGTGAGCGTTCCGGTAATAAAGGCGAATAGTCGAGTTCAGTTTATGCGGAGAGTTCTGGGAGCGTATGGTCCGTCTGTAAAGGAAAACGCATATACACTCCTGGAAATGGAAAAAAGAACACATTGACACCGGTGTGTCAGACCCACCATACTTGCTCCGGACACTGCGAGAGGGCTGTACAAGCAATGATCACACGCACGGCACAGCGGACACACCAGGAACCGCGGTGTTGGCCGTCGAATGGCGCTAGCTGCGCAGCATTTGTGCACCGCCGCCGTCAGTGTCAGCCAGTTTGCCGTGGCATACGGAGCTCCATCGACGTCTATAACACTGGTAGCATGCCGCGACAGCGTGGACGTGAACCGTATGTGCAGTTGACGGACTTTGAGCGAGGGCGTATAGTGGGCATGCGGGAGGCCGGGTGGACGTACCGCCGAATTGCTCAACACGTGGGGCGTGAGGTCTCCACAGTACATCGATGTTGTCGCCAGTGGTCGGCGGAAGGTGCGCGTGCCCGTCGACCTGGGACCGGACCGCAGCGACGCATGGATGCACGCCAAGACCGTAGGATCCTACGCAGTGCCGTAGGGGACCGCACCGCCACTTCCCAGCAAATTAGGGACACTGTTGCTCCTGGTGTATCGGCGAGGACCATTCGCAACCGTCTCCATGAAGCTGGGCTACGGTCCCGCACACCGTTAGGCCGTCTTCCGCTCACGCCCCAACATCGTGCAGCCCGCCTCCAGTGGTGTCGCGACAGGCGTGAATGGAGGGACGAATGGAGACGTCGCTTCTGCCTTGGTGCCAATGATGGTCGTATGCGTGTTTGGCGCCGTGCAGGTGAGCGCCACAATCAGGACTGCATACGACCGAGGCACACAGGGCCAACACCCGGCATCATGGTGTGGCGAGCGATCTCCTACACTGGCCGTACACCACTGGTGATCGTCGAGGGGACACTGAATAGTGCACGGTACATCCAAACCGTCATCGAACCCATCGTTCTACCATTCCTAGACCGGCAAGGGAACTTGCTGTTCCAACAGGACAATGCACGTCCTTATGTATCCCGTGCCACCCAACGTGCTCTAGAAGGTGTAAGTCAACTACCCTGGCCAGCAAGATCTCCGGATCTGTCCCCCATTGAGCATGTTTGGGACTGGATGAAGCGTCGTCTCACGCGGTCTGCACGTCCAGCACGAACGCTGGTCCAACTGAGGCGCCAGGTGGAAATGGCATGGCAAGCCGTTCCACAGGACTACATCCAGCATCTCTACGATCGTCTCCATGGGAGAATAGCAGCCTGCATTGCTGCGAAAGGTGGATATACACTGTACTAGTGCCGACATTGTGCATGCTCTGTTGCCTGTGTCTGTGTGCCTGTGGTTCTGTCAGTGTGATCATGTGATGTATCTGACCCCAGGAATGTGTCAATAAAGTTTCCCCTTCCTGGGACAATGAATTCACGGTGTTCTTATTTCAATTTCCAGGAGTCTAGGACCTATTCTTGAGCACTGATTTCTCACCGCTGGGTTGGAACAGCACGCAAATGTCACGGTGACGCTTCAGGAACACAAATGGAAATCCGTGTAGGGAAGGCGACGTTGTTTTCGAGGAACACTACTGGGAAAATTTAGAGAACCGGCATTGGAAACTGACTGCCGAACGATTCTATTGCCGCCATCGTGCATTTCTTATAAGGACCACGAAGATAACGTACGAGAAATTAGTGCTCATACGGAAGCATATATAGAGTCGTTTTTCCCTATCTCTACTTGTGCCTGGAACGGGAAGCGACTGTGTGACCTCCCCTTCTCTCTTTGCTCCGTTCCTTTCACTGATCTTTTCTCTTCTTTCTTCCTTCTTCGTACCGCGGCTATGTCTCAGGGTTTTCAATGCAGAAGTGTGGTGAGAAGTGGGCACATGTGTGTGGTGGTTCACGATATCGTAGTGCTATGAAGGAGCGTCACTGCTTTGAGAAGACTGACGACTGAAGTACGAACAAAAGAAAAAAAAACAGGTATGTGCTCTCTTTTCTTTTAAAACTGTAAATAGTAGCGTAGCTAGTACTATCTATCGTCCTACTAAAATGAATGAGCACGATACCATTGATGAAGTTTCAACCTTGAAAGAAGCTTATTAATACCAATTAGCTGAAATAAAAAAAAACTCATCCAATCCAGAATTCACTCACCGTTGGAGTAATTAGTTTCTGATGTGTATGTAGTGATCATTGATACTTAAAATATCGTTTCAGTAATTCTATCACTGTCCGTTTATGAGTTGCTAAGCAACGTATCAACAAGCTGACTATGAAATGATTAATATTTGTCTTATCAAGACATTAAATCGCTTCTCGCTTGCGTTAATCATCAAGACGATTACTATGCCGCTCATATAAGTCTTTCATAGTTATTATCAAGCTAATGTCCGTAAATTGCGGTTAATGTTGCTGAATCACACACGCGGCGATAACGCCCGATAACCAGCCGCGTATCTTAAACTCCGCGCAGATATTTGAGAATTGGCGCTCGATTTGTTTGCACCAAAGTCGGGCCGTGGTCCCCTAGAATAATTTTTAAATCAACTGCGGGTTGTAAATTAACAATTCTATGCCCATCCATGAAAAGTTACATCAGATCCGCACTCGACGACTACTCGATCGCGCGCTCGAGAAACACGGAAGTTTTTTTATTTTTTTCCTTACAAACAGAAAACATATCATGCATAATGCAACAAGGTGATTTGCTATGTCAAAACATATATATATATATCCATCTCATTAGAACTCATTACCTATTAAATGTGGTACATAATTAAATTCTTTACTTTGCAAATAATCAATAAAATTTAGAAATTAATTACATGTATAAAGTAATCTCAAGTTGATATGACGTCATGGGTCACTGCTTGTTTCGACTCCCCTATACTCACGTGACGCAAAGTACATCCGACTATAATGGACATACTCATGTAATACCACAACTGGCAACTGTACAGGATACATGTCTCCACGCACCGTATGATGATTTGCGGAGTATGTAGGTAGATATACATGTAAAATATAGATCGTAGCGCCAAAGAAACTGGCACAGGTATCCCTATTCAAATACAGAGATACGCAAACAGGCACAATACGACGCTGCAGTCGGCAACGCCTATACAAAAAAATGGTTCAAATGGCTCTGAGCACTATGGGACGTAACATCTGTGGTCATCAGTCCCCTAGAACTTAGAACTACTTAAACCTAACTAATCTAAGGACATCACACACATCCATGCCCGAGGCATGATTCCAACCTGCGACCGTAGCAGTCGCGCGGTTCCGTACTGCGCGCCTAGAACCGCTAGACCACCGCGGCCGGCGCCTATATAACACAACAGGTGTCTGGTGCAGTTATTAGATCGGTTACTGCTTCTACAATGGCAGGTTATCAAGATTTAAGAGAGTTCGAACATGATGATATAGTCTCCGCAGGAGCGATGGGACTCAGCATCTCAGAGGCAGCAATGAAGTGGAGATTTTCCCGTACGACCATTTCACGACTGTACGGTGAATATTTGGAATCGGATAAAACATCAAATCTCCGACATCGCTGCGTACGGAAAAAGATCCTGAAAGAACGGGATCAATGACGACTGAAGAGAATCGTTCAGCGTGACAGAAGTGCAACGCTTCCGCAGATTGCTGCAGCTTCCAATGCTGGGACATCAACAGGTGTCAGTGTGCGAAACATTCGACGAAGCATCATCGAAGAGGGCTTTCATAGCCGAAGGTCCACTGGTCCACTGGTGTACCCTTGATGAGTGTACAACACAAAGCTTCACGCCTCGCCTGGGCCCATCAATAGAGACATTGGACTGTTGATGACTGGAAACATGTTGCCTGGTCGCACGAGTCTCGTTTAAAATTGTATCTAGCGGATGGGCGCGTACTGGTATGGAGACCACCACATGAAGCCATGGACTCTGCATGTCAGCAGGGGACTGCTCAGGTCGGTGGAGACTCTGTAATGGTATGGGGCATGTGCAGTTGGAGTGATATGGGTCCCCTGATTCGCCTAGATACGACTAACAGGTGACACGTACGGAAGCATCCTGTCTGATCACCTGCATCCATTCACATCCATCGTGCATTCCGACGGACTTGGGCGACTTCAGCAGGATAACGCGACACTCGACATGTACAGAATTTCTCCAGGAACACTCTTCTGCGGTTTAAACACTTCCGCTGGCCACCAAACTTCCCAGACATGAACACGATTGGTCATATCTTGGAGCTTTGCTACGTGCTGTTCAGAAGAGACCTGCAACCCCCTCGTACTCTTGCTTATTTGTGGACAGCCTTGCAGTATTCGTGGTGTCAGTTCCCTCCAGCACTACTCCAGACGTTAGTCGAGTCCATGCCGCGTCGTGTTGTAGAATTTTGGAACACGTATTGTGTTCGAGTATAATGACTTTTCTGGAGACTATAAGTCTACTCTGTAGGAATCAGCATGGGTTTCGAAAAAGACGGTCATGTGAAACCCAACTCCCGCTATTCGTCCATGAGACTCAGAGGGCCATAGACACGGGTTCCCAGGTAGATGCCGTGTTTCTTGACTTCCGCAAGGCGTTCGATACAGTTCCCCACAGTCGTTTAATGAACAAAGTAAGAGCATATGGACTATAAGACCAATTGTGTGATTGGATTGAGGAGTTCCTAGATAACAGGACGCAGCATGTCATTCTCTATGGAGAGAAGTCTTCCGAAGTAAGAGTGATTTCAGGTGTGCCGCAGGGGAGTGTCATAGGACCGTTGCTATTCACAATATACCTAAATGACCTGGTGGATGACATCGGAAGTTCACTGAGGCTTTTTGCAGATGAAGCTGTGGTGTATCGAGAGGTTGTAACAATGGAAAATTGTACCGAAATGCAGGAGGATCTGCAGCGAATTGACGCATGGTGCAGGGAATGGCAATTCAATCTCAATGTAGACAAGTGTAATGTGCTGCGAATACACAGAAAGACAGATCCTTTATCATTTAGCTACAAAATAGCAGGTCAGCAACTGGAAGCAGTTAATACCATAAATTATCTGGGAGTACGCATTAGGAGTGATTTAAAATGGAATGATCATATAATGTTGATCGTCGGTAAAGCAGATGCCAGACTGAGATTCATTGGAAGAATCCTAAGGAAATGCAATCCGAAAACAAAGGAAGTAGGTTACAGTATGCTTGTTCGCCCACTGCTTGAATACTGCTCAGCAGTGTGGGATCCGTACCAGATAGGGTTCATAGAAGATATAGAGAAGATCCAACGGAGAGCAGCGCGCTTCGTTACAGGATCATTTAGTAATCGCGAAAGCGTTACGGAGATGATAGATAAACTCCAGTGCAAGACTCTGCAGGAGAGACGCTCAGTAGCTCGGTACGGGCTTTTGTCAAAGTTTCGAGAACATACCTTCACCGAAGAGTCAAGCAGTATATTGCTCCCTCCTACGTATATCTCGCGAAGAGACCATGAGGATAAAATCAGAGAGATTAGAGCCCACACAGAGGCATACCGACAATCCTTCTTTCCACGAACAATACGAGTCTGGAATAGAAGGGAGAACCGATAGAGGTACTCAAGGTACCCTCCGCCACACACCGTCAGGTGGCTTGCGGAGTATGGCTGTAGATGTAGATGTAGATGTGTTGCGGCACTTCTTCGTTCTCGCTGGGGCCGTACACGATATTAGGCAGGTGCTCCTGTCTGTTTGGCTCTTCAGTGTAGTAAGTGATAAACTGTTTTCCTTTAATTACAGTGTCTGCCTTTAGGGAGAGAGGGAGGGGCGTCGGTGAGAAAAAGTTTCGTAAGAGTTTGAAATTACGTGTCAAGTTTGTTAAAAGTCCTCAATTCTCCCATTCTCAAATACTGCAGGACTAGAGCGCGGCTAATGGTCGCGGCTTGAACTATGCTTCATCAAGAAAAACACGCAGTTCCTGACTTTAATACCTGTGTCACTGTGTTAAACCTGTAGTGTAACACGGTACCTCGTCATGAGAAAATTACGATAGCAACTAGAATTTTTAATTCGGCGAATAATTATGAGAAATGCTGAAAACGAAGCTTTTGGTGGCCCTGAAAACCGGCAGATACACAACCTGAAAGTAGTACAGGGAGACAAATTTAGCCATTTAGTAACACAGGTAAACTAATATCTTCCATTTCAGTTTGACGTTACAATGTGCACTGTTTTTTTCTCAGTCGATATTAATTTCTGAGATTTATTGGTAGGCTACCTATATCAAGACTGTGCCTGAAAACCTTTTAGCGGGCAAAGGACATACTGTGGCAAAATGAATTAATGTTGGACAGTACTGCTAATAATTTTTTGAGCATATAAATAATCGGTGAGATTACCAATGGAAAAACAAAAATCGTTACTTTTATATTTCCTCATCGACATTTTGTTACTGAGAAGGAGAAACAAAATGGAAAATAAACAGACAAATGAAATGAGACCTTCAAAATGATTACACGCGCGAGTCAAATGAAAACTGAATGACATTTTTGAGTCCGTATTTCACAGACTGTTCCTGGAATGTTTTCTTTAATTTGTGTCGCAGAAGTTCCTCGACAGCTTTTATACAATTTAGGAAATGGTCCAGTTTTTTCTCGTCAGTATCGTTTATGAAGAATGCCTGTCATATCAGATTTTTTTTTTGTGAAGCCCTATTATCAGAACATCACACTAATTAGTTAAATCTGTTAATAATTGAATGTCTGACGATCTGTAAGTTCCGAAAAATATTTGCCTTTTTTATCGTAAATGGTTAATTTCTTTTTCGTGGTCAAAAAATATTTTCAATATTGTAACGCTGTTAAACATCTCAGTTCAGAATAATACGGCACACATCCGTGAAATGCTTCCATATTAAGTCAGAAATTGTTCAAATTGTCGATACATCACCTCTTTCTTCTGATGAAGTGTACACTGCATGTCACAGTATCCATGACTTGTCCTAGGTGGACAATAAAACGGAAAAATAGTGGAATATCTCAACCTACTTCTGTCAGTTTAGTTTTAATTCTACCCACTAGGCCCTTGGTTTGGCCACTCTTGTATCTGCCTCCATCAGCTGTAATGCAGAAGTTGTAGTCGTGGTAACTGTATTGAAACGCTTGCTCTAAGTAGCGAAATAAATCTTCCCCTACAGTCATTCTTGGTGAGCAGATTGCTACAGCAACTTCAATTTTTAATTCGGCCAATAATTATATGAAGTACTGAAAATGAAGTTCCTGTTGGCCCCCAAAGCCGTCATACAGGCAACCCGCATTACTGTAAACGCTCCTCAAAGACATTTAAGTTGCTACCAGTTTCGCGAAAAAATGTTAGCTCAGTATCTGAGACGTCATCACATTCATCGATATCTGAAGAGAAACATGCAAATAGTCCTGCCTTTTGTTCGAGTTTCTAGCGTAAATTATTGCCCAGATCTTAAGAACGCCAGGAGCGCGTTCAGTAAACGGGACTGTCAGATTTCGCAAGTATTTGTTACTCAACAGTTTGAGTTAAAAAAAAATAGTGCTTTAGAAACGAGTTGAGTACGTAAATTCTATTTTTCTCTAAATTACCCACATGCCAATTATAATCACTGTAGTAATGACATTCGACATTATGTTCATTTTGAACAACAATAGTTTTTTGACATATTACGCATAGGGCTCTTTTTTTACAAAAAAAAGTATGAATCTGTCTGTTCATCATTAACCATTCTACTTTCTTCCAGTAATTATTTTTCTTAAGACATAGCTCACAATACACAGTAAACGCTGCAACAGCAGAAATATTATTGCGTTCCACAGACGCTGTTTAGCTTTGTGAAGCCAAGTGTGTCACGCATTCCGAAATTCAGAACACGATAGCTGTTATCAGAATGACGTTTTCACTCTGCAGCGGAGTGTGCGCTGATATTAAACTTCATGGCAGATTAAAACTGTGTGCCGGACCGAGACTCCAACACGGGACCTTTGCCTTTCGCGGGCAAGTGCTCTACCATCTGGGCTGCCCAAGTGCGACTCACAACCCGTCCTCTAAGTTTCAATTACGCCAGTACCTCGTCTCCTATCTTCCAAACTTAACAGAAGTTCTCTTGCGAACCATGCAGAACTAGCACGCCTGGTTGAAAGGATATTGCGGAGATACGGCTTAGGCACAACCGGGGGCATGTTTCCAGAATTAAATATCTGTGAAGTTTGGAAGGTAGAAGACGAGGTACTGGTAGGATTGAAGCTGTGAAGATGGGTCGTTAGACGTGCTTGGGTAGCTCAGTTGGTAGAGCATTTGCACGCGAAAGACAAAGGCCCCGAGTTCGAGTCTCGGTCTGGCACACAGTTTTAATCTGCCAGAAAGTTTCGATAGCTGTACAGCACCTTTGATACGCAATAAATAATCTGCTTCGGTCGATCTGATGGCACTGTTGGCAATTTATTGTCGTCGCGACATGCGTTCCGTTCGGTCGTCATTGTTACTCGGATTTCAATTCTGGCACCAAAAGAAATAGTCCTGAATGACAATACCTTTCTGTTCATAAAACAGTCGCAAGCCACAAGGAGAAGGCACGCAGCTCACGACTAGCTGACCGCTGCTCAAAGTCCAGACATTCCAGCTGCTGCGACTCACTCCAAATCTCAGACTCGCCACCCAGAACACATCGAGGACGAGAAAAGATACAGAATTTTCGCCAAATTATGCAGCCAGCGGAAAATTGCGCGTATCCAAAAATGCATCAAATCGCTCTGAGCACCATGGGACTTAACATCTGAGGTCATCAGTCCCCTAGACATAGAACTACTTAAACCCAACTAACCTAAGGACATCACACACATCCATGCCCGAGCAGGATTCGAACCTGCGACCGTAGAAGCAGCGCGGTTCCGGACTGAACCGCGTAGAACCGCTCGGCCACAGCGGCCGGCGCGCGTATCCGAGCGCAAGAAATGCGAATATGTTCCTATTTATTAAAATGTCTTTGAAAACTGCGGTTCCGGCTGCCTCATTCTAGAGTCCGGACAGCATATGGCAGCCGATGCAAAGTGACCAATTTTCGCCCAACGCACTGGGCGAGTTCATTCGTTTGTTCGGAAGGGAAGGGCGAGAAGTGTTTTCCACCTTTCGACTGGTCGCAGATGTCAGAGTAGAGGCGCATGCCCTACAATCACCCTCAAACGACTATACAGAAACTATTCGGTAAGAAAAATTCATTTTTGCTTCACTTCTAGCTTTGTGTGCCAGGTTCATGGTGGTGTTCCCTTCATTTCATTACTGGTCATAGTTACTGTGGTATTTACGTGGAAGTAAGACACTGCGGAAAATCCGGAAAAGCTTACAATGAAAGATATAGGTAGCTATGATTCTGCATTTGGTGCTACATAACATGTTGTTGGGTATGAAGTTTAGCTAACATACTGAATTTTTCTTTAGACTTGGGTAGAGATACGTACCTATCACAGATCTCAAAAACAGATTTGACGTGGCACACTCATTTGCAATCGCGCCGTGCCAGCGATAAAGCCAGAATGAAATATCCACAATATTCCTCTTAGTTTATAAATTGTTTCAAATATAGAAAAGACACTTTGGCAAATGACAGCACACAAAGAGGACGGTATTTTGGAATATCTTTATTATGTAAAACTTCATTATCTACGGTGTTACTCCAATATCTACAGACATTTTCGGTGAAGGATGGAATTTTAAGGGCGATCGATAGTTGGTGAAATGAGAAATGCTATGGGTTTTGGATCAACATAAGTGAAGACTACAATTTTTCTGCTGAGGATGAGCTTCTTCATAAGCTACTGACCTTACTTTTCCTCAGGTCCTCACTTAATAAACCACTGTTTCAGAATTCTCTCGCATCTGTTTCTGCACAACACTTTAGTGAGGGGAGACAGCGTAGTCGCGGGAAGTGGCCGCGTGGTTCGAGGCGCCTTGCCACGGATTGCACCGCCTCTCCCGCCGGAGGTTCCAGTCCTCCCTCGGGAATGGGCGTGTGTGTGTGTGTTGTCCTTAGCGTAAGATAGTTTAATAGTGTGTAAGTCTAGGGTCCAATGACCTCAGCAGTTTGGTCCAATAGGAACTTACCACAATTTTCCAAATTTTTTACTTTGCTAACTGCGTTTTCGCATCACACAGCATAATCTTATACGTGAATTTTATGGGCACAAGTACGGTAATTTCGAGCCTCTGTTTCTGGGAAAGGGAGAAAGATGTCAAGAAAATTTTGTACGTTGTTCGTGATCGGGATCTTAGGAATATATTGTAAAGATTTCAGCCAATTGCTGTGCATACCCACCTCCGAACCTTCAACTGACGGCGAAAATACGAGGTGCATTCAAGTTCTAAGGCTTCCGATTTTCTTTTTCTAATTAACTACTCAACCGAAATCGATGAAACTGGCGTTACTTCTCGACGTAATCGCCCTGCAGACGTACACATTTTTCACAACGCTGACGCCATGATTCCATGGCAGCGGCGAAGGCTTCTTTAGGAGTCTGTTTTGACCATTGGAAAATCGCTGCAGCAATAGCAGCACGGCTGGTGAATGTGCGGCCACGGAGAGTGTCTTTCATTGTTGGAAAAAGCCAAAAGTCACTAGGAGCCAGGTCAGGTGAGTAGGGAGCATGAGGAATCACTTCAAAGTTGTTATCACGAAGAAACTTTTGCGTAACGTTAGCTCGATGTGCGGGTGCGTTGTCTCGGTGAAACAGCACACGCGCACCCCTTCCCGGACGTTTTTGTTGCAGTGCCGGAAGGAATTTGTTCTTCAAAACATTTTCGTAGGATGCACCTGTTACCGTAGTGCCCTTTGGAACGCAATTGGTGAGGATTACGCCCTCGCTGTCCCAGAACATCGACACCATCATTTTTTCAGCACTGGCAGTTACCCAAAATTTTTTGGTGACGGTGAATCTGTGTACTTCCATGACCTGACTGGCGCTTTGTTTCTGGATTGGAAAATGGCATCCACGTCCCATCCATTGTCACAACCGACGAAAAGAAAGTCCCATTCGTGCTGTCGTTGCGCGTCAACATTGCTCGGCAACATGCCACACGGGCAGCCATGTGGCCGTCCGTCAGCATTCGTGGCACCCACCTGGATGACAATTTTCGCATTTTCGGGTCGTCATGCAGGATTGTGTGCACAGAACCCACAGAAATCCCAACTCTGGAGGCGATCTGTTCAACAGTCATTCGGCGATCCCCCAAAACAATTCTCTCCACTTTCTCGATCGTGTCGTCAGACCGGCTTGTCCGAGCCCGAGGTTGTTTCGGTTTGTTGTCACACGATGTTCTGCCTTCATTAAACTGTCGCACCCACGAACGCACTTTCGACACATCCATAACTCCGTCACCACATGTCTCCAACTGTCGATGAATTTCAATTGGTTTCACACCATGCAAATTCAGAAAACGAATGATTGTACGCTGTTCAAGTAAGGAAAACGTCGCCATTTTAAGCATTTTAAACAGTTCTCATTCTCGCCGCTGGCGGTAAAATTCCATCTGCTGTACGGTGCTGCCATCTCTGGGACGTATTGACAATGAACGCGGCCTCATTTTAAAACAATGCGCATGTTTCTATCTCTTTCCAGTCCGGAGAAAAAAAATCGGCGGCCTTAGAACTTGAATGCACCTCGTATAGTAAAAATTCACTTTTTGGGTTTTATCCGAGGAACCACCCATGAACTCCTTCATAAGTCCCAGCAAGCCACCGTAGCCCACATCAAATACAAAAAGAACCAACCTATCTACTTCATTTGCCTAAGCAAGAGGAAATGTGTCATATTCTCTCTTTGACGCAAAACTGTGTGCTAGTGCCACTAAGACGACTTTTCTGTTGGGTATACAAACCGTCACTAGCCCAAGGGCTATCCAGTACACTCGACCCCACCATTTTATCATCAATAGACCTGAGGTATGAATGCTGCAGCCGCGCGGGAATAGCCGAGCGGTCTGCGGCGCTGCAGTCATGGACTGTGCGGCTGGTCCCGGCGGAGGTTCGAGTCCTCCCTCGGGCATGGGCGTGTGTCTTTGTCCGTACGATAATTTAGGTTAAGTAGTGTGTAAGCTTAGGGACTGATGACCTTAGCAGTTAAGTCCCATAAGATTTCACGCACACACATTTGAGCGCACAAAAAACCCATTTTTCTGCGCGACGTTTTGGAACATATTGGTAAGAACGCACTCGCACGCATACCGATAGCGAAGATGTGGCGCGTTACGCAAGAGATACACTATATGATCAAAAGTATCCGGACACCACCAAAACATACGTTTTTCATAATAGGTGCATTGTGCTGCCACCTACTGCTAGATACTCCATATCGGCGACCTCAGTAGTCATTAGACATCGTGAGAGAGCAGAATGGGGAGCTCCGCGGAACTCACGTACTTCGAACGTGGGCAGGCGATTGGGTATCACTTGTGTCGTACCTCTGTACGCGAGATTTCCAAATTCCTAAACATCCCTAGGTCCACTGTTTCCGATGGGATAGTGAAGTGGAAACGTGAAGGGACGCGTACAGCACAAATGCGTGCAGGCCGACCTCGTCTGTTGACTGACAGAGACTGCCGACAGGTGAAGAGGGTCGTAATGTGTAATAGCCAGACATCTATTCAGACCATCACACAGGAATTCCAAACTGCATCGTGATTCACTGCAAGTACTATGAAAGTTAGGTGGGAGGTGAGAAAACTTGGATTTGATGGTCGAGCGGCTGCTCATAAGCCACACGTCATGACGATAAGTGGCAAACGAAGCCAAGCTTGGTGTGAGGAGCATAAACAGTGGACGATTGAACAGTGGAAAAATGTTGAATAGAGTGACGAATCACGGTACACAATGTGGCGATCCGATGGCAGGGTGTGGGTATGGCGAATCCCGGTGAACGTCATCTGCCAGCGCGTGTAGTGCCAACAGTAAAATTCGGAGGCGGTGGTGTTACGGTGTGGTCGTGTTTCTCATGGAGGGGGCTTGCACCCCTTGTTGTTTTGTGAGGCACTATCACAGCACTGCCGTACATTGATGTTTTAAGCACCTCCTTGCTTCCTACTGTTGAAAAGTAACTCGGGGATGGCGACTGCACCTCTGAACACGGTCGAGCACCTGTTCATAATGCACGTCCTGTGGCGGAGTGGTTACACGACAATAACATCCCTGTAATGGACTGGCCTGCACAGAGTCATGACCTGAATCTTACTGAACACCTCTAGGATGTTTTGGAAGGGCGACTTCGTGCCAGGCCTTACCGTCCGACATCGATACCTCTCCTCAGTGCGGCAATCTGTGAAGAATGGGCTGCCATTCCCCAAGAAACCTTCCAGTACCTGACTGAACGTATGCCTGCGAGAGTGGAAGCTGTCATCAAGGCTAAGAGTGGCCCAACACCACAATGAATTGCAGCATTACCGATGGAGGGCGCCACAAAGTTTTAAGCCATTTTCAGCCAGGTGTCCGGAAGCTTTTGATCACATAGTGTTCTATCTATCTATCGCTGGAGCCTTGTCCCGCAGTTACGCAGGATCAGCCATCGTTAATCGGATTTGGCATGTAGGGGTAGCCGGACGCCCCTGCTACCGCCACCCCGTACCCCCTGGGACGAAATTAGTGTACCCCAACTATCTCCGTCGAGTGTAATCCATGGAATAGTCCAAAAGTGTTCAGATGTATGCGAGCCGTGTAACTGAGGGACCAGCCCAGTATTTACTAGCGGGATGTGGAAAACCGCCTAAAAACCACATCCAGGCTAGCCGGCACACCGGCCCTCGTCGTTAATCCGCCGGGCGGATTCGATCCGTGCCGGCGCTCCCACCCGTGTCTGCGTTAGCGCTCTCGGCTACCCCCGCGAGTCTTTTGATCACATAGAGTATGTAACCTCAATAAAAGCCCAGTAATGACACTGACTTTTTAATGCGTCTGTACACGTTTCCTGTGGCACTGGAATGAGGCTACAAAGAAGACTTGAACGACGTAACATCTGCGCAGCTCTAGAAAAGAGTAGCAAGACCAGTTCGCCGACCCCTGCTTCCTTAAGCAATCGGAAACATTCCATGAACAAAAAAGCTTGGAACGTGTGATTACTGTACAAACGAGTTAACTGGTGAACGGTTTTCATTATCCGTGGGGCTGTAAGGGGGGGGAGGGGAGTTGACAAAATTTTGAAATTACGTTAAAAGTTCATTGGAAGCCGCCAGGTGCTATTACGAGACAATGGGTGAATAGCGTCAGTACGAGGCCGGAGCCGATACTTCTCGATCAAGTAGCTCCTCAGATCGCAGTATGAAGGCTTTCACGACCGGATGACATATCTTCTGGTAAACCTTCCGGGATGTAAGGTCGTGGTCCGTGAAACTCTTCAGCTCCTAACGTTTCGTCCAGAGCTGCGCTGGACATCTTCAGAGGGGTGTTTCTCCTCCGGTGAGTCTCGCCGACTGACGGGTCGGACGTCTGAGAGCGTCTTATATATCGTAGAAAGTGGGCGTGACCAGAGTTACACATGATATGCAGAGATAATCTTTGTCAAAGATAAAACTTAACTATCGATCGTAATCTCGTCACGGATAAAACTGTCTAGCAATTCTGTAGTGCTACTGTCCAAATATCACTAAGTTTCATGGTCTCTTCTTTCCGATTAAAATTATCCCTCTGTTTATATATTTCAATTGCTACTCTACAAAAATTTTATCTACGACGACGAACTATTATCCACGGCTTTGTAGAGAAGCAATTGAAATATATAAACATAGGGATAATTTTAATCGGAAAGAAGAGACCATGAAACTTAGTGATATTTGGACAGTAGCACTACAGAATTGCTAGACAGTTTTATCCGTGACGAGATTACGATCGATAGTTAAGTTTTATCTTTGACAAAGATTATCTCTGCATATCATGTGTAACTCTGGTCTCGCCCACTTTCTACGATATACAAGACGCTCTCAGACGTCCGACCCGTCAGTCGGCAAGACTTACCGGAGGAGAAACACCCCTCTGAAGATGTCCAGCGCAGCTCTGGACGAAACGTTAGGAGCTGAAGAGTTTCATGGACCACGACCTTACATCCCGGAAGGTTTACCAGAAGATATCCTCAGATTGCCTCACAACGGTTGAGTGCAGCCCGCTTGCCAACAGCGCTCGGTCGGCAGACCGGATGGTCACCCACCCAAGTGCTAGCCCAGCCCGACAGCGCTTAACTTCGGTGAGGTGTTACCACTGCGGCAAGGCCGTTGGAAACTGCATTCATTCTCACACTGAAATCCCCAGAATTTCCTAGAGTTTCTGGTATCAAGAAGCCATAAGCCACAGCTGTTCCGTGGCCACTGTCAGCAACACTTCAGTGCCCGCACTGCTACGTTCATTCCTCATCGATACTCATGAAATTCAGCCCTGTAGCATCCACAGGAATATTAGGACACATGCTACAACTTAGCCGAAGACGACTTCAGGGATGAAGTGACATCAGCAAGTTTACATCTCGTCCGCGGGTCGTTTACAAGCCACATTGAGATGTGCGCTAAGGAGCATGGGCTCTCGTTTGAAGACGTCCCCCAAATGGACAGTGTGCCACCACAACACACTTCTGAAAACAGCCAGTTACATACAGTATGTTACATCCACCTCGTAGCCTTCGAGCACTTCTAGTTCCCTAACTGGAACTGATAGAAATTTAATTCAAACAGACTTGACAAGTTGGTTTAACCACATCAGTTACATGATAGAAAAGAAAATTATTTAAATAAGTTTCTTTCCGAAAACACATTTAAAAAAGTATAAAATAATTAAATGAATGCCGGCCGCTGTGGCCGAGCGGTTCTAGGCGCTTTAGTCTGGAACCGTGCGACCGCTACGGTCGCCGGTTCGAATCCTGCCTTGGGCATGGATGTATGTGTTGTCCTTAGGTTAGTTAGGTTGAAGTAGTTCTGAGTTCTAGGGGACTGATGACCACAGCTGTTAAGTCCCATAGTGCTCAGAGCCATTTGAACCAGTCATAGTGAAACCTAACCTAAAATGTTCGCATTTAAAGTATAAAATAATTTCTTCTAGTCCCATACAAATTCCTAAGCCCATAAAAATAGCTCTGAAAATTTCTGCCTGCAAATTTTTAATAGCTGCATTTCTAAAATTTAAAACGAAAAACGTGGGGCGAATCCGGAAGGCAATTAGTGTATAAATAGTACACCAAGTAAATTAGACCAAGTCTCTACCAATTTCATTGCACTGCAGATGATACTAACTGTTGTAAGTTCTGTCAAAGACAGATTCTCTCCACACTCCTCACTATTATCAGCTGCATGTGCCCCGCTATTTTTGCTGTAATTTCTACAAATGTAGTGATAGGTATAGCCGGCCGGAGTGGCCGAGCGGTTAAAGGCGCTACAGTCTGGAACCGCACGACCGCTACGGTCGCAGGTTCGAATTCTGCCTCGGGCATGGCTGTGTGTGATGTCCTTAGGTTAGTTAGGTTTAAGTAGTTCTAAGTTCTAGGGGACTTATGACCACAGCAGTTGAGTCCCATAGTGCTCAGAGCCTTTTGAACCATTTGATAGGTATAAAAAAAGTCACAAGCACAAATTTTAAGAACTATCTGTGTGGGGTTAGGAATCTATGTGGGACTAAAGAAATTATTTTATACTTTTTGTTCGTTTTATAGAGCTCTCATATTAAATTATTGTTATTTAAATAATTATTTTCTGGTTTTTAGTGCTGTGTGTACACGAAACATTTCAGTTAGATTTTAGACATTTTGATAAGATTTCAACAGGTAAATGTGGTAAAGTTCCGGTTTATTTCAGTTTCCCTGCACCCGAACCAACCAATGTATTACTTCTTTCTTCGTATATCTCGCGAAAACTCCGTGAAGGTAAAAACTGGAGGAATTCCAACTCATAAGCAGGCTTAACAGTAACTGTTCCCATCTCGAAACACTCGCAACTAGCACGTAAACTACCCAATGCTACGCACCGTTGAAGAAAGTGTATTAATACTGCACTGCCGTCCAGTTCTGATCTACGTTGAAGACTTCAAGTCTCTAGTTCATCGGGAAGTTAGTTTGAAATCAATTCCAAAATTTGTACCGAACGGGCAAATAGACATGAAATCGACCTAATATAAATACGTAAAAAATAATGGTCTATTAAAAAAATTTAAAAGCTTATGCTCCAGTTATGTGGAAAATAACTGAATAAACTGTGTTCATAACGCAGTAAATTGCGTTTACTTATCTAAATAAGTATTCCTTTTACTTATTATCTTCGAAGTTACAAAGAAAAACATGTCATCTGAACGTGCTTGTGTATTGGGAATGAACATCTCACAGGTTCAGCACTGTATAAAGTGAGTTTATGCAAAGTTTAGTGACGAGGAGTTTCCTAGGAAGCATTTTTTTTAATTTGCGTGAAAATTCCGCTCACTTGTCTCTGCCTGACTGTACCCACTGTCTATTGTCTTGATGCCCTCACTGGATAATCTAAAATGGTGGTGACTTACCGAAGTGGCGAAGTGGCTGCGGTTACGCCCCCCGAAGACTGACCCATTGAACTTATTCTCCGGAGCGCACTCCCTAAACTGTCCCTCCTCTCAGGAGGTTTCCCATCAGACTGTTGCTGGGCAACCACCGCTTTCTCTGTACTTCCCGAGACATTATTGAATGTTACGCAACGGCAGAGGGAGGCATAGAAACTGCTGTCATTCTTCACTTCTACATCTACATCTACATGATTACTCTGCAATTCACATTTAAGTGCTTGGCAGAGGGTTCATCGAACCACAATCATACTATCTCCCTACCATTCCACTCCCGAACTGCGCGCGGGAAAAACGAACACCTAAACCTTTCTGTTCGACCTCTGATTTCTCTTATTTTATTTTAATGATCATTCCTACCTATGTAGGTTGGGCTCAACAAAATATTTTCGCATTCGGAAGAGAAATTTGGTGACTGAAATTTCGTAAATAGATCTCGCCGCGACGAAAAACGTCTTTGCTGTAATGACTTCCATCCCAATTCGCGTATCATATCTGCCACACTCTCTCCCCTATTACGTGATAATACAAAACGAGCTGCCCTTTTTTGCACCCTTTCGATGTCCTCCGTCAGTCCCACCTGGTAAGGATCCCACACCGCGCAGCAATATTCTAACAGAGGACGAACGAGTGTAGTGCAAGCTGTCTCTCTAGTAGACTTGTTGCATCTTCTAAGTGTCCTGCCAATGAAACGCAACCTTTGGCTCGACTTCCCCACAATATTATCTATGTTATCTTTCCAATTGAAGTTGTTCGTAATTTTAACACCCAGGTACTTAGATGAATTGACAGCCTTGAGAATTGTACTATTTATCGAGTAATCGAATTCCAACGGATTTCTTTTGGAACGCATGTGGATCACCTCACACTTTTCGTTATTTAGCGTCAACTGCCACCTGCCACACCATACAGCAATCTTTTCTAAATCGCTTTGCAACTGATACTGGTCTTCGGATGACCTTACTAGACGGTAAATTACAGCATCATCTGCGAACAACCTAAGAGAACTGCTCAGATTGTCACCCAGGTCATTTATATAGATCAGGAAGAGCAGAGGTCCCAGGACGCTTCCCTGGGGAACACCTGATATCACTTCAGTTTTACTCGATGATTTGCCGTCTATTACTACGAACTGCGACCTTCCTGACAGGAAATCACGAATCCAGTCGCACAACTGAGACGATACCCCATAGGCCCGCAGCTTGATTAGAAGTCGCTTGTGAGGAACGGTGGCAAAAGCTTTCCGGAAATCTAGAAATACGGAATCAACTTGAGATCCCCTGTCGGAAGCGGCCATTACTTCGTCCGAATAAAGAGCTAGCTGCGTTGCACAAGAACGATGTTGTCTGAAACCACGCTGATTACGTACGCTGATTATTCAAGACGGATGAGCAGGTAAGGATTTATATACTTCCAAAAGGCGTTTGACGCTGCACCACACAAGGGGCTTGTAGTGAAATCGCGTGCTTACGGAGTATCGTCTCAGTTATATGACTGGATTCGGGATTTCCTGTAAGAGAGGTCACAGTTCGTAGTAAGTGACGGGAAAGTCATTGAGTAAAAGAACAGTGATTTCTGGCGCTCCGCAAGGTAGTGTCACAGGTCCTCAGCTGTTCCTTATCTATATGAACGGTTTAGGAGACAATCTGAGCAGTCGTCTTAGGTTGTTTGCAGATGATGCTGTAGTTTATCGTCTAGTAAACTCATTAGAAGTTCAAAACAATTTGCAAAACGATTTAGAAGAGATATCTGTATGGTGCAAACGTCGGGGACTGACCCTAAATATCGAAAAGGGTGAGGTCATCAACAGGAGTGCTAAAAGGAACCCGTTAAACTTCCGTTACACGATAAATCAGTGAAATTTAAAGGCCGTAAATTCAACTAAATACCTAGGAATTACAATTACGAACGACTTAAATACCGGCCGCGGTGGTCTAGCGGTTCTAGGCGCTCAGTCCGGAACCGCACGACTGTTACGATCGCAGGTTCGAATCCTGCCTCGGGCGTGGATGTGTGTGATGTCCTTAGGTTAGTTAGGTTTAAGTAGTTCTAAGTTCTAGGGGACTGATGACCACAGATGTTAAGTCTCATAGTGCTCAGAGCCATTTGAACCATTTGAACGACTTAAATTGGAAGGAACACACAGAAAATTTTGTGGGGAAGGCTAACGAAAGACTGCGTTTTATCCGCAGGACACTTAGAAAATGTAACAGACCTACTGGCGATACTCTCCGTCCTCTTTTAGAATACTGCTGCGCGGTGTGGGATCCTTGGCAGATAGGATCGACGGAGTACATCGAAAAAAGTTCAAAGAAAGGCAGCACGTTTTGTATTCTGGCGAAGCAGGGGACAGAGTGTCACTGAAATGATATAGGATTAGGGGTGGACGTCATTAAAACAAAGGCGTTTTTCGTTGCGGCGGAATCTTCTCACGAAATTATAGTCACCAACTTTCTTCTCCGAATGCGAAAATATTTTGTTGACACCGACCTACAAAGGGAGGAACAATCACCACGGTAAAATAAGGGAAATTAGAACTCATACGGAGAGCTATTGGTGTTCGTTCATTCCGCGCGGGCCGGCCGCTGTGGCCAAGCGGTTCTGGGCGCTTCAGCCCGAAACAGCGCAGCTGCTACGGTCGCAGGTTTGAATCCTGCTTCGAGCATGGATGTGCGTGATGTCCTTAGGTTAGTTCGGTGTAAGTAGTTATACAGTTAGGGGACTGATGACCTCATATGTCAAGTCCTGTAGTGCTTAGGGCCATTTGAACCATTTTTGAAGAGCCAGAGAAACTGGTACACATTCCTAATATCGTGTAGGGCCCCCGCAAGCACGCAGAGGTGCCGCAGAACGACGTGGCATGGAGTCGACTAATGTCTAGATTAGTGCTGGAGGGAACTGACACCATGAATCCTGCAGGGCTGTCCATAAATCCGTTAGAGTACGAGGGGGTGGAGACCTCTTCTGAACAGCACGTTGCAAAGCATCCCAGATATGCTCAATAATGTTCATGCCTGGGGAGTATGGTAGCCAGCGGAAGTGTTTAAACTCAGAAGAGTGTTCCTGCAGCCTCTCTGTAGTATTTCTCGGCGTGTGGGCTGTAAAAATACTGTTGTATTGCTATAGATGACTTTATCGCCGTTTTTTAAAAATTGTTGTATTGCTATAAATGATTCGATTGCCGTTACGGCACATTTAAAAGGCTGTTTATGGCCGTACTGCTAGTTTCTGTAAGATATGAATAGAACATTTCTGTGTGAAAATCTCAACTCGAAGGTAAACTACTAGAAATTTGACCCCGTTATCCAACTTGTGGTGTGGCTTGTAGTAACCGCTAACCACTGTCTGTGTCATAAATCTAACTAACCTAAGGACATCACACATATCCATGGCCTAGGCAGGATTCGAACCTGCGACCGTAGCAGCAGCGCGGTTCCGGACTGAAGCGCCTAGAACCGCTCGGCCACAGCGGCCGGCGCGCTTCAGTGTAACAAGCAGAAAGCAATGCGGTACCTTCGTCTTTGAATGTGTCAATTATCGCTGCCTAGTGCGCATGCGCGTATTGACGGCGGTTTACAACTGCTTTCTATTCTGGCGCGCGGATAACGTGTCTGTTTCATTTTCGCAGTTCCAGCCGTTCCACCGCTATATGGCTGTCGCGCTGGAGTCTGAGGCAGACACCTACAGGGTGTTTCAAAAATGACCGGTATGTTTGAAACGGCAATAAAAACTAAAAGAGCAGCGATAGAAATACACCGTTTGTTGCAATATGCTTGGGACAACAGTACATTTTCAGGCAGACAAACTTTCGAAATTACAGTAGTTACAATTTTCAACAACAGATGGCGCTGCGGTCAGGGAAACTCTATAGTACGATATTTTCCACATATCCACCATGCGTAGCAATAATATGGCGTAGCCTCTGAATGAAATTACACGAAACCTTTGACAACGTGTCTGGCGGAATGGCTTCACATGCAGATGAGATGTACTGCTTCAGCTGTTCAATTGTTTCTGGATTCTGGCGGTACACCTGGTCTTTCAAGTGTCCCCACAGAAAGAAGTCACAGGGGTTCATGTCTGGCGAATAGGGAGGCCAATCCACGCCGCCTCCTGTATGTTTCGGATAGCCCAAAGCAATCACACGATCATCGAAATATTCATTCAGGAAATTAAAGACGTCGGCCGTGCGATGTGGCCGGGCACCATCTTGCATAAACCACGAGGTGTTCGCAGTGTCGTCTAAGGCAGTTTGTAGCGCCACAAATTCACGAAGAATGTCCAGATAGCATGATGCAGTAATCGTTTCGGATCTGAAAAATGGGCCAATGATTCCTTTGGAAGAAATGGCGGCCCAGACCAGTACTTTTTGAGGATGCAGGGACGATGGGACTGCAACATGGGGCTTTTCGGTTCCCCATATGCGCCAATTCTGTTTATTGACGAAGCCGTCCAGGTAAAAATAAGCTTCGTCAGTAAACCAAAAGATGCCCACATGCATATCGCCGTCATCAATCCTGTGCACTATATCGTTAGCGAATGTCTCTCGTGCAGCAATGGTAGCGGCGCTGAGGGGTTGCCGCGTTTGAATTTTGTATGGATAGAGGTGTAAACTCTGGCGCACGAGACGATACGTGGACGTTGGCGTCATTTGGACCGGAGCTGCAACACGGCGAACGGAAACCCGAGGCCGCTGTCGGATCACCTGCTGCACTAGCTGCGCGTTACCCTCTGTGGTTGCCGTACGCGGTCGCCCTACCTTTCCAGCACGTTCATCCGTCACGTTCCCAGTCCGTTGAAATTTTTCAAACAGATCTTTTATTGTATCGCTTTTCGGTCCTTTGGTTACATTAAACCTCCGTTGAAAACTTCGTCTTGTTGAAACAACACTGTGTTCTAGGCGGTGGAATTCCAACGCCAGAAAAATCCTCTGTTCTAAGGAATAAACCATGTTGTCCACAGCACACTTGCACGTTGTGAACAGCACACGCTTAGAGCAGAAAGACGACGTACAGAATGGCGCACCCACAGACTGCGTTGTCTTCTATACCTTTCACATCACTTGCAGCGCCATCTGTTGTTGAAAATTGTAACTACTGTAATTTCGAAAGTTTGTCCACCTGAAAATGTACTGTTGTCCGAAGCATATTGCAACAAACGGTGTATTTCTATCGCTGCTCGTTTAGTTTTTATTGCCGTTTCAAATATACCGGTCATTTTTGAAACACCCTGTACATGCACATGCGGGGAAGAAGGTTCCCCAGAACACACTGTCTTTTTCTGCGGGCAATACGCGAACAATAGACATACACTACACTTAGATTACACAGATACAGATATAGATATATACACAGCAATAAGAGACGAAGAGCAATGGGCACAATTAAACGCACTGACAAACAGTATTTCAAAAACAACACATGAAGAGTATATGCGGACACGACATCACAGACATGCCTATGTGCAGCGTAACAGAAATCTCCAGAGGATGGACAGCGATACCCACAGTGACAGCGAAAATAGTGAAAATGAGGAGGAACAGGAAGCTGAGATGTGACAGTAAATAAGCAAATTGCTGGCAATCTAGCCAAGAAAACACCAAATGCTGTACATGGATGCGCACCTAATGTAGTTAATACAAAGGATTAGTAACAAATAGGATAAGCAACATTATTTCTCTATTAATAACCATTTGTGTGTGTGTGTGTGTGTGTGACTGGTGGTCAACGCCTCGAAGAAACCAATCCGACGTATTGACCGTCAGTCACATCGGTGATGGTACTAACAAATCTCTCATCTGTCCTATCTTCTTTCTATATTCTTCTTAAAAAACAACAAAATTTTATTTCTATTTCAACCTTAAATTATTGTTATTTTGAAAAGTGTCAATCTTTGTAAATTTTGTAGATAAAACAAAAGGAAAGAAAACTGTAAAAAGTTGAAAAACGAAAATTGTAAGATGTACGACCTGTTTTAAACATCAGGTAACAGGTCTATAATTTGGCAATAAATAAATAATAAAAAATAAATAAAAATGTCGCGCTCGACCAGTCCCGTTCCCGGAGGATTGTCGTGTAATACCCCCGTTTTTAGGGATATGGGATAGGGCCAGGCTGATGTTCCAGGTGTGCGGCTGTGGCAGCGAGCGACCGTACCGCCTCTTTCGGCATGCGACCATACAAACGACGCGTGTAATGCGCGGCGGCGCGCCGTCCACGTCTGCACTGTTCTGGCTTCCGCGGCAGGGCTGTTCGCATTGGCAGCGCCCTCCCCGAAGGCTGGGAGCTCAACATGGAAGCAGCGTGCGGCAGAGGTTTCGTCCGTCAGGGGCGTTTCGCACGGGAGGCGTGGAGATTACTGAAGAATGGGATACAACCCATCGGTTGTGACCAATGACGTTGGTTGGTTTGTTGGTTGATTTGGGGTGAAGGGACCAAACAGCGAGGTCATTGGTCCCATCGGATTAGGGAAGGAAGTCGGCCATAGCCTTTCGAAGAAACCATCCCGGCATTTGCCTGAAGCTGAAGGTGGCAGGGGTAAAATACACGGAGCGAAAGGCTATTTACAATTTGTACAGAAACCAGATGGCAGTTATAAGAGTGGAGGGACATGAAAGGGAAGCAGTGGTTGGCAAGGGAGTGAGACAGGGTTGTAGCCTATCCCCGATGCTATTCAATCTGTATATTGAGCAAGCAGTAAAGGAAACAAAAGAAAAATTCGGAGTAGGTATTAAAATCCATGGAGAAGAAATAAAAACTTTGAGGTTCGCCGATGACATTGTGATGCTGTCAGGGACAGAAAAGGACTTGGGACAGCAGTTTAACGGAATGGACAGTATCTTGAAAGGAGGGTGTAAGATGACCATCAACAAAAGCAAAACGAGGATAATGGAATGTAGTCGAATTACGCCGGGTGATGCATAGGGAATTACATTAGGAAATGAGACACTTAAAGTGGTAAAGGAGTTTTGCTATTTGGGGAGCAAAATAACTGATGATTGTCGAAGTAGAGAGGATATAAAATGTAGACTGGCAATGGCAAAGAAAACGTTTCTGAAGAAGAGAAATTTGTTAACATCGATTATAGATTTAAGGGTCAGGAAGTCGTTTCTGAAAGTATTTGTATGGAGTGTAGCCATGTATGGAAGTGAAACATGGACGATAAATAGTTTAGACAAGAAGGCAATAGAAGCTTTCGAAATGTGGTGCTACAGAAGAATGCCGAAGATTAGATGGGCAGATCACATAACTAATGAGGAGGTATTGAATAGAATTGGGGAGAGGCATCGAGGGATCACCAATTTAGTACTGGAGGGCAGCGTGGAGGGTAAAAATCGTAGAGGGAGACCTAGAGATGAATACACTAAGCAGATTCAGAAGGATGTAGGCTGCAGTAGGTACTGGGAGATGAAGAGGCTTCCACAGGATAGAGTAGCATGGAGAGCTGCATAAAACCAGCATCAGGACTGAAGATCACAACAACAACAACAAAATGTAGGGAAATCACCTAAAACCTAAATCAGGATGGCCGGACACGGGTTTAAACTTTTTTATATCCATTATTGAAACGGACGACTTGGGACGTCAGCTAGTATAATATATGTTTAAAAAATTACGATATTCCTGCAGCTGTGTTAAGGTGTGGGTTTTATTGGCAACTAGTTTCGATGTTGTTGCAGCATCATCCAAAGGCCGTAAATACAACATACCATGCATAAACAAACAATTCTATTATAACCATATTACAGAATGGATAATTTTAATGAAACTAATTACACGGGGTGGTCCATTGATAGTGACCGGGCCAAATATCTTACAAAATAAGTATCAAACGAATAAACTTCTAAGAAAGAAATTTGTCTAGCTTGAAGGGGGAAACCAGATGGCGCTATGGTTGGCCCGCTAGATGGCGCAGCCGTAGATCAAACGTGTATCAACTGCGATCCTTCAAATAGGAACACCCATTTTTATTACATATTCGTGTAGTACGTAAAGAAATATGAATGTTTTAGTTGGACCACTTTTTTCGCTTTGTGATAGGTGGCGCTGTAATAGTCACAAACGTGTAAGTACGTGGTATCACGTAACATTACGCCAGTGCGGACGGTGTTTGCTTCGTGGTACACTACCCGTGTTAAAATGGACCGTTTACCAGCTGCGGGAAAGGTCGATATCGTGTTGATGTAAGGCTATTGCGATCAGAATGCCCAACGGGCGTGTGCTATGTATGCTGCTCGGTATCCTGGACGACATCATCCAAGTGTCCGGACCGTTCGCCGGATAGTTACGTTATTTAAGAAAACAGGAAGTGTTCAGCCACATGTGAAACGTCAACCACGACATGCAACAAACAATGATGCCCAAGTAGGTGTTTTAGCTGCTGTCGCGGCTAATCCGCACATCATTCGCAGACAAATTGCGCGAGAATCGGGAATCTCGAAAACGTTGGTGTTGAGAATGCTACATCAACATCGATTCCTCCCGTACCATATTTCTACGCACCAGGAATTGCATGGCGACGACTCTGAACGTCGTGTACAGTTCTGCCATTGGGCACAAGAGAAATTACGGGACGATGACAGACTTTTTCCATGCGTTCTATTTAGCGACGAAGCGTCATTCACCAGCAGCGGTAACGTAAACAGACATAATATGCACTATTGGGCAACGGAAAATCCACGATGGCTGCGACAAGTGGAACATCAGCGACCTTGGCGGGTTAATGTATGGTGCGGCATTGTGGGAGGAAGGATAATTGGCCCCCATTTTATCTATGGCAATCTAAATGGTGCAATGTATGCTGATTTCCTACGTAATGCTCTACCGATGTTACTACAAGATGTTTCACTGCATGACAGAATGGCGATGTACTTCCAACGTGATGGATGACCGGCACATAGCTCGCGTACTGTTGAAGCGGTATTGAATATCGTATTTCATGACAGGTGGATTGGTCGTCGAAGCACCATACCGTGGCCCGTAAGTTCACCGTATCTGACGTCCCCGGATTTCTTTCTGTGGGGAAAGTTGAAGGATATTTGCTATCGTGATCCACCGACAACGCCTGACAACATGCGTCAGCGCATTGTCAATGCATGTGCGAACATTACGGAAGGCGAACTACTCGATGTTGAGAGGAATGTCGTTACAGGTATTGCCAAAAGCATTGAAGTTGACGGACATCATTTTGAGCATTTATTGCATTAATGTTGTATTTACAGGTAATCACGCTGTAACAGCATGCGTTCTCAGAAATGATAAGTTCACAAAGGTACAGGTATCACATTGGAACAACCGAAATAAAATGTTCAAACGTACCTATGGTCTGTATTTTAATTTAAAAGACCTACCTGTTACCAACTGTTCATCTAAAATTGTGAGCCATAGGTTTGTGACTATTACAGCGCCATCTATCACAAAGCTAAAAAAGTGGTCCACCTAAAACAATCATATGTCTTTACGTACTACACGAATATGCAATAAAAAATGGGTGTTCCTATTTTTAAAAACGCTGTTGATATCCGTTTGACGTATGGCAGCGCCATCTAGCGGGTCAGCCACGGCGGCATCTGGTTTTCCCCTTCAAGCTAGACAAGTTTCGTTCTTTGTAGTTTTTCCTTTTTGCGGTTATTACGTGAGATATGTGGCCTGGTCTCGATCAATGGACCACCCTGTATAGACCAATGGAAGTATGAGATACAACTTTTTTTTCGTCGACTGAAAATTATCATAGTAGTACTAGCGACCGCGAAAACTTCTGTAACAGTAAAATTTATGACCCGTACTGCGGTTGAACTCTATAGATCAACAGGCGAATAGGGTACTAATCCTAGCGCATGGGAAAAATAGCGACATACATAGCATTTGTATCTCGTACTTCAGTTGACCTTCATTGGTCAACTGAAGAAGAAGATATTACCTTCGCAGCTCAACTGGGATACGGGATGCCAGTGTTGCATATGTCGCTTTTTTCGTTTTCCTAGCGCTAATATCCTAATCTTCAGTTGACATATATAGGTCAACTGAAGTACGGAATACATATTTTTCGAATGTCGTCTTTTTGGCTTTGATAGTTCTAGTATCGACTGAAAAATATCGTAGTAATACTAGTGCTAGCGAAGGAGAAAAAAAGTGACAAATCTAAAATATGTATTACGTACTGTAGTTGACGAATCCTGCTTCAAGTCTTCCATATAGATAAATCCAAACGAAAATAAAAAAGTAAAAATTGTCCAGAATGAAAAACAATTCTTCCAGATATCTCGAGTCACTGGAGAATAGGTTACTAATCCTAGCGCATGGGAAAGATAGCGATATACATAGTATTTTTATACAGCACTTCAGGTGACCTACATAGGTCAACTGAAGAAGAAGATACTACCTTCGTAACTCAGCTGGGGTACGGGATGCCAGTGTTACGTATGTCGCCTTTTTCGTCTTACCTAGCGCTAGTATACCGAATGAACTGGAACGAGCGAATGATTTAAATTAATACGCGCGACAAAAATCGTACACGATGTATAGCATTGTTTTTTAAAAACACGTTCGTTTGTTTTTATTTACAATGATGACGCTTTGCCAAGAAAGCTAACCGATTTATTATCTATGGCTGATAAATAAAGACATTAATAAATATAAGTTAACTATGACGTCAGTAGTCAAAGTCGACGGGTTGTATCCCATTCTTCAGTTGCTTCAGGCCGTGCATCCAGATGCAGAGCGCCGAAGCGATTACACGAGCAGGCTGACACTCATTTATTGAACTACACAAGAGCGCCCATACGATAGTTGGTGGGGGGGGGGGGGGAGGGGCAAAGGCTGGGAGCGTGGAGTATTTTTGAAATTTTGGAAGATGAATGTTACTTGCAAATAGTCATTAAAGAGGTCCAGTTAAATGCTTGTCTGTTAGCACTGACAACTCTGTGCAAACACCGCTGTTCTCGGTCGTTAAGTGTAGGCAGTCCACTGCGTTGAGTGGAGGCGGGGGAAGGGGGTGGGAGAGATGACGTGTTGTTCCAACACGATAATACTCACTCACACACTGAGCGTGAAACTCAACGAGCTCTGCAAGACGTGCAGCAACTTTCTTAGCCAGCACGACGACACATTGGTCGTGATGTGGCCCTTGTCGTTGTTGTAGTGGTCTTCAATCCTGAGAATGGTTTGATGCAGCTCTCCATGCTGCTCTATCCTGTGCAAGCTTTTTCGTCTCCCAGTACTTACTGCAACGTACGTCCTTCTGAATCTGCTTAGTGTATTTATTTCTTGGTCTCCCTCTACGATTTTTACCCTCCACGCTGCCCTCCAATGCAAAATTTATGATCCCTTGATGCCTCAGAACATGTCCTACCAACCGGTCCCTTCTTCTTGTCAAGTTGTGCCGCAAACTCCTCTTCTCCCCAATTCTTTTCAATACTTCCTCATTAGTTACGTGATCCACCCATCTAATCTTCAGCATTCTTCTGTAGCACCACATTTTGAAAGTTTCTATTCTCTTCTTGTCCAAACCATTTATCGTCCATGTTTCACTTCCATACATGGCCAAACTCCATACAAATACTTTTAGAAACGACTTCCGGTTCTCGGCACTACAGTCTGGAACCGCGTGACGGCTACGGTCGCAGGTTCGAATCCTGCCTCGGGCATGGATGTGTGTGGTGTCCGTAGGTTAGTTGGGTTTAAGTAGTTCTAAGTTCTAGGGGACTGATGACCACCACAGTAGTTAAGTCCCATAGTGGTCAGAGCCACTTTAAGCCACTTCCTACTTTAAGTGTCCCATTTCCTAATATAATTCCCTCAGCATCACCCGACAGAATTTGACTACATTCCATTATCCTCGTTTTGCTTTTGTTGATGTTCATCTTATATCCTCCTTTCAAGCCACTATCCATTTCGTTCAACTGCTCTTCCAAGTCCTTTACCTTCTCTGACAGAATTACAATGTCATCGGCGAACCTCAAAGTTTTTATTTCTTCTCCGTGGATTTTAATACCTACTTACATCTATACTCGATGTTAACAAATTTCTCTTCTTCAGAAACGCTTTCCTTGCCATTGCCAGTCTACATTTTATATCCTCTCTACTTCGACCATCATCAGTTATTTTGCTCCCCAAATAGCAAAACTCCTTTACTACTTTAAGTGTCTCATTTCCTAATCTGGCCCTTATGTAAGCAGTTATTCATCTTGGTACTGGAGGGCCTCCTGACTAATATCGAGCCACATTCTGGCCAATCAGCGTGTTACATCGCCAAAATACCGAGCTGACTGGAAGTCCCTGGCCACAATGCTCCAAACGTTCTCAACTGGGGAGAGATCCGGCGACCGAGGTAGGGGTTGACAGGCAGAAAACCCTCGCTGGGTATGGGCGAGTAATATCTTGCTGAAAGTTAAGCCCAAGATCGCTTGCCATGAAGGGCAACAAAACGGAGCGTAGTATATCGTCGACTTACTGGTGTGCTGTAAGGGTGTGGTGAATGGCAACCTAAGCGGATCTGCTAAGAAAAGAAATGGCACCGCAGACCATCACACCCGGCTGTCAGTCCGTATGGCATGTAACAAGTCGGTATGGTAGTACTTTCCGGGGCGTCTACAGATATATCTTCGCTCGTCACCAAACTCCAACTAGAACAACTCAAAGTGGGGCTCATCACTGAAGACAATTCTACTTCACTGAGACTGGCCATACTGTAGCGAGGTATGGCTTTCGTTTTAGCTTTAAAAACCATTTTGGTATGTTACCTGTATTTAAGGTGGTAGGATGTCAAATGGGCCGACTTGAAGCAGAAAACATTTTAATTTTCACTGTCTATACTTTTACAAATCAATTCATAAAACTTTGTCAGCATTACCAAGAAGGATTCAGCATTCAGACTCATAGCACTGGAAGTGCAAAAGGTAACAAAATATTTTTTTACATGTGAATTTCCATCATTTTTTCACTTACTATTGGCTGCATTTGTTGCTATAAGTACACTTTTGTTCCTAAGTAAGAGAGATTCTTCGATGAATTTTGCACAGCATACACACCATATTGACAGGTGCATGAAACGTCAGAGTTTTGCAAATCTATTAAAAACTGTGATAAAAATTGAGATAATTCACTATAAAATTTGTGTTTTTCCAAAAAGAAGTTTAAAATGTAACAGCTAATTTATTTTTTCATAAATTAAATATTCTAGAGTTTCATACACCTGTATGTATGGTTTGTATGCTCTGCATAATTCATCGAACAATCTCTCTTAATTATGAAGAAAAGTGTACCTATAGCAAGAAATGTAGTCAATAGTACGTGAAATAATGACGAAATTTCACATGTAAAAAAAATTATTTTGTTATCTTTTTGAACTTCCACAGCTATGAGTCTGAATCCTGAATCCTTCCGGGTCATACAGTATATAAAGTGGTATAGACATTGGAAATTAAAATGTCCTGTGGTGCCTGTCCTGCTCCAAGTTGGCCAGTTTGACGTCCTACCCCCCCCCCCCCCTTAAGAAACAATAAATTATTGCTTAAAATGACGGGAACTTGAAGTAGCCAGTGTTCTGACTGGCTGGTCCAAATGAACTGGATTGATTATTGCACGCATGAAGTGTAAGAACTGAAATACATTTACAGTCAAAGTGAACACTCATTGAACCCTGGTACTACTCAATTCTTCAGAAAATCAAATTTACAATCTCACCACAGTTATTTAAAGGAGATAGGAAGTCTGGGATCACTGGTGATGGACAAGCTTTTGATTTCTTTACAATTTTAATTTGACTCAAAACAGACTTTAGTGTAAACTTCAATTCGGACATTTGCCCTCTTACTGATGCAATATAAAAATCTTTACTTTAACTGAATTACATAAACACGAGTAAGAATCAAATTATTTTGAGTCCGCAACCAAATTCATTGATAGTAGGTAAGGTGAATAATCAATCACAAACATCCGTTCTTGCTTAACAGTACCTCAAAATACTAGTAACATCATATACTTCCAACGAAAGTTACACAGCCACACAATGCAATAACTTCATAAACAACAAGAGATCTTAAAGCTTAATAAAACTGAACAGCCCACATAAAGGTCCACAGTGAAACATTCTTATACTAAAAATACAAGGTGGGCCAACCACAGGTCGCAAAACTTGCCCTCAGAAATAATAAGAAGTTGTATGTTCATTAAAGATACACAAATGATTGAAATACACTCCTGGAAATGGAGAAAAGAACACATTGACACCGGTGTGTCAGACCCACCATACTTGCTCCGGACACTGCGAGAAGGCTGTACAAGCAATGATCACACGCACGGCACAGCGGACACACCAGGAACCGCGGTGTTGGCCGTCGAATGGCGCTAGCTGCGCAGCATTTGTGCACCGCCGCCGTCAGTGTCAGCCAGTTTGCCGTGGCATGCGGAGCTCCATCGCAGTCTTTAACACTGGTAGCATGCCGCGACAGCGTGGACGTGAACCGTATGTGTAGTTGACGGACTTTGAGCGAGGGCGTATAGTGGGCATGCGGGAGGCCGGGTGGACGTACCGCCGAATTGCTCAACACGTGGGGCGTGAGGTCTCCACAGTACATCGATGTTGTCGCCAGTGGTCGGCGGAAGGTGCACGTGCCCGTCGACCTGGGACCGGACCGCAGCGACACACGGATGCACGCCAAGACCGTAGGATCCTACGCAGTGCCGTAGGGGACCGCACCGCCACTTCCCAGCAAATTAGGGACACTGTTGCTCCTGGGGTATCGGCGAGGACCATTCGCAACCGTCTCCATGAAGCTGGGCTACGGTCCCGCACACCGTTAGGCCGTCTTCCGCTCACGCCCCAACATCGTGCAGCCCGCCTCCAGTGGTGTCGCGACAGGCGTGAATGGAGGGACGAATGGAGACGTGTCGTCTTCAGCGATGAGAGTCGCTTCTGCCTTGGTGCCAATGATGGTCGTATGCGTGTTTGGCGCCGTGCAGGTGAGCGCCACAATCACGACTGCATACGACCGAGGCACACAGGGCCAACACCCGGCATCATGGTGTGGGGAGCGATCTCCTACACTGGCCGTACACCACTGGTGATCGTCGAGGGGACACTGAATAGTGCACGGTACATCCAAACCGTCATCGAACCCATCGTTCTACCATTCCTAGACCGGCAAGGGAACTTGCTGTTCCAACAGGACAATGCACGTCCGCATGTATCCCGTGCCACCCAACGTGCTCTAGAAGGTGTAAGTCAACTACCCTGGCCAGCAAGATCTCCGGATCTGTCCCCCATTGAGCATGTTTGGGACTGGATGAAGCGTCGTCTCACGCGGTCTGCACGTCCAGCACGAACGCTGGTCCAACTGAGGCGCCAGGTGGAAATGGCATGGCAAGCCGTTCCACAGGACTACATCCAGCATCTCTACGATCGTCTCCATGGGAGAAGAGCAGCCTGCATTGCTGCGAAAGGTGGATATACACTGTACTAGTGCCGACATTGTGCATGCTCTGTTGCCTGTGTCTATGTGCCTGTGGTTCTGTCAGTGTGATCATGTGATGTATCTGACCCCAGGAATGTGTCAATAAAGTTCCTCTTCCTGGGACAATGAATTCACGGTGTTATTATTTCAATTTCCAGGAGTGTAGGTGTTAAACAAGAATGGCAACTAATAACTCCATCAGTAAAATAACTTACAGAAACGCTAATATTATAACAAGGTGGCCTCACTTAACTAACGGACATAATGACTCAGAATGATTCCCAAATTGCACTTAACTTTAGAGAACAGCGTTTAGGCCCATAGCAGTGTTTGGAAGCAATAACGCCACGGCTGGCAGGCAATACGAGCGTTCACTCCACACGGCTTGTGCACAGGGTCGTATAGCAGGCGGTATATATTTATATATAATCCGACAGGCCCCACAATGAGCGGTCCTGACAAGAATGTATAAGATTTGCTGATGACATGGTATTAGTAGCAGAAAGTGAGCGGACAGTGAATAACATGCTCAAAGATTTGAATGAAGCTTGTATGGAATATGGGGTGCAAATAAACACAGCAAAAACAAAGAGTATGGTCATCAGTACAAGACGCGGACTGTCCAATATTAAAATAGGCAAATCTACCATTAGTCAAGTAAGTGAATTTAAATATCTCGGAAGCACAATAACTGAAGACTTGAGATGTCACCAGGAGGTGAAAACTCGAATTGCCATAGCGAAGGAGGCATTCAACAGAAAGAGGAGACTGTTATGTGGCAAATTAGATAAAGGACTAAGGAAAAGGCTTGGCAAGTGTTTTGTCTGGAGCGTGGCACTATATGGGGCAGAAACATGGACTCTGAGACGAGAGGATGAAAAATGGTTAGAAGCATTTGAGATGTGGATGTGGAGGAGAATGGAGAGAATAAGCTGGATGGAACGAGTGAGTAATGAAAGAGTATTGGAAAGGGTTGGTGAGAGAAGATGTCTGCTGAAGGTAAGAGAAAGGAGAAAGAACTGGTTGGGACATTCATTGAGAAAGGAGTGCTTGCTAGTAGATGCTTTGGAAGGATTGGTTTGTGGGAGAAGACTGAGAGGAAGAAGGAGATACAAGATGATAGACGACATAAAGGGAAGAGGAAATTATGCAGACCTGAAGAGGATGGCAGAAGACCGGACAGCCTGGAGAACTACCATGTGAAAACCTGCCTTTTGGCAGAACACTGATGATGATGATGATGATGATGATGATGACAAGAATCCATAACCGCGTCGACGCCAGGAAACGAGCAGACTTAACAAATGGCCTACAGCACAAATATATTGCAATGAAAACAAAGTCAAATCACAGCCACACTGGAATATATAATAAGCACGCCCCCCCAAATTCTTACGGAGCAATACTCTAACGTTACCCGTGTCCCATAAAATTAGCGGGAAACTTTAGAGATCACTTCCAGTTGCGTTAAGGCACTTTCAACATTAAATAAACATACCAAATGCTGCCGAGACAAATGATTAAACCAACTCTACGGCTGTAGGGCAGGTACACAATCGCAACCTGTCCCAAAGCTGGCAATATGCGCTAAAACAAGTTAAAATTTGTATGAAAACCACTTAAAACACACAGTCCTCGGATAAAGAGAAATGGAATGAGGAACATCAGCCACCTTAAAATAGCCACTGTGGAACCAAGTTCAGAACCATCTCCGGCAGCTACCCATGCCATAGTAAGTTTCGACAATCTCCTTAGTTGAACACAGAATGAAAGTCGTACGTAACTTGGAGCCTGCAACTTACGAGCTGGGTAGCTGTTGGGCGTGAGACGACGAACCCACCACAAGTTTGCACGTCAAGGCGCCCAATGATCTGTACCGTACATTCGGCGCGCGCCAAAAGACAAGGGCGGCGAGCCAAAGCCTTCTAGACACAAGGCCTACGCACAGCGGCCATATTGGCACGTGACGTCACAAACTGTTGGCCATCTTATCTTCAGTCGGCAGTCCTGCTGGCGTGTGTATTGTGTTGAAAGTGTGTGACACATGAAAGTGATATGTATTTCGTACAGTATTCGTCTACAGTTCTTCGAAGTATGGGATACAAGTGCTGCGCTCCCTTTTGCCAGGGAAATTATAAATCCCAAAAATGCATGAAAGTGCACATGTTTCGATTTCCCGAATGTGTGAAGTTAAGAAATTGCTGGATTGCAGCTATTCCCAGAAAGGAATTTGTGTCTACCCATCATTCAAGGGTAAGTAAATAAAAAAAATTAGCTTGTTATTTGTTTCCATTGCACCGCATTTGCCAATTGTTTTTAAGGGGAGCCGGAGGTGGTCAAATCCAAAAAATTACGATTTTTTTTCCTACCGAAAATTAATGTAAACTTTGAATTATTGTTCTACTCGCCCTAGAAGTGGAGTTATTATCATTTTCCCCCACGCCTGCAGAGGAAATGGGCGGCCGCTGAATGCATCTAACACCCTCTCGTGACTTCCTGGCGAACTGCTTCGGATTTTCTAGGCCTGTTACGCACACAACGCCTTATGTTACGCATACAGCGAGTCTGCAAGGGTTGGCTACATTGTTTTATGTGACAAATATTACCCGTATTTCCTTACAGCTTACTCCTATTTTCCTCAGAATTTCGAACATCTTGTTCCATTTAATATTGTCGTGCACTTTTGTTCTGGTTACGATGCCACGTTTTAGTAACCGTGTATATAAGAAGAGGAAGAACGTACGGAAAAGAGAATTAACACTAATACCAAGTTACGATACTACAATGAATAAGAGCGCGGAACATCGTCTCTTTGCTGTTTACCGTTTCGAATTAGTTCAGTGTTGCGCCTGTTGTTGGTAGTATTATACTTCTTGTGTAAAGCGGGTAATATGCAGTATGTACGAGAATCACGAGGGAACAATATTTCATGACTTAGCACAGCCAGAATTACAACACAAATGTCTACACGGAAAGTCGCAGAATCCTAATGAGAGCGTAAACAATTTGATTTGGAAAGTGATTCCTAAAAGGGTGTTTGTAAGCATAAAAACACTGCACTTTGGCATTTATGATGCAATAGCAACCTACAACCAAGGGAACAGTGTGAAGTGTGAAGTTCTGAAGGTATCAGGATTTACAGCTGGGGTGAACACTGTACGAGCACTAAAAAAATATTGACAGAGAAAGGATAAGAGGAGCAGAAAGAAGAGAAAGGCATGTGATGTATGATGGAACAACAGACCAGAAAAGAAGACAGAAGAGGAAGCTTTTGGAGGATGAAGAAGAAGACCCTGATAATCCATCCCATAGTGCAGGAATGTATTGAGAAACTTTGATAGCCATTTCAGGTAAATTAGAATTTTTCGAATATAAGGAACATTTTCTCAAAATCCACTCAAGCTAGAGAGATGAAATTTTTATACAGCACTCCTAGTGGTCAAACTTACATTGTAACACAGCCATTTGGCAATATGTTCAGTAGTTTCATTTCAGTTTAATTATAAAGCAAATACTTGGAAAAAAATTTGGGTCATTAATAAAAAAATAATTGGAAGGAAACTAGAAAAGATACTCCAAAATCCCTCTGTCATAACTGCAATACTAAACCACTCTATATGTGAAAAAAATTCAAATTTTTCTATTTGGTAGTTTATTCATAAATGTTTCTCAAACTTAGTGATTTTAACATGGGCAGCATAGGCACCTCCGGGTCCCCTTAAAAGCAGTTATGTATCATGTACCAGTATCATTTTTTTCTTAATTCTGGGCCATTGCTGCGAGGTTAATACGAAGCTGGCTGTGAAATGTCTCTCATATTTGCAACTATTGTCACACAGAACAGTTACATTAATTAATGTGACTCGAAAATATTTAGTTTCCTTATGATTCCTACCAGATTATTGAGTTTCCAGTAATTTTATTTGGAAGACCTACAGAATGGTATTGTTCAGTTTTACATATACAGCTATTTGGAAATTTCAATTTGATTAAACTACCTTAGAAAATTGCTTTAATGAATTCAGTGTTCGACAGATTAAGCAGTATAGAAAGCAGAATTTCGAGGTAAGTGCATTATGATTAAATTAACAGCACTCTGTGTCACGAATTTCAACCAAGGATATAGGAGAACGAGTCTTTTCATGTTTAAGGTTCTAACGTTCTGGAGAAACAGGGAAACAAATTATTTTTTCGGGTTTTTTGATTTATTGAACATTATGTCAGGAGGTGCTCCATTTCGTCGAATCATTTGACTTTCGTGTGAGGTCAGCAAATTTTGAAGTGGAGAGGAAAATGTACGAGAATAACCAAAGAAACAAATTCTTAAATTCTGTAGGAGCTCCAGCTGCTTTATTTAAAACCGTAAACGTCTGCTTGTTGCTGCATATGGCCTGTAGTCTAGGTGGTGTTGTGCAAGCACGGCGAGGCCCGTGCAACACGTTTAGGGACGCGGGCTTGTTTTCAACACAAGTTGGTTCGGTGAACGCCGACCGGAGACTCTCCCATCACACGTTCACCCGGAAAACCGCTTGTGGGAGCAGTCAAAGATAGCAGGAAGGCCGAATATGGATATCAGCGATGCAAGTCGAACACCCTAGCGCCAGCCGCCATGATTCACTTACCTTTTGTTATACAGCTTGTTATACAGCTATATACAGGGCTATTACAAATGATTGAAGCGATTTCATAAATTCACTGTAGCTCCATTCATTGACATATGGTCACGACACACTACAGATACGTAGAAAAACTCATGAAGTTTTGTTCGGCTGAAGACGCACTTCAGGTTTCTGCCGCCAGAGCGCTCGAGAGCGCAGTGAGACAAAATGGCGACGGGAGCCGAGAAAGCGTATGTCGTGCTTGAAATGCACTCACATCAGTCAGTCATAACAGTGCAACGACACTTCAGGACGAAGTTCAACAAAGATCCACCAACTGCTAACTCGGTCGAGTCGGCCTGCAGTGAGCGAAGAAACGGTTGAACGCGTGCTGGCAAGTTTCACGCGTAGCCCGCGGAAGTCGACGAATAAAGCAAACAGGGACCTAAACGTACCACAGCCGACGGTTTGGAAAATCTTACGAAAAATGCTAAAGCAGAAGCCTTACCGTTTACAATTGCTACAAGCCCTGACACCCGATGACAAAGTCAAACGCTTTGAATTTTCGGCGCGGTTGCAACAGCTCGTGGAAGAGGATGCGTTCAGTGCGAAACTTGTTTTCAGTGATGAAGCAACAGTTTTTCTTAATGGTGAAGTGAACAGACACAATGTGCGAATCTGGGCGGTAGAGAATCCTCACGCATTCGTGCAGCAAATTCGCAATTCACCAAAAGTTAACGTGTTTTGTGCAATCTCGCAGTTTAAAGTTTACGGCCCCTTTTTCTTCTGCGAAAAAAGCGTTACAGGACACTTGTATCTGGACATGCTGGAAAATTGGCTCATGCCACAACTCGAGACCGACAGCGCCGACTTCATCTTTCAACAGGATGGTGCTCCACCGCACTTCCATCACGATGTTCGGCATTTCTTAAACAGGAGATTGGAAAACCGATGGATCGGTCGTGGTGGAGATCACGATCAGCAATTCGTGTCATGGCCTCCACGCTCTCCCGACTTAACCCCACGCGATTTCTTTCTGTGGGGTTATGTGAAAGATTCAGTGTTTAAACCTCCTCTACCAAGAAACGTGCCAGAACTGCGAGCTCGCATCAACGATGCTTTCGAACTCATTGATGGGGACATGCTGCGCCGAGTGTGGGAGGAACTTGATTATCGGCTTGATGTCTGCCGAATCACTAAAGCGGCACATATCGAACATTTGTGAATGCCTAAAAAAACTTTTTGAGTTTTTGTATGTGTGTGCAAAGCATTGTGAAAATATCTCAAATAATAAAGTTATTGTAGAGCTGTGAAATCGCTTCAATCATTTGTAATGACCCTGTACTAGTAGAGCTTGTTCTTTGCTGTGACTGTAGATCGGAGCGTAGGTGCGTTTATGCACTTTGATACATCCAGTGTATCCCTTACGCTGAAACATATTGTCGTTGATGATACAACTTGAAGCGCTAGTCACCGAAAACTCTTTACCCTAACTCTTTTGTCACGGCACATTGGCCTTCCCGCTGCTTGCTGTGGACTAGGCGGTGATTGGAACACAGCCTGGCTTAGGACTTACCTCCCGTGTCCGTGCGTCGGTCTGTTTCAAGACAGGCAGCCAACGGTGGCGTGGAAGACTGCTGTGGGCGTGTCTCGTTACTCCAGTTTCTGTGACATTCAACTAAATACTTAGCGATTACAATTACAGATAACCTAAATTGGAACGATCACATGGGTATTGTTGTGGGTAGAGCAAACCAAAGACTGCGATTCATTGGCAGAACACTTAGAAGGTGCAACAGGTCTACCAAAGAGACTGCTTACACAACACTTGTCCGCCCTATTCTGGAGTACTGCTGTGCGGTGTGGGATCCGCATCAGGTGGGACTGACGGATGACATCGAAAAAGTACAAAGAAGGGCAGCTCTTTTGGTACCATCGCGAAATAGGGGAGATAGTGCCACAGACATGGTACGTGAATTGGAGTGGCAATCATTAAAACAAAGGCGATTTTCGTTGCGACGGGATCTTCTCATGAAATTTTAATCACCAGTTCTCTCCTCCGACTGCGAAAACATTCTGTTGGCACCCACCTACATAGGGAGAAATGATGATTACAATAAAGCAAAAGAAATCAGGGCTCGCACAGAAAAATTTAAGTTCTCGTGTTTCCCACGTGCCATTAGAGAGTGGAACGGTAGAGAGACAGCTTGGCCGGCCGCGGTGGTACCGCGCGACTCCTACTGTCGCGGGTTCGAATTCTGCCAAGTTCTAAGTTCTAGGGGACTGATGACCACAGCTGTTAAGTCCCATAGTGCTAAAAAAAAAAAAAAAAAAAAGACAGCTTGAAGGTGGTTCATTGAACCCTCTGCCAGGCACTTTATTGTGAATAGCAGAGTAATCATGTAGATGTAGATGTAGATGTAGTGGTTGTCAGGTAACCAGGAGCGTCTTTGTCATGTGAACAGCAGGCGCCACTGCTACGCCTGCCGAATACACAGCAGCCAGCGACCTAAACCTACAAATTTTATGCGATAGCCTATTTATAAATAAATTATGACAATAACTATGAACAATATCGAAAAAATAAACACTATCATCAAGCTGCGATGTGAAGCTATGAAATATGAAAAAAAAAATCAGTTTAATCAGCCAGTTCTTTGCTCAGAATCGGAAGAGAGGTATCATATACTGAAGGAAATGCGCAAAACCGAAGTAAGTGGTTAAACTATAATACAGTATATTGATAACTTTTACTTTTGTGCCGTCTGACTATAATTGAATGACAGACAGTTTTCGTGCCATACGCGTTTCGCCTTTATTCTCTGCAAGGCATCTTCAGTGGCTGGAGTATGTACGTATTTAGACTATTTGGTTTACATTTTGGGGCAATGTATATGTAGGTTATAAACAGTTCCGGTAGTTGATTTTTCTATGGCGTAGTGATATTTTAAATTCTACTTACAGGTTCCACAGATGACTTTCTACATATTGTGGTTTTTCTTCCATTTTTGGCACTGCTCTTCTTCTTAGAACTGCAATTTGTATTATATTGTTTACCACACTTTACACCACAAGGAACTGAACACTTGTTTTGACGCTATGTTGTGCTTTGTGTTGCCGACTGCTGGATGTTATTACAAGAGGTCGAATGTTATTGTCAACTTTTCACTGCATTTTTTAAGATAACTGTGATGTTTTTGTGTGCGCGTGCGCGTTTGTGTGTGTGAGTGTGTGTGTGTGTGTGTGTATGTGTGTGTGTCTGGGTGAAACGTTATTTCTTTTGGCATGCTTTTCTGTGTGTGTGTGTGTGTGTGTGTGTGTGTGTGTGTGTGCGCTTATGAAATGTTTTTGTGCCCACCAAAACAAAAACAAATACCATTTCACACACAAACACACACACACATACACACACACACACACACACACACACACACACACACACACACACACACACACAGAGAGAGAGAGAGAGAGAGAGAGAGAGAGAGAGAGCGACATACACACACACGCAGGCATGCACAAAAGCATCACAGTTATCTTAAAAAATGCAGCGAATAGTTGACAATAACATTCGACCTCCTGTAATAACATCCGGCAGTCGGCAACACAAAGCACAACATAGCGTCAAAACAAGTGTTCAGTTCCTTGTGGTGTAAAGTGTAGTAAACAAAAGATCCCAAATGGCAGTTACAAGAAGAAGAGCAGTGCCAAAAATGGAAGAAATACCACAATACGTAGAAAGTCATCCGACGAACCTGTAAGTGCCGGCCGTGGTGGCCGAGCGGTTCTAGGCGCTACAGTCTGGAACCGCGCGACCGCTAAGGTCGCAGGTTCGAATCCTGCCTCGGGCATGGGTGTGTGTCATGTCCTTATGTTAGTTAGGTTTAAGTAGTTCTAAGTTCTAGGGGACTGATGACCTATGAACTTAAGTCCCATCGTGCTCTGAGCCATTTTTGAACCGGTAAGTAGAATTTAAAATATTACTCCGCCATAGAAAAATCAACTACCGGAACTGTTTATAACCTACATACACATTGCCCCAAAATGTAAACCAAATAGTAAAAATATGTACATATTCCAGGACACTGAAGATGCATTGCAGAGAATAAAGGTGAAAGACTTATGACACGAAAACTGTGTTTCATTCAGTTGTAGTCAGACGCTGCAAAAGTAAAAACTATCAATATTCCGTAATATTATACGCAAATGACGAAGAGAGCATTTCAAATGCCGAAGAGGTTAAAGGATAATCTCTACCGAAAGTCTAAATGAAGGAGTTGCCGTATCTTTGCTTCACTGACATACAGTACTTTTTACAGCAAGAAAATCGGAAAACCTCTTTTTCTCATATGCTGGTATGGGCCAACGCTGATGCGGGCTGCGCACCTAATCGTAACCGTATCCCAATACTTCGCAATGGGTCGACACCTCTCTCTTAGTCCATACTTTCCTCACCGCGTTACGTGTTCGCGACGGCACCAGACAGTGTGGTTCTCGCGCTAATCAGTGATCATAATCACTTAGGTCTTATCTCTTTCTACCGAGCGAGGTGGCGCAGTGGTTAGCACACTGGACTCTCATTCGGGAGGACGACGGTTCAATCTCGTCTCCGGCCATCCTGATTTAGGTTTTCCGTGATTTCCCTAATTCGCTTCAGGCAAATGCCGGGATGGTTCCTTTGAAAGCGCGGCCGATTTCCTTCCACATCTTTCCCTCACCCGAGCTTGCGCTCCGTCTCTAATGACCTCGTTGTCGACGGGACGTTAAACACTAATCTCCTCCTCCTCTTATCTCTTTCTACGCCGTGGAAATGAAACTAGTTGCCATAACAATAAACCGCCATTCTGTGAAGTCCTTCTCGGTAGTGTGATTTCTACACTCCTGGAAATGGAAAAAAGAACACATTGACACCGGTGTGTCAGACCCACCATACTTGCTCCGGACACTGCGAGAGGGCTGTACCAGCAATGATCACACGCACGGCACAGCGGACACACCAGGAACCGCGGTGTTGGCCGTCGAATGGCGCTAGCTGCGCAGCATTTGTGCACCGCCGCCGTCAGTGTCAGCCAGTTTGCCGTGGCATACGGAGCTCCATCGCAGTCTTTAACACTGGTAGCATGCCGCGACAGCGTGGACGTGAACCGTATGTGCAGTTGACGGACTTTGAGCGAGGGCGTATAGTGGGCATGCGGGAGGCCGGGTGGACGTACCGCCGAATTGCTCGACACGTGGGGCGTGAGGTCTCCACAGTACATCGATGTTGTCGCCAGTGGTCGGCGGAAGGTGCACGTGCCCGTCGACCTGGGACCGGACCGCAGCGACGCACGGATGCACGCCAAGACCGTAGGATCCTACGCAGTGCCGTAGGGGACCGCACCGCCACTTCCCAGCAAATTAGGGACACTGTTGCTCCTGGGGTATCGGCGAGGACCATTCGCAACCGTCTCCATGAAGCTGGGCTACGGTCCCGCACACCGTTAGGCCGTCTTCCGCTCACGCCCCAACATCGTGCAGCCCGCCTCCAGTGGTGTCGCGACAGGCGTGAATGGAGGGACGAATGGGGACGTGTCGTCTTCAGCGATGAGAGTCGCTTCTGCCTTGGTGCCAATGATGGTCGTATGCGTGTTTGGCGCCGTGCAGGTGAGCGCCACAATCAGGACTGCATACGACCGAGGCACACAGGGCCAACACCCGGCATCATGGTGTGGGGAGCGATCTCCTACACTGGCCGTACACCACTGGTGATCGTCGAGGGGACACTGAATAGTGCACGGTACATCCAAACCGTCATCGAACCCATCGTTCTACCATTCCTAGACCGGCAAGGGGACTTGTTGTTCCAACAGGACAATGCACGTCCGCATGTATCCCGTGCCACCCAACGTGCTCTAGAAGGTGTAAGTCAACTACCCTGGCCAGCAAGATCTCCGGATCTGTCCCCCATTGAGCATGTTTGGGACTGGATGAAGCGTCGTCTCACGCGGTCTGCACGTGCAGCACGAACGCTGGTCCAACTGAGGCGCCAGGTGGAAATGGCATGGCAAGCCGTTCCACAGGACTACATCCAGCATCTCTACGATCGTCTCCATCGGGGAATAGCAGCCTGCATTGCTGCGAAAGGTGGATATACACTGTACTAGTGCCGACATTGTGCATGCTCTGTTGCCTGTGTCTATGTGCCTGTGGTTCTGTCAGTGTGATCATGTGATGTATCTGACCCCAGGAGTGTGTCAATAAAGTTTCCCCTTCCTGGGACAATGAATTCACGGTGTTCTTATTTCAATTTCCAGGAGTGTATGTTGTCTGCAACACTGACGCGTTGTCACGAGCCAGTGTGTGATTACTTTCACGTGCCCTATCTTCTCCGCAGTCCATTAGGTACGGCTCCCAGTCGGCCATGTGTAATGGATATGTATCGATATCGGCCATCCGGTGGAGCGGAAGCGATCGGATTATCGACTGTCGAGATAACCGTAACTGCTGGCTTCTGCGTCTGCGTCTGCGTCTGTTGGCAGGGCGGCTACACGACGTCACACACGTCACCGGACTCTGTGCTTACGTCACAGTTAGGACGTCATCACCGCCGCCGGCTACTTACGGAAAATTTACTTTAAAAAAATCTCGTTTTCTGTTTCTCCTCCACTGTGCCTTCCTCTTACTCCAGACTATCACTTCTACACAACGTTCATAATTATTTGCTGTGTATATTGCAATCTCTACGGCTACCTCTAGAATCGTTGAACGTATTCACTGTTTCCAGAATGAGATTTTCACTCTGCATCGGAGTGTGCGCCGATATGAAACTTCCTGACAGATTAAAACTGTGTGCCAGACAGAGACTCGAACTCGGGACCTTTGCCTTACGCGGGCAAGTTCTCTACCATCTTAGCTACCCAAGTACGACTCACTCGCCGTCCTCACAGCTTCTAGCCTACACAACACAGTACGGCATTTTGCAGGGAGAGAAGTCTTCAGACGTGAAAGTGACTTCGGGCGTGACCAAAGGGAATATCATAGGACAATACGTCTTCACAATATGCACTGAGCCAAAGAAACATGTACACCTGCTTAATATCGTGTAGGCCCACGCGAGCACGCAGAAGTGCCGCAACACGACGTGGCATGGACTCGACTGATGTCTGAAGTAGTGCTGGAGGGAAGTAACACCATGAATCCTGTAGGACTGTCCATAAATCCGAAAGAGTACGAGCGGTTGAAGCTCTCTTCTCAACAGCACATTGCAAGCCATCCCAGATATGCTCCATTATGCTCTTGTCTGGGGAGTTTGGTGGCCAGTGGAAATGTTTAAACTTCTGGAGCCACTCTAAAGCAACTCTGGACGTGTGGGGTGTCGCATTGCCCTGCTGGAATTGCCCACGTCCGTTGGAATGCACAATGGACATGAATGAATGCAGGTGATCACGCGGGGCGCTTACGTACGTGTCACCTGTCAGAGTCATATCTAGACATATCAGAGGTCCCATATCACTCTAACAGCACACGCCCCACACTATTATAGAGTGAATAGCCCCTACTGACACACAAGTGGTCGAATGTTATTGTCAACTTTTCACTGCATTTTTTAAGACAACTGTGATGTTTTTGTGTGTGCGCGCCCGTTTGTGTGTGTGTGTGTGTGTGTGTGTGTGTGTGTGTGTGTGTGTGTGTGGCAACACGAAGCACAACATAGCGTCAAGACAAGTGTTCAGTTCCTTGTGGTGTAAAGTGTGGTAAACAAAAAATCCCAAATGGCCGTTACAAGAAGAAGAGCAGTGCCAAAAATGGAACAAATACCACAATACGTAGAAAGTCATCCGACGAACCTGTAAGTGCCGGCCTTGGTGGCCGAGCGGTTCTAGGCGCTACAGTCCGGAACCGCACGACCGCTACGGTCGCAGGTTCGAATCCTGCCTCGGTCATGGGTGTGTGTCATGTCCTTATGTTAGTTAGGTTTAAGTAGTTCTAAGTTCTAGGGGACTGATGACCTCCGAACTTAAGTCCCATCGTGGTCTGAGCCATTTTTGAACCGGTAAGTAGACTTTAAAATATTACTGCGCCATAGAAAAATCAACTACCGGAACTGTTTATAACCTACATACACATTGCCCCAAATTGTAAACCAAATAGTAAAAATATGCACATATTCCAGGATACTGAAGATGCATTGCAGAGAATAAAGGTGAAAGACTTATGACACGAAAACTGTGTTTCATTCAGTTGTAGTCAGACGCTGCAAAAGTAAAAACTATCAATATTCCGTAATATTATACGCAACTGACGAAGAGAGCATTTCAAATGCCGAAGAGGTTAAAGGATAATCTCTACCGAAAGTCTAAATGAAGGAGTTGCTGTATCTTTGCTTCACTGACATACAGTACTTTTTACAGCAAGAAAATCGGAAAACTTCTTTTTCTCATATGCTGGTATGGGCCAACGCTGATGCGGGCTGCGCACCTAACCGTAACCGTATCCCAATACTTCGCAATGGGTCGAGACCTCTCTCTTAGTCCATACTTTCCTCACCACGTTACGTGTTCGCGACGGCACCATACAGTGTGGATCTCGCGCTAATCAGTGATCATAATCACTTAGGTCTTATCTCTTTCTACCGACCGAGGTGGCGCAGTGGTTAGCACACTGGACTCTCATTCGGGAGGACGACGGTTCAATCTCGTCTCCGGCCATCCAGATTTAGGTTTTCCGTGATTTCCCTAATTCGCTTCAGGCAAATGCCGGGATGGTTCCTTTGAAAGGGCGCGGCCGATTTCCTTCCACATCTTTCCCTCACCCGAGCTTGCGCTCCGTCTCTAATGACCTCGTTGTCGACGGGACATTAAACACTAATCTCCTCCTCCTCTTATCTCTTTCTACGCCGTGGAAATGAAACTAGTTGCCATAACAATAAACCGCCATTCTGTGAAGTCCTTCTCGGTAGTGTGATTTCTACACTCCTGGAAATGGAAAAAAAGAACACATTGACACCGGTGTGTCAGACCCACCATACTTGCTCCGGACACTGCGAGAGGGCTGTACCAGCAATGATCACACGCACGGCACAGCGGACACACCAGGAACCGCGGTGTTGGCCGTCGAATGGCGCTAGCTGCGCAGCATTTGTGCACCGCCGCCGTCAGTGTCAGCCAGTTTGCCGTGGCATACGGAGCTCCATCGCAGTCTTTAACACTGGTAGCATGCCGCGACAGCGTGGACGTGAACCGTATGTGCAGTTGACGGACTTTGAGCGAGGGCGTATAGTGGGCATGCGGGAGGCCGGGTGGACGTACCGCCGAATTGCTCGACACGTGGGGCGTGAGGTCTCCACAGTACATCGATGTTGTCGCCAGTGGTCGGCGGAAGGTGCACGTGCCCGTCGACCTGGGACCGGACCGCAGCGACGCACGGATGCACGCCAAGACCGTAGGATCCTACGCAGTGCCGTAGGGGACCGCACCGCCACTTCCCAGCAAATTAGGGACACTGTTGCTCCTGGAGTATCGGCGAGGACCATTCGCAACCGTCTCCATGAAGCTGGGCTGCGGTCCCGCACACCGTTAGGCCGTCTTCCGCTCACGCCCCAACATCGTGCAGCCCGCCTCCAGTGGTGTCGCGACAGGCGTGAATGGAGGGACGAATGGAGACGTGTCGTCTTCAGCGATGAGAGTCGCTTCTGCCTTGGTGCCAATGATGGTCGTATGCGTGTTTGGCGCCGTGCAGGTGAGCGCCACAATCAGGACTGCATACGACCGAGGCACACAGGGCCAACACCCGGCATCATGGTGTGGGGAGCGATCTCCTACACTGGCCGTACACCACTGGTGATCGTCGAGGGGACACTGAATAGTGCACGGTACATCCAAACCGTCATCGAACCCATCGTTCTACCATTCCTAGACCGGCAAGGGAACTTGTTGTTCCAACAGGACAATGCACGTCCGCATGTATCCCGTGCCACCCAACGTGCTCTAGAAGGTGTAAGTCAACTACCCTGGCCAGCAAGATCTCCGGATCTGTCCCCCATTGAGCATGTTTGGGACTGGATGAAGCGTCGTCTCACGCGGTCTGCACGTCCAGCACGAACGCTGGTCCAACTGAGGCGCCAGGTGGAAATGGCATGGCAAGCCGTTCCACAGGACTACATCCAGCATCTCTACGATCGTCTCCATGGGAGAATAGCAGCCTGCATTGCTGCGAAAGGTGGATATACACTGTACTAGTGCCGACATTGTGCATGCTCTGTTGCCTGTGTCTATGTGCCTGTGGTTCTGTCAGTGTGATCATGTGATGTATCTGACCCCAGGAGTGTGTCAATAAAGTTTCCCCTTCCTGGGACAATGAATTCACGGTGTTCTTATTTCAATTTCCAGGAGTGTATGTTGTCTGCAACACTGACGCGTTGTCGCGAGGCAATGTGTGATTACTTTCACGTGCCCTATCTTCTCCGCAGTCCATTAGGTACGGCTCCCAGTCGGCCGTGTGTAATGGATATGTATCGATATCGGCCATCCGGTGGAGCGGAAGCGATCGGATTATCGACTGTCGAGATAACCGTAACTGCTAGCTTCTGCGTCTGCGTCTGCGTCTGTTGGCAGGGCGGCTACACGACGTCACACACGTCACCGGACTCTGTGCTTACGTCACAGTTAGGACGTCATCACCGCCGCCGGCTACTTACGGAAAATTTACTTTAAAAAAATCTCGTTTTCTGTTTCTCCTCCACTGTGCCTTCCTCTTACTCCAGACTATCACTTCTACACAACGTTCTTAATTATTTGCTGTGTATATTGCAATCTCTACGGCTACCTCTAGAATCGTTGAACGTATTCACTGTTCCCAGAATGAGATTTTCACTCTGCATCGGAGTGTGCGCCGATATAAAACTTCCTGACAGATTAAAACTGTGTGCCAGACAGAGACTCGAACTCGGGACCTTTGCCTTACGCGGGCAAGTTCTCTACCAACTTAGCTACCCAAGTACGACTCACTCGCCGTCCTCACAGCTTCTAGCCTACACAACACAGTACGGCATTTTGCAGGGAGAGAAGTCTTCAGACGTGAAAGTGACTTCGGGCGTGACCCTAGGGAATATCATAGGATAATACGTCTTCACAATATGCACTGAGCCAAAGAAACATGTACACCTGCTTAATATCGTGTAGGACCACGCGAGCACGCAGAAGTGCCGCAACACGACGTGGCATGGACTCGACTGATGTCTGAAGTATGCTGGAGGGAAGTGACGCCATGAATCCTGTAGGAATGTCCATAAATCCGAAAGAGTACGAGCGGTTGAAGCTCTCGTCTCAATAGCACATTGCAAGCCATCCCAGATATGCTCCATTATGCTCTTGTCTGGGGAGTTTGGTGACCAGCGGAAATGTTTAAACTTCTGGAGCCACTCTAAAGCAACTCTAGACGTGTGGGGTGTCGCATTGCCCTGCTGGAATTGCCCACGTCCGTTGGAATGCACAATGGACATGAATGAATGCAGGTGATCACGCGGGGCGCTTACGTACGTGTCACCTGTCAGAGTCATATCTAGACATATCAGGGGTCCCATATCACTCCAACTGCACACGCCCCACACTATTATAGAGTGTACACCAACTTGAATAGCCCCTACTGACACACAGGGTCCATGGATTTATGAGATTGTCTACGTACGTATAAGTCTATGCGCTCGATACAATTTGAAATGAGACTCGTCCGGCCAGTGTTGACGGGCCCAAGCGAGACGTACAGCTTCATCTACATCTACATCTACATCCATACTCCGCAAGCCACCTGACGGTGTGTGGCGGAGCGTACCTTGAGTACCTCTATCGGTTCTCCCTTCTATTCCAGTCTCGTATTGTTCGTGGAAAAAAGGATTGTCGGTATGCCTCTGTGTGGGCTCTAATGTCTCTGATTTTATCCTCATGGTCTCTTCGCGAGATATACGTAGGAGGGAGCAATATACTACTTGACTCTTCGGTGAAGGTATGTTCTCGAAACTTTAACAAAAGCCCGTACCGAGCTACTGAGCGTCTCTCCTGCAGCGTCTTCCACTGGAGTTTATCCATCATCTCCGTAACGCTTTCGCGATTACTGAATGATCCTGTAACGAAGCGCGCTGCTCTCCGTTGGATCTTCTCTATATCTTCTATCAACCCTACCTGGTACGGATCCCACACTGCTGAGCAGTATTCAAGCAGTGGGCGAACAAACGTACTGTAACCTACTTCCTTTGTTTTCGGATTGCATTTCCTTAGGATTCTTCCAATGAATCTCAGTCTGGCATCTGCTTTACCGACGCTCAACGTTATATGATCATTCCATTTTAAATCACTCCTAATGCGTACTCCCAGATAATTTATGGTATTAACTGCTTCCAGTTGCTGACCTGCTATTTTGTAGCTAAATGATAAAGGATCTATCTTTCTGTGTATTCGCAGCACATTACACTTGTCTACATTGAGATTCAGTTGCCATTCCCTGCACCATGCGTCAATTCGTTGCAGATCCTCCTGCATTTCAGTACAATTTTCCATTGTTACAACCTCTCGATACACCACAGCATCATCTGCAAAAAGCCTCAGTGAACTTCCGATGTCATCCACCAGGTCATTTATGTATATTGTGAAAAGCAACGGTCCTATGACACTCCCCTGCGGCACACCTGAAATCACTCTTACTTCGGAGGACTTCTCTCCATTGAGAATGACATGCTGCGTCCTGTTATCTAGGAACTCCTCATGGTGTCATGCAGTGATCAAGAGTACGCCAATGGGTCTTCGCTTCCGAAACGTTGAACGATTCTCTTCAGTCGTCCCTGGCCCCTACTAGCAATATGTTTTTCCGGCCGTAGCGATGTCGAAGATTTGAAGTTTTACCAGATTCCTGATATTCACGGTATACTAGTGAAATGGTCGTAAGCGAAAATGCCCACCTCATCCCTACCTCGGAGATGCTGTGTCCCATCGCTCGTGCGCAAACACCACGATGAAACTCACTTAAATCTTGATAACCTGCCATTGTACCAGAAGTAAACGATCTGGCAACTGAGCCAGACACTTGATGTCTTACATAGGCGTTGCCGACTGCAGCGCCGTATTCTCCCTGTTTACGTATCTCTGTATGTGATTACGCATGCCTATACCAGTTACTTTCCCGCTACGGTGTATATTTTACATATCTCACGAAATAAGCATCAAACGAAAAAAAACTACAAAGAGCGAAACTCGCCTGGCTTGAAGGGGGAAACCAGATGGCGCTATGGTCGGCCCGCTAGATAGAGCTGCCATTGGTCAAACGGATATCAACTGCGTTTTTTAAATAGGAACTCCCATTTTTATTACATATTCATGAGATACGTAAAAAAATATGAATGTTTTAGTCGGAGAACTTTTTTCGCTTTGTGGTAGATGGCGCTGTAACAGTCACAAACGTATAAGTACGTGGTATCACGTAACATTCCGCCAGTGCGGACGTTATTTGTTTAGTTAAAGCGACCCGTGTTAAAATGGACCTTCTACCAATTGCGGAAAATGTCGATATCGTGTTGATGTATGGCTATTGTCATCAGAATGTCCAAAGGGGTTGTGCTATATATATGCTGCTCGGTAACATGGACGACATCATCCAAGTGTCCGGACCGTTCGCCGGATAGTTACGTTATTTAAGGAAACAGGAAGTGTTCAGCCACATGTGAAACGTCAACCACGACCTGCAACAAATGATGACGCCCAAGTAGGTGTTGTAGCTGCTGTCGCGGCTAATCCGCACATCAGCAGCAGAGAAAAATGTGCGAGAATCGGGAATCTCAAAAACGTCGGGGTTGAGAATGCTACATCAACATCGATTGCACCCGTACCATATTTCTATGCACCGATAAATGCATGGCGACGACTTTGAACGTCGTGTACAGTTCTGCCACTGGCCACAAGAGAAATTATGGGACGATGAATGATTTTTTGCTCGCGTTTTATTTAGCGACGAAGCGTCATTCACCAACAGCCGTAACGTAAATCGCTATAATACGCACTATTGGGCAACGGAAAATCCACGATGTCTGCGAGAAGTGGAACATCAGCGACCTTGGCGGGTTAGTGTATGGTGCGGCATTATGGGAAGAAGGATAATTGGCCCCCATTTTACTGATGGCAGTCTAATTGAGCGATGTATGTTATTTTCCTACGTAATGTTCTACCGATGTTACTACAAGATGTTTCACTGCATGACAGAATGGCGATGCACTGCCAACATGATGGATGTCCGGCACATAGCTCGCGTGCGGTTGAAGAGGTATTGAATAGCATATTTCATGAGAAGTGGATTCGTCATCGAAGCACCATACCGTGGCCCGCACGTTCACCGGATCTGACGTCCCCGGATTTCCTTCTGCGGGGAAAGTTGAAGGATATTTGCTATCGTGATCCACCGACAACGCCTGAAAACATACGTGAGCGCATTGTCAATGCATGTGCGGACATTACGGAAGGCGAACTACTCACTGTTGAGAGGAATGTCGTTACACGTAATGCCAAATACATTGACGCTGACGGACATCATTTTGAGCATTTATTGCTTTAATATGGTATTTACAGGTAATAACGCTGTAACAGCATGCGTTCTCAGAAATGATATGTTCACAAAGGTACATGTATCACATTGGAAAAACCGAAATGAAATGTTCCAATGTACCAACGTTCTGTATTTTAATTTAAAAAACCTACCTGTTACCAACGGTTCGTCTCAAATTTTGAGCCATAAGTTTGTGACTATTACTGCGCCATCAAAGCGAAAAAAGTGCTACAACTAAAACATTCATATTTCTTTACGTACTACACGAATATGTAATAAAAATTGTCGATTCATATTTTTATAAACGCAGTTCATATCCATTTGACCTATGGCAGCGCCATCTAGCGGGCCAACCATAGCGCTATCTGGTTTCCCCTTTCACGTTAGACAAGTTTCGTTCTTTGTAGTTTATTCGTTTGCCGCTTATTTCGCGTGATATTTCGCCCGTTCACGATCAATGGACCACCCTGTATAAGAAAACAAGTGTCTGGCGCAGTTGTTAGATCGCTTACTGCTGCTACAATGGCAGGTTCTAAAGATTTAATTGAGTTTGCAGCAGTACTTGGCGGCCCTCACACTTCCTCGCTCTTCTCCAGTCGGTCTCAACCCCGAGGTGCAGTCAGTGGGGGCAGAACGCGGCCTGCGACAGACGTCAGCTGTACAGAAGCCGTCAGTTCCCGCTCTCTCTTTTACACTGAATCGCCAAAGAAACTGCTATAGGCATGTGCGTTCACATACAGAGATACGTAAACAGGCAGAGTACGGTGCTGCGGTCGGCAACGCCTATATTAGACAACAAGTGTCTGGCCCAGTTGTTAGATCGGTTACTGCTGCTACAGTTCAAGTTATCGAGATTAAAGTGAGTTTGAACGTGGTGTTATAGTCGGCGCACGAGCGATGGTACACAGCATCTCCGAGGTAGCAATGAAGTGGGGATCTTCCCGTACGACCATTTCACGAGTGTATCGTGAATATCTGGAATCCGGTAAAACATCATACCTCCGATGTCGTCGCGGCCGAAAAAGATATTGCAAGAACGGGACCAGCAACTACCGAAGAGAATCGTTCAACGAGACAGAAGTGCAACCCATCCACAAATTGCTGCAGATCTCAATGGTGGGTCATCAACAAGTGTCAGCGTGCGAACCATTCAACTAAACATCATCGATACTGGCTTTCGGAGCCGACGAGCCACTCGTGTAGCCTTGATGACTGCACGACACAAAGCTCTATGCCGGTCGGAGTGGCCGAGCGGTTAAAGGCGCTACAGTCTGGAACCGCACGACCGCTACGGTCGCAGGTTCGAATCCTGCCTCGGGCATGGATGTGTGTGATGTCCTTAGGTTAGTTAGGTTTAAGTAGTTCTACGTTCTAGGGGAATTATGACCACTGCAGTTGAGTCCCATAGTGCTCAGAGCCATTTTTGAACAAAGCTCTATGCTCGCCCTGGATCCGTCAACACCGACATTGGACTGTTGTTGACTGGAAACATCTTCTATCGTCGGACGAGTCTCCTTTCAAATTGTATCGAGCGGATGGACGTGTACGGGTATGGAGACAACCTAATGGATCCATGGGTTGGGCATGTCAGGAGGGGAGTGTTCAATCTGGTAGAGGATCCCTAATGGTGTGGGGCGTGTGCAGTTTGAGTGATATGGGACGCATGATATATCTAGATACGACTCTCACAGGTGACACACACATAAGCATCCCATCTGGTCACTTGCATCCACTCATGTCCATTGTGCATTCCGATGGACTTGGGCAACTCCAGCAGGACAATGCGACACCCCACACGTCCAGAACTGCTACAGAACGACTCTAGGAACACACGTGTGAGTGTAAACACTGACGATGGCCACCGAACTCCGCAGACAAGAACATTGTTGAGGATATCAGGGATGCCTTGCAACGTGCTGCTCTGAAGAGATCTCCACCCCCTTCTACTCCTACGGATTTATGGACAGCCGTGCAGGATTCTCGATATCATTTTCCCTCCAGCACTACCTTAGTCCACGCCACGTCGTATTGCGGCACTTCTGCGTGTTCGTGGGGGCCCTACACGATATTAGGCAGGTGCACCACTTTCTTTGGCTCTTCAGTTCTAATGAATTCTCTTACTACTTTGGTTTTGATGAAAGTCTATGTGTGTGTGTTAATGCAGCTAGCCGCTAACTTGGTGTAATGTTTTGTCTGTACAGAAGTGTATCTGTCGCCTTTATCGCTCTCTCACCCTCACACACAATTCTGTACAATAAAGTCAAGGGCTTAGGTTTTCTTATCAGGCTTATCCGTGCAAAGACAGACAAAAAATTATACTAATGGGAGGATTCTGAGTAACTTCTAGAATTCCATTCGCTCTCTCTCTCTCTCTCTGTCCTTTATCTGTATACAGTTCAAATATAAGTTACATGAAATTAGCCTAGTAGAATCTCTGGTGGAGCCCTTCGTCTTAATATTCAGCGGCTGGCTTGCTAGAAAAGATCTTTACATACGTTATTATTATTAAGCGCTGCATTCAGTTGGGAAAATCGATCGTTTGAATACTTCGTTCAGTTTACGACAGATCTAAAATTTCAGATGTGGACGAAGCCTTTTTGGACGATTTCAAAAAAACTCAGAGATTGCAGGCTCTCTTCGTCACAGCTGAAACTTCCCAATTAATTACAGGGCCCAGACAATCATCAATGATTCAGACAGAGAACGCATTCGTCATTCACTCTAGAATAAAATGGTCACAAACCTTATTTCTGAGGAAAATTGTATATTGAATCCATTTCCGTACATGTTCCGTTTCCGTGGATTTTAAGTCTCACGCAATTTACTTTTACAAGTCCTTCTTTCTCTTTATCTACGACGCTAGCGGCACAAACTTTCCTGTCTCGCTTTAGCGCGAAGAAGAGTAAATAAATCTCCTTTAGCAATCCGAAAATCTTCCAACCGATACTTTCCGAAGCTCTTCCTTTCTCTCTCCCCCTATCTATAATGACCATGGAGCATACATGTCTGTACCTCTGTTGTTCCAAAGAATAAACGTACTAGAAAAATACCTTGGCGTCGACGAGCTGTCGGCGCATATATTACTAGAAAATCTGCTCAGATACTTTTCAAACGTAAATAAATGTGGATGATTTGATTGACCATTATTAATTATTGCGTGGTAGAGGGTAATTTTCCGTGGGGAGATTACACAGTGTAGATCCGAGGGATGAAACGGTGCGTGGCTGTGGTATCATTTCAGTAATGTGGACAGCTCTCGCCACTGACGTTCTGCCCGTGTTCTGCTGCCCGTACGTCGTTTCGCAGCGGGACTAAACAGACATCGGGATACTTTTTTTTTTTTAAGTTATCGCGCGCTGTCGTAGCGAGCGATACGTAAACTGGAACAGATAGAAGGCGTCGTGACAGCGGAACTGCATTGCGCCGCCAGCAGGTGTGGGCTGCTAGTGAGACGATCGTACTCGTTTCTGCCGGGTGCATGGCTTTACTACTGTGCGTGGGCGGTGCGATGTCGTGTCTGTGGCTGCAGCACAGAGGTCACCAAAGATCTCACACATGTGTGGCGCAGGTGGGTCTCCCGTTTACATCTACATCTACATCTACATTTATACTCCGCAAGCCACCCAACGGTGTGTGGCGGAGGGCACTTTACGTGCCACTGTCATTATCTCCCTTTCCTGTTCCAGTCGCGTATGGCTCGCGGGAAGAACGACTGTCTGAAAGCCTCTGTGCGCGCTCTAATCTCTCTAATTTTACATTCGTGATCTCCTCGGGAGGTATAAGTAGGGGGAAGCAATGTATTCGATACGTCATCCAGAAACGCACCCTCTCGAAACCTGGCGAGCAAGCTACACCGCGATGCAGAGCGCCTCTCTTGCAGAGTCTGCCACTTGAGTTTGTTAAACATCTCCGTAACGCTATCACGGTTACCAAATAACCCTGTGACGAAACGCGCCGCTCTTCTTTGGATCTTCTCTATCTCCTCCGTCAACCCGATCTGGTACGGATCCCACACTGATGAGCAATACTCAAGTATAGGTCGAACGAGTGTTTTGTAAGCCACCTCCTTTGTTGATGGACTACATTTTCTGAGGACTCTCCCAATGAATCTCAACCTGGTACCCGCCTTACCAACAATTAATTTTATATGATCATTCCACTTCAAATCGTTCCGCACGCATACTCCCAGATATTTTACAGAAGTAACTGCTACCAGTGTTTGTTCCGCTATCACATAATCATACAATAAAGGATCCTTCTGTCTATGTATTCGCAATACATTACATTTGTCTATGTTAAGGGTCAGTTGCCACTCCCTGCACCAAGTGCTTATCTGCTGCAGATCTTCCTGCATTTCGCTACAATTTTCTAATGCTGCAACTTCTCTGTATACTACAGCATCATCCGCGAAAAGCCGCATGGAACTTCCGACACTATCTACTAGGTCATTTACATATATTGTGAAAAGCAATGGTCCCATAACACTCCCCTGTGGCACACCAGAGGTTACTTTAACGTCTGTAGACGTCTCTCCGTTGATAACAACATGCTGTGTTCTGTCTGCTAAAAACTCTTCAATCCAGCCACACAGCTGGTCTGATATTCCGTAGGCTCTTACTTTGTTTATCAGGCGACAGTGCGGAACTGTATCGAACGCCTTCCGGAAGTCAAGAAAAATAGCATCTACCTGGGAGCCCGTATCTAATATTTTCTGGGTCTCATGAACAAATAAAGCGAGTTGGGTTTCACACGATCGCTGTTTCCGGAATCCATGTTGATTCCTACATAGTAGATTCTGAGTTTCCAAAAACGACATGATACTCGAGCAAAAGACATGTTCTAAAATTCTACAACAGATCGACGTCAGAGATATAGGTCTATAGTTTTGCGCATCTGCTCGACGACCCTTCTTGAAGACTGGGACTACCTGTGCTCTTTTCCAATCATTTGGAACCTTCTGTTCCTCTAGAACTGTTTCGGAACTAATAATACGATCTACCCACAGTTCTTTAAGTAATATAACTTCCATCCATAAAACAATTGCAACGTTCCTTTACTGTAATTAATTGGTGTGTTAGATGTCTGACGCTAGGCATGGAAGAGAGAAAAAGTTATTCTTAATTTTGTTGCAAATCGCTAAATGCTCGCATTATCGAACACTGGACAGTGTGTGTAGTGTCGGCAATTTGACCTCCGTTTCGAGCCAAAGCTAAAATTTCACGTACGCCAATGTTCATGAAGTCACATCTCGTGAACTACCCTTCTTAGAACTGGATGGGTTAAACAGAAGGTTTCGAACGCTTGGCATATTTTTTTTGATTTACCTAAGGCGTTTGATTATGTTGATCACAAAATATTGGCCGGCAGGAGTGGCCGACCGGTTCTAGGCGCTACAGTCTGGAACAGCGCGACCGCTATAGTCGCAGGTTCGAATCCTGCCTCGGGCATGGATGTGTGTGGTGTTCTTAGGTTAGTTAGGTTTAAGTAGTTCTAAGTTCTAGGGGACTGATGACCTCAGCAGTTAAGTCCCGTAGTTCTCAGAGCCATTTGAACAAAATATTGCTCCAGAAGTTGGACCATTATGGAATACGGGGAGTAGCTCACAATTGGCTCACCTCTTACTTTAGCAACAGACAGCAGAAGGTCATAATGTAGAATGCTGAGAATGGCTGTGATTTGGTGTCTGAGTGGGGTTCGGTCAAGTGGAGGGTGCCCCAGGGATCAGTGTTGGTGACACCCCTTATTTATATAAATAATATGCCCTCTAGTGTTACGGGTAATTCTAAAATATTTCCGTTTGCTGATGAAACTAGCTTTGTAGTAAAGGATGTCATGTGCAACATTGGATCGGTTTCAAATAGTGAAGTTCAAGACCTAAGTTCACGGCGTGTAGAAAATAAAGTAACCCTAAATCACAGTAAGACTCAGTTTTTACACTTTCTAACACACAATTCAACAAAACCTGACGTTTTAATTTAACAGAATGGGCATATGATCAGTGAAACTGAATAGTTAAAAATTCTAGGCGGTCAGATAGATAGTAAGCTGTCGTGGAAAGCCCACGTTCAGGATCTTGTTCAAAGGCGTAATACTGCCATTTTTACTATTCGAACGGTATCTGAAGTGAGTGATCGTTCAACACGAAAATTAGTCTAATTCGCTTATTTTCATTCGCTTATGTCGTATGGTATTATTTCTTTGGGGTAACTCTTCCAATTTTAAAAGGACATTATAGGGTTAGAAACGGGCGGTTCGGGCAAAATAAGCGGTGTGAGTTCACGAATCTCTTGTCGACCCATGTTAACTAATCTGGGTATTTTGACATGGGCCTCTCAATATATATGTTCCTTATTGTCATTTCTTGTTAACAATATCAGCCTGTTCCCAAGAATAAGCAGCTTTCACTCAGTTAATAATCGGCAGAAATCCAACCTGCACTTGGATCGGACTTCCTTAACTCTTGTGCAGAAAGGTGTGCAGTATACTGCTGCATCCATTTTCAATAAGCTACCACAAGAATTCAAAAATCTTAGAAGTAATCTACGCGCTTTCAAATTGAAACTGAAGAGTTTCGTCATGGGTCACTCCTTCTATTATGTTGAGGAGCTCCTTGAAAAACTAAGCTGTTTCTTGTTTATTGTGGATTGCGTTTACTTAAACTTATGGACTGAGGTTTTTGGGGTTCATAAACATTTTATTTTTATCGGTTATTACTTTTATCACCTTGGAGATTTACTCCTGAATTTGGTCCTACGGAATTTGACGTGTAAATAAAATAAAATAAATATAGTTCAGCAGGTACACTTAGTGCTGAATGTGTATACTGTCTGCAAAATATTTTGCAGAGACAGTGGTTAGCAAAGAAGCAATAGATTAAAACGTCTTGCCTAGAAGGAAAGTTTTAGTGCATAAACAGCGAAACTGTAGGAAGATATAAACTTTCTTTCCTTTCATTATTTTGTAACGCTTCTTAGCCAGAAAATTTTCAAATGGTTTGAAATTACGTGTAAAGTTTTACCGCAAGTCGCTAAATTCTCCCATTCTGAAATAATGGATGAATACACTCTACGTATCTGGATGCAGTGAGTTACATTCTCTCAGCACATGCACAGTTTCTAAACTTAATATTTGGCTTACTGTGGCAAACCTTTAACATGACATTATATTCCTAAAAGCGTAGATAATGACATCACTTTAAATTTATAAATTTGGTCCGCTGCAAGAAAAAAATGCAATAACCTGAAAGACATGGTCATTTCATTGATAAATCATAAAAAAAAAACAATATTCTAGCTACAGGCTCAGCAGTGTGCAATGCTACCCATAATACTTTGAAATGTACATGAAATTCTTTAGGCTGATAAATGAAAACATTTGAAGGGGGTAGGATGTCAAACGGGCCGACTTGGAGCAGGAGAGGCACCACAGGACATTTTAATTTCTACTGTCTATACTTTTACAAATAAATTCACAAAACATTTTCAACATGACCCGGAAGGATTCACGATTCACACTTATAGCAGTGTAAGTTCAAAAACATAACAAAAAATTTTTTTACCTTGTGAAATTTCATCATTTGTTCCCTTACTATTGGTTGCATCTGTTGATATAGGTAGACTTTTCTTCATAAGTAAGGGAGAGATTCTTCGATGAATTTTGCACTGCTTATTAGACACAAACTCCTTAATGCAAAACTACAATTTTCCAAATATCTTTAAAACTGTGTAAAAATAGAGAGAATTAACTATAAAATTTTGAGTTTTTCTAAACATGAAGTTTAAAATGTAACAGCTCATTCATTTTTTTCATAAATTAAATAAGTTCTAGAGTTTCATACACCTGTAAATATAGTTTCTATGCTCCGCAGAAGTCATAGAAAAATCTAACTTACTTATGAAGAAACGTGTACCTACAGCAACAAATGCAGCCAATAGTAAGTGAAAAAATGATGAAATTTCACATGTAAAAAAAAATTATTTTGTTATGTTTCTGAAGTTCCACTGCTATGATTGTGATTCTATAATCCTTCCTGGTCATGCTAACAAAGTTTTATGAATTCATTTGTAAAAGTATAGACAGTGTAATTTAAAATGTCCTGTCGTTCCTCTCCTGCCCAAAGTTGGCCCGTTTGACGTCCTATCCCCCTTATGAAAAATTCAGCTTCTTTGAAAACACAAATAACGGGGAACTGATTGTGGTGAATTAGTAACACTGGCTTCTTTTTGTGAAATTATACCGAAAGTTTCAAAAACATCTGACAGCTGAAGTTAGGTTGGTCAGAAAAATACATCATATTTTCTAATTGAGATTTAAAGCGGCATAATTGCAATCATCAAATTACATATAGGTCTCTTAACAAATCTGAGAAACATTACAAAAGTGAAAAGTCTAACTAGGCTATCAGAGCAGTTCACGTTCATTCAGGGGTTACTCAACAGTTACGCATTATAATTATCAGCCAACTCGCCTACACTAACGCGCTGGCAAAATGAAAATCATAATTATTTAATATCTTTACCTTGCTTGCGTGAAGACTTCTGCTTCCATTTTCTCGTAATTCCTACACTCCTGGAAATGGAAAAAAGAACACATTGACACCGGTGTGTCAGACCCACCATACTTGCTCCGGACACTGCGAGAGGGCTGTACAAGCAATGATCACACGCACGGCACAGCGGACACACCAGGAACCGCGGTGTTGGCCGTCGAATGGCGCTAGCTGCGCAGCATTTGTGCACCGCCGCCGTCAGTGTCAGCCAGTTTGCCGTGGCATACGGAGCTCCATCGCAGTCTTTAACACTGGTAGCATGCCGCGACAGCGTGGACGTGAACCGTATGTGCAGTTGACGGACTTTGAGCGAGGGCGTATAGTGGGCATGCGGGAGGCCGGGTGGACGTACCGCCGAATTGCTCGACACGTGGGGCGTGAGGTCTCCACAGTACATCGATGTTGTCGCCAGTGGTCGGCGGAAGGTGCACGTGCCCGTCGACCTGGGACCGGACCGCAGCGACGCACGGATGCACGCCAAGACCGTAGGATCCTACGCAGTGCCGTAGGGGACCGCACCGCCACTTCCCAGCAAATTAGGGACACTGTTGCTCCTGGGGTATCGGCGAGGACCATTCGCAACCGTCTCCATGAAGCTGGGCTACGGTCCCGCACACCGTTAGGCCGTCTTCCGCTCACGCCCCAACATCATGCAGCCCGCCTCCAGTGGTGTCGCGACAGGCGTGAATGGAGGGACGAATGGAGACGTGTCGTCATCAGCGATGAGAGTCGCTTCTGCCTTGGTGCCAATGATGGTCGTATGCGTGTTTGGCGCCGTGCAGGTGAGCGCCACAATCAGGACTGCATACGACCGAGGCACACAGGGCCAACACCCGGCATCATGGTGTGGGGAGCGATCTCCTACACTGGCCGTACACCACTGGTGATCGTCGAGGGGACACTGAATAGTGCACGGTACATCCAAACCGTCATCGAACCCATCGTTCTACCATTCCTAGACCGGCAAGGGAACTTGCTGTTCCAACAGGACAATGCACGTCCGCATGTATCCCGTGCCACCCAACGTGCTCTAGAAGGTGTAAGTCAACTACCCTGGCCAGCAAGATCTCCGGATCTGTCCCCCATTGAGCATGTTTGGGACTGGATGAAGCGTCATCTCACGCGGTCTGCACGTCCAGCACGAACGCTGGTCCAACTGAGGCGCCAGGTGGAAATGGCATGGCAAGCCGTTCCACAGGACTACATCCAGCATCTCTACGATCGTCTCCATGGGAGAATAGCAGCCTGCATTGCTGCGAAAGGTGGATATACACTGTACTAGTGCCGACATTGTGCATGCTCTGTTGCCTGTGTCTATGTGCCTGGCCTGTGGTTCTGTCAGTGTGATCATGTGATGTATCTGACCCCAGGAATGTGTCAATAAAGTTTCCCCTTCCTGGGACAATGAATTCACGGTGTTCTTATTTCAATTTCCAGGAGTGTATATTAATGTAACACTTGGTGGCTTCACAGAGCACACTACAAAAACTGCCTACTCCATCTGCTTCCTACCACGGACTACCTGGCGATCGGCTTTCTCTTACTCCAGCGCTACAATCTCAGACCAGAAGCAGTTACTTTGGCTCTGAGAGAGTTCACAGTCAGCGAACCGCATTATAAAGCCTGTCAGAGACACACAACGTTTACAATAAACTAGTTTCGTTTTAATTTACATTTCTTTTATTGTCATATTCACGTGCCACATACAAGTGTGCCCCGATAGACTCCTAAAGTAAAACCAGATTTTTGGTTCTCCTGGAAGCCGGTAACCTTGTACGTGGGATCAAGCGACAGTTTTCGCCTTTTACCGGCACTGATCTTTCAGTATCACCTTGTAACGTTATAGACGTACCGACATTAAATGTTATGGCATCGTAATCAATAAACGGATTTGAATTTTACAATGGGCGCGTACTATTAGGTTTACACTGCAAGTTCTTTTGGTCTTTCATTCCTTTTGATTGAAGTATCGCGGGTTCATATATAATTTGCAGGTTAGCCTGTTTTGAGATAAAACTGGGCGAGAAAGGGACACACATCTTCTCGAACTCTTTGTCGGTTGTCGCAGTAGCATAGTCGATGATTGTTTGCGTTGCATGGACAATGATAACGTGTAGTGCGGCGCTCAGCTTAATTCTCCGAATCTCTGGTTTTTGGGGTAAAACTCAAATATAATATCACATATTTTCCACCTTCGTTTACTTTATGGTTATTTTCAGATTGTCGTAGTAAAACAGCATTCATTCACAATAAGTTAATACGAGGGCAGTTCAATAAGTAATGCAACACATTTTTTTTCTGAAACAGGGGTTGTTTTATTCAGCATTGAAATACACCAGGTTATTCCCCAATCTTTTAGCTACACAACACTATTTTTCAACGTAATCTCCATTCAATGCTACGGCCTTACGCCACCTTGAAATGAGGGCCTGTATGCCTGCACGGTACCATTCCACTGGTCGATGTCGGAGCCAACGTCGTACTGCATCAATAACTTCTTCATCATCTGCGTAGTGCCTCCCACGGATTGCGTCCTTCATTGGGCCAAACATATGGAAATCCGACGGTGCGAGATCGGGGCTGTAGGGTGCATGAGGAAGAACAGTCCACTGAAGTTTTGTGAGCTCCTCTCGGGTGCGAAGACTTGTGTGAGGTATTGCGTTGTCACGAAGAAGGAGAAGTTCGTTCAGATTTTTGTGCCTACGAACACGCTGAAGCCGTTTCTTCAATTTCTGAAGAGTAGCACAATACACTTCAGAGTTGATCGTTTGACCATGGGGAAGGACATCGAACAGAATAACCCCTTCAGCGTCCCAGAAGACTGTAACCATGACTTTACCGGCTGAGGGTATGGCTTTAAACTTTTTCTTGGTAGGGGAGTGGGTGTGGCGCCACTCCATTGATTGCCGTTTTGTTTCAGGTTCGAAGTGATGAACCCATGTTTCATCGCCTGTAACAATCTTTGACAAGAAATTGTCACCCTCAGCCACATGACGAGCAAGCAATTCCGCACAGATGGTTCTCCTTTGCTCTTTATGGTGTTCAGTGAGACAACGAGGGACCCAGCGGGAACAAACCTTTGAATATCCCAACTGGTGAACAATTGTGACAGCACTACCAACAGAGATGTCAAGTTGAGCACTGAGTTGTTTGATGGTGATCCGTCGATCATCTCGAACGAGTGTGTTCGCACGCTCCGCCATTGCAGGAGTCACAGCTGTGCACGGCCGGCCCGCACGCGGGAGATCAGACAGTCTCGCTTGACCTTGCGGCGATGATGACACACGCTTTGCCCAACGACTCACCGTGCTTTTGTCCACTGCCAGATCACCGTAGACATTCTGCAAGCGCCTATGAATATCTGAGATTCCCTGGTTTTCCGCCAAAAGAAACTCGATCACTGCCCGTTGTTTGCAACGCACATCCGTTACAGACGCCATTTTAACAGCTCCGTACAGCGCTGCCACCTGTCGGAAGTCAATGAAACTATTACGAGACGAAGCGGGAATGTTTGGAATGTTTGAAAATATTCCACAAGAAATTTCCGGTTTTTTCAACCAAAATTGGCCGAGAAAAAAAAAAAGTGTTGCATTACTTATTGAACTGCCCTCGTATATCACTCTGTCGTAATAAATGTAAAATACTGGACATCTGTGTCGGTGAATTGTTTCAACTCCAGAGATAGATATTCTTAATTTTCCTACTGTTCACTGTGTAAACACATTTTTCAACGTATGGATGCAGTTAATAATAGTTTTATGAAGACAAATTAGGAAATAATCTTCATCATATATACTTCAGGAAATATTTATAACACTTGGCTTATTCACCATCAAGGGGTACTATACAGTGCTGTGTATTAAAACAACTTTAAACAAGATAATAACCGAGGGAAAGGAGTGGTACAGTGGTCACTCTAACGGAAATTGAACTTTTACCAAAAAATGGTAATTGATAGACGTTTGCCACTCGCACATTTGGAATCTAAATATTATATCATCATAAATATTTTTAATTGACAAATACAATCTACATACTTCGGAAGGCTTAGATGGTGGCCACATTTCCCTACCTGGGGCGGTGATGTGGCCAGCGCCGCGCAAGTGCGTCTTGTGTTTGATTATCTAGGTATTTGAAATTCAATACCAGGCATCTGCGACGGACCACTGTAAAGCGTATTTTTGTATTACGCCAAACATGGAATAACAGAAACGGTTTTAACTGATATAAATTAAATAGCTGAAAGTCATCAGAAAGTGATAGTGTTACTGATGTCAGCGTAGTGCATAAAGACATAGAAGTCAGTTTGATCTGCTGTTTTATCTGTGATACACGAATGTGATACCTTGACCCCTTTTTCCGATCGGACACTGTCTGCGTTAGTGCTTCACAGATGGAGCTACCAGACGCAAACAAACAACAAGGGACTACAATGAAGCGCCAAAGAAACTGGTACAGGCATCCGTATTAAAATACAGAGATATGTAGACAAGCAGAATACGGCCTACGTAAGACAACAAGTGTCTGGCGCAGTTGCTAGACCGGTTATTGCTGCTACGATGGCAGCTTATCAAGATTTAAGTGAGTTTGAACGTGGTGTTATACGAGGGTGAGCCAAATGAAAACCTTAAATATTTTTTAAAATATTATTTATTGTGCAGAAGTGGTACAAAACTGTATCACTTTTCAACACAATCCCCCCCACGCTCGATGCAAGTCCTCCAGCGCTTACAAACTGCATAAATTTCTTTAGAAAAAAATTATTTTGGTAGTCCGCGCAACCACTCATGCACTGCGTGGCGTACCTCTTCATCAGAACGGATCTTCTTTCCTCCCATTGCGTCTTTGAGTGGTCCAAACATATGGAAATCACTTGTTGATGAGGAATAGCGTCATTCCTTGCTCGCTCTCTTCGTTTCCGGTTGGTGGAAGTGAACTCAGGTTTCTTCCCCAGTAACGATTCTTGCAAGAAAGCCATCACCTTCTCAATCAAAGCGCCGAAGAAGTTCTTCACAAGCATCAACACGTCGTTCTCTCATTTCAGGAGTCAGCTGCCGTGGCACGCATCTTGCAGACACTTTGTCAAACTGGAGCACATCACGCACAATGTGGTGTGCTGACCCATGACTAATCTGTAAACATACTGCAATGTCATTCAGTGTCACTCGTCGGTTTTCCTTCACTATGACTTCAACTGCTGCAATATTCTTTGGAGTCACAACTCGTTGTGCCTGACCTGGACGAGGAGCATTTTCCACTGAACTCACACCATTTGCGAACTCCATTCGTAGACTTGCTGCTATGACAAACATGCATCACCGAACATGAACCTTCATTCGTCGATCAATTTCAATAGGTTTCTCGCCTCCACTACGCAAAAACCGAGTAACAAAACGCTGTTCTTCCCTGGCGCAAGTCGCAAGTGGGCGGCCATCTTTATACTGATACTGCGACGGTATGTGTGCATCTGCACTATGCTGCCACCTACAGGCCATTCTGGACACTGTTTGTCGTACGCTTACTAACTTACAGGATAACGGCGCGAAATTTCGAGTTGTTATTAAAAATTTAAGTTTTTCATTTGACTCACCCTCGTAGTTGGCGCACCAGTTATGGGACACAGGATCCCCGAGGTAGCGATGAAATGGGGATCTTCCCGTAAGACCATTTGACTAGTGTACCGTGAATATCAGGAATACGGTAAAACATTAAATCTTCAACATCGCTGCGGCCGGAAAAAGATCCTGCAACAAAGGAACCAACGACGACTGAAGAGAATCGTTCAACGTCACAGAAGTGCAAGCCTTCCGTAAACTGCTGCAGATTTCAATGCCTGGGCCGTCAACAAGTGTCGGCGTGCGAACTATTCAACGAAACATCATCGATATGGGCTTTCGGAGCTGAAGGCCCACTCGTGTAACCTTAGTGACCGCTCGACACAAACATTTACGCCTCGCTTGGGCCCGTCAACACCGAAATTGGACTGTTGATGACTGGTAACGTGTTGCCTGGTCGGACGAGTCTTCGTTTCAAATTGTACCGAGCAGATGGACGTGTACGGGTATGGAGACAACCTGATGAATCCACGGACCCTGCATGTCAGCAGGAGACTCTTCAAGCTGGTGGATGCTCTGTAAAGGTGTGGGGCGTGTGCAAAATGGTTCAGATGGCTCTGAGCACTATGGGACTTAACATCTCAGGTGAACAGTCCCCTAGAACTTAGAACTACTTAAACCTAACTAACCTAAGGACATGACACACACCCATGCCCGAGGCAGGATTCGAACCCGGTTCCAGACTGTATCGCCTAGAACCGCTCGGCCACCAGGGCCGGCGGGCGTGTGCAGTTGGAGTGATATGGGACCCCTCATAAGTATAGATACGACTCTGACGGGTTATAAGGATCCTGTCTGATCACCTGCATTCATTGTGCATTCTGACGGACGCGGGCAATTCCAGCAGAACAATGCGACACCCCACGCGTCCAGAATTGCTACAGTACACTCTTATGAGTTTAAACACTTCCGTCAGCCACCAAACTCTCGAGACACGAACATTATTGATCATATCTGGTATGCCTTGCAACGTCCTGTTCAGAAGAGATCTCCACCGCGTGCTACTCTTATGGATTTATGAACAGTGCTGCAGGATTCATGGTGTCAGTTCCCTCCAGCACTACTTCAGACGTTAGCAAGTCCATGGCACGTCGCTTTGCGGCAAGTCTGCGTGCAGGCAGCTGTACCAGTTTGTCTGGCTCTCAGTGGACAGTTCGTCCGATGCTCGTGGTCTTGCGGTAGAGTTCTCGGTTCCAGCGCAAGCGGTCGCAGGTTCGATTTCCGGTTGGCTTCGGGGATTTTTCCTGCCTCGAGAAGACTGAGTGTTGTTGTGTCGTCTTCATCATCATCACTCATCCCCATTACGGTCGGAGGAAGGCAATGGCAAACCACCTCCTCTAGCACCTTGCCTCGTACGGCATTCGGATCTCCCGCATCGTCCCCTACGCTCCTCGGAGTATGGGACTTCATCAGGGTACAGTTCGATGGTAGACAAAGAAAACGTTCCAACTTCAGCTAAATGATGAATAATGGTTCAAATGGCTCTGAGCAGTATGAGACTTAACATCTGAGGTCATCAGTCCCCTAGAACTTAGAAATACTTAAACCTAAGTAGCCTAAGGACATCACACACATCCATGCCCGAGGCAGGATTCGAACCTGGGACCGTAGCGGTTCGACTGTAGCGCCTAGAACCGCTCGGCCACCCCGGTCTGCTATCTGTGAAAACCTCGTAATTCCAGTAATCACTAACGCCATGATCAAAGAGAGATTCGAAAGGTTATTGATTTCTCTAATCAGTCAGTAACTGGGCTTCTACTATTTTGATACACATGTAGAACTTTCTCTGTACCACTGTATATTATTTTTTAAGAAACCGCTTTTTCTTTCCTGCAAAATGTAACGAAATCGAGTTTCGAGATTTTCTTTGCCTACCATCGATTTGTAAACCAAAAGACGTTGTCTACAGATTGACATTTCAAAAATGTACTACTTTACGTGTAACTGAGGTAACAGGAATGGTATAAATGATTTATCTTGTGTAACTGAGGTAACAGGAATGGTATAAATGATTTATCTTACGTCAGACGACTAAAAATAAAAAGAAAAGGTGTTGCTAAACAGGTAACGGAACAAACTTCATGTGTCAAACTCACTGGAAATGGAAAGGAGCGTTTGGCGTCATTGGCCGGGAGGCCCCTTACGGGGCAGGTCCGGCCGCCTTGGTGGCAGGTCTTATTACAGTCGACGCCACACTGGGCGACCTGCGCGCCGGATGGGGATGAAATGACGATGAAGACAGCACAACACCCAGTCCCTGAGCGGAGAAAATCTCCGACCCAGCCGGGAATGGAACCAGGGCCCGTAGGACGGCAATACGTCACGCTGACCACATTTTTTTTCTTTTTAATCTCATTTTGTTCGTTGCATCTGCTCGGAGCGGACGTCGTAACACACCCGTTTAATTGAAAAAAGAGACAGCATTGGTCGTATATTTTTCACTATCGCAAAATCGATTTTCTGTCACTGAGTGACCATCTTCAGTGCTAGAAGTTAAAAATTTTTTCACATTACGATCGGAGAGTATAACATAGAACATCACAATTACATCCGCATATGAACATAACACTTGTTAGAAACAAACCTATATTGTATAACTTAAATTAGGATGCACTGTTGTCACTAAGCGTACGGCAATCACATAGACTGAGGTCGCTGTTTACCTGCACTTGTTCAGCAGACCTCGGTGTGACGGGGCTTGACACGCCCTCTATGTGACATGTGTCACGTGAAGACATAGTATTACTGGTTTTTCGAATTATTAACACTAAATAACTCTGGTACTTTTGTGAATGATGTAGTAATTCAAATTTAAAATGTACGTACAACACATAGCAGACGCAGGGGAATGTCTAAAATACATTGGCGTATTGTTTTTTATAAACTATTAAACATAAAATAGATCGATGATAAGTTGTTAGAGTGCAGAACATATAAAAAGCAAAAGATAATGCAAAAGAATAATAAATGAATAACATAAAATGAGGCGTAACACAGGTTTTTTAAAAAAACATAATACCCACCATCTGGCGTGGGAAGTCAGAAGTACAACGTTCGTAATTTATGTAACAAACGTTAATACCAAGGAGTCAAATATATAAAAATAATAACAGTACGAAACTGCCGTTACTTAATAATTAAAATGCCGTGCAAATATAAGGTGCAAACAAGTAGTATACATCAATCATCGAGAAACCATCATGAGGAAGGACAAGTATTAGTGTCACTTATACCAAAATATACATCGTACTTTAGAGAAATTAAACATAGACTATGCACGATATCCAGCACTTATTCAAATAGTAAAGGAATTGTTAATATACATTAAAAATAATTACGTAATGTATAGTTTATAAAAAACAATACGCCAATGTATTTTAGATATTCCCCTGCGTCTGCTATGCGTTGTACGTACATTTTAAATTTGAATTACTACATCATTCACAAAAGTACAAGAGTTATTTAATGTTAATAATTCGCAAAACCAGTAATACTATGTCTTCACGTGACACATGTCACATAGAGGGCGTGTCAAGCCCCGTCACACCGAGGTCTGCTGAACAAGTGCAGGTAAACAGCGACCTCAGTCTATGTGATTGCCGTAAGCTTAGTGACGACAGTGCATCCTAATTTAAGTTATACAATATAGGTTTGTTTCTAACAAGTGTTATGTTCATATGCAGATGTAATTGTGATGTTCTACGTTATACTCTCTGATCGTAATGTGAAAAAATTTTTAACTTCTAGCACTGAAGATGGTCACTCAGTGACAGAAAATCGATTTTGCGATAGTGAAAAATATACGACCAATGCTGTCTCTTTTTTCAAGTATACCTGTTATCTGGTCGTAGTGCACAAGACAACATGGAGACACCCGTTTAAGTTCGTTGTTGATCGATTAACTCAGTTTTTTGTATTACAGAGGGCAACTAACCCTCTGACCGAACACGCAGAGCTACCGTGCCGGCACCATCTGAGCTACCGGGGCGCACATCAAACTTACTCTCAACTATGATGTCTAACAGAACTAGTTTCAGCACTTCTCGGTAGGCAGCAGCACTGTTCGAGGCACGAAATAAACAATGGCCGCTTTTCAGGCCCTGGAAGCTTTAGGCCCTGCGTACCATCCAGTCTCTCTTCTCTTGATCACATGGGGTGTCAAGCGACATTAGTGGCTCAATTAAGTATTCGATGGTACATGGGATGCAGTATGCCATCTTCGATGGAGCATCGAAACTCAATAGGCTACATTCTCAATTTTTATTCACTATACGGTAACAACCGCAGTAGATGACATGCTGTTTATAGCTTCGGGGTCGTAACTGCGGCGTACAGACGCCGACTAACGGCAAACAAATTTGTGGTTCGCAGGAGAGCTTCTGCAAAGTTTGGAAGGTAGGAGACGAGATACTGGCAGAAGTAAAGCTGTGAGGGCGGGGCGTGAGCCGTGCTTGGGTAGCTCAGTTGGTGAAGCACTTTCCGCGAAAGGCAAAGGTCCCGAGTTCGAGTCTCGGTCCGGCACACAGTTTTAATCAACCAGGAAGTTTAAAATTTTTTGGTTAGTTACGATGGGACCAAACTGCTGAGATCATCGGTCTCTAGGCTTACACACAACTTCATCTAACTTAAAACTAAATTACGCTAAGGAGAACATGCACACCCATGCCCAACGGGGGACTCGAAACCACAACGGAGGGAGCCATGCGAACCGTGGCAAGGCGCCCGAGACGGCGTGGCTACACTGCGTGCCCACTAACCGTTAATAACTTATTTTGCATATAATCTAGCACTACAAAAAAATTAAAAATTATTAATTATTGTCAAATTTTATTAAGAGCATAAGTTTTAAACAGGCGCTGATATATAAGTAGGGTCCAGAATCTCAAAATATCTTTTAGTACAGTCTTTAGCAACACAACCACATTTTCCATAATGTGCTCACTGAGAGGAGGCATACTTTGTGACAACAACAAAACATATTAAAAAATGCAAATAGCTTTAATCGTCGTTAACTTTATTTACAACATACTTTTTACAGAGACATAGACTTTTAACAGAGGAAGTTACGAATAGGATACATTACTCACGAATAATATTTTTGGGGTTAGTTTGACTGAAAGATTTAAAACAATTACGAATTCTGGCACCAGAAATTATTAAAATTAAGGAAATTAAGGAAATTAATTCCAAATTTTAAACCGTGCACGACGTTACGGGATACTTAAAAGGAGGAAGTTACGAATAGGATACATAACTCACGAATAATATTTTTGGGGTTAGTTTGACTGAAAAATTTAAAACAATTAGGTAATCTGGCATAAGAAATCGTTAAAATTAAGAAATATTTTTTTCCAAATTTTAAACTGTAACTACATAACGGGATACATAAAAGGTGGACATAAATCAGCAGCTTTGGTATTGCAACAGTTAGTCCCCGTGGTGCACGTCGAACAACTGTCAAGACTCACTGATATGGTAGTCACAGGATGTCCTTTTTCATAAGCCACTGACATTTGTTTTCCTCAGTTCCTCACTTAATAAACTTAATAAACCACTGACTGTTTCAGAATTCTCTCGCGATTGTGTCTGCACAAGAGACAGGTGAGAAAGTGTAAATGCTCTGTGTTACGGCAAAAGAAGCAAATTTTGATATAGCAACCAGAGAATTGCTTGGGTTTTACAAAAAACTAGACACTCATGACTCTTCTGTGAAAGTTACAAATGGATAGCAAGTCAGGCCAAAATAACTCGTTGTATTTTTAGCAGAATTCATTTTGTATACTAACGAAATCAGAGGTGACAGTAAATCTTTCTGAGTGGTCACCAAGCAAGTGAAGGCATGGAGGGGGCCCATTTAACATTTACGATAAGTGTGAGAGTAGGCTTCAGCTTAGAAAGGCACTTTCCCCTCCAGCGCTCGGCATTTCCCCTACAGCGCTCTGACCGACCCTCCCCCCCCCCCCTCCCTCCACCGACTGCACACCTATCGGATCGGTCATGGCATATTGCGCACACTATAGGCATGCAACGGTGAATGGGGTTTCACTGTGATTATATGCAATGCATAATCTGAGTGAAATGATAATTAAATCGACACCCTAGCTGTAAACAGGCGTTGGTATAAATCATTGGGGACATGTTGAAAATGTATGCTCCAACTGGAACTCGAACCCAGGATCTCCTGCTTACATGGCAGATACTCTATCCATCTGAGCCACCGAGGGCACAGAGCATAGTGCGAGTACAGGGACTTATCCCTTGCACACTCCCCACGAGACCCACATTCCCAACATGTCCACATCACTACATTCGTAGTGCACCCAATAGGTGTTGCCCTTCAAACTCATTACTCGTGGGAGATCAATCTACCAAGTACCGTATGTGTAAGGGGATAGCATGTGCATTCGCACAAGAAGTTCAATGGCTGGGTAGTCATATTTTTACTAATAGTACATAATCTTATTTATTAACAAAATCTTTATTGGCTAATTCTGCAATATGATAGGTCCGGTAGGCAATTATGTCTCTGTCGACGAAACCTTCCAGGCCGGGAACATTGGGAACTCCAGTACCACCACGTACAATGGCTACAGTAAGCCATCCGTTACCATGAGTGAATGTGTCGTTAATGTCTATGCTAAAATTCAGTCTACAACCACAAAAAACACAAGGTCCGTCGACAAGTGCAGTAGATGCAATGTTTTTGACGGAATTCTTCTTCTTGTCTGCTGCAGATGTAGAGAATTCTATATTGCACTTGTCGACGGACCTTGTCTTTTTTGTGGTTGTAGACTGAATTTTAGCATAGACATTAACGACACATTCACTCATTGTAACGGATGGCTTACTGTAGCCATTGTACGTGGTGGTACTGGAGTTCCCAATGTTGCCGGCCTGGAAAGTTTCGTCGACAGAGACATAATTGCCTACCGGACCTATCATATTGCAGAATTAGCCAATAAAGATTTTGTTAAATTGAATACATTGTTAAATTTATTTATTGAGGTGACACATTGACCTGTAGCATAGCCCTGGCGAACGCGTTATGCAGGAAGTTTTTTTTGGCAGGGGGGTCAGGGGGGGCGTAGCCCCCCCCCCCCCCCCCCCCCCTGCTGCGCATAGAGTTCCGTCCGCTCACTTCTTAATTGGACTTTGGACAGTCTACAAAACAATTGAAAATATAGAATTCTCTACATCTGCAGCAGACAAGAAGAAGAATTCCGTCAAAAACATTGCATCTACTGCACTTGTCGACGGACCTTGTGTTTTTTGTGGTTGTAGACTGAATTTTAGCATAGACATTAACGACACATTCACTCATGGTAACGGATGGCTTACTGTAGCCATTGTACGTGGTGGTACTGGAGTTCCCAATGTTCCCGGCCTGGAAAGTTTCGTCGACAGAGACATAATTGCCTACCGGACCTATCATATTGCAGAATTAGCCAATAAAGATTTTGGAAAATCCGCATATATGTCTACCTCTGCCTTATCCTTGTATACACGTAGTAAAAGAAAAATATCCGTAAATGAGTCTGTATTTATTTGGATTAAAGGGAAAGGTGTATGTGAGTATATTAAATTTGTTGCTGACTGAGTATCGAAATTTCTGACTGGGAGAGGTACCGAAAGACTCGTTTTGGTCAGCCCCATTCTGACAGATTTCAAGGCTCACATCACTTTTATGTGGACACCTGGAGCTACTCCCACACATTTCGCAGCGGAGCTCCACGCGATCCTGACGGCACTGGAGCAGATGCATCGTGTTCGGGGCGATCGATTTCTTCTCTGCTCCGATTCTCTTAGTGCCTTACAGTCACTGCAGAACCTATACCCGACTGAAGAGATGGTCCAGCTGATACATGACCAACTGTACTTGCTCCAACGGCGGGGTAAAGAGGTATCCTTCTGCTGGGTGCCTGGTCATGTCGGCAAATGGGGCAATGAACAGGCCGATCGGGCTGCCAAGGAGGCCTGCAGAGAGCAGGGTGTGGTCCAGTGTCCTATCCCCTTGCAGTCAGTCATCGCTGCACTCCACAGGAAGTGCATGGAGTTGTGGGAGGACGAATGGCTGGCGGTGACGGCCAATAAACTGCGGTCGGTAAAGTCGACCACTCGGCCGTGGCGTTCCTCCTGCCGGCTGCTCAGGCGGGAAGAGGTGGCGCTCACACGTCTTCGGATCGGGCACTGTCCTCTCACACATAGCTATTTATTACGGCGGGAGGATCCTCCGTTTTGTGAAGCTTGTGGTGTGCACATCTCTGTCCGGCACGTTTTAACAGATTGCGTTTTATACCGTGATGCAAGGGCGGAAGCACAAGTTGATGGGGATGTGCCCTGTGTTTTAGCTAACGATGAGACGTGTGTGTCTAGGGTTTTTAAGTTTTGTGATGTGTCTGGACTCTGGCCTAATCTTTTAGGCTGGCGGTTTTAGTTTATTGCAGAGTGGCTGACTCCTCCCTTTTTTCCTTGCGGTCACCCAGCCACTTCCATCTGCTCCATTGTTTTAGCTCCCTCTACCTTTTTCTTCCTGTGTTGTCCATGTTTTACTTCTGACGCCCTGTTTCATCCCACGCTTCGGTGTGGGTGAGCACATATTTTTCCATGATTGTTCCCCGTATTTTATGTTCCGTTTGATGTAAATGTTCTGAGTTTCTTTCTTGACCCCCGTCTCACTATGATACTGAACGGGCGCTGAAGACCTTGCTGTCGTGCGCCCACAAAACCCTTCTACTACTACTACTACTACTACTACACATTTCATAAACTCTGCATCAGAAATGACATGCCGCGTTTTCCCTATTATGAAATTTCTTAATGCAGTCACAAATTTGGCTTGATATCCATATATGATCGTACTCTTCATAGTAAGCCTGAGTGTGTTACTGAGGTAAACGCTCCTTTGAATTCAAGAGCTGCTGCGCGTCTGACTGCCTCGAGCTATGCATTCAGGAGGTCGCGTGGGAGAAGTGCGAGAGGAGTTTATGCTCCAATTTTCCGTAATGCGCTCTGGTTGCTACAGGAGAGCACACTTACGTTCTAATATTCTCCAGCAAATGAGGGTCAATGATAGTCTGCACAGCTCGGGAGTTTAGTTCGTGATGAGGACAAATTGAGGCTGACGTCATACTGCAGGTTTTACACTAATGGCCATTAAAATTGCTACAACAAGAAGAAATGCAGATGATAAACGGGTATTCATTGGACTAATATATTATACTAGAACTGACATGTGATTACTTTTTCAAGCAATTTGGGTAGATAGATCGTGAAAAATCAGTACACAGAACAACCACCTCTGGCCGTAATAACGACCTTGATACGCCTCGGCATTGAGTCAAACAGAGCTTGGATGGCGTGTACAGGTACAGCTGCACATGCAGCTTCAGCACGATACCACAGTTCATCGAGAGTAGTGACTCGCGTGTTGTGACGAGCCAGTTGCTCGGCCACCATTGACCAGACGTATTCAATTGGTGAGAGATATGGAGAATGTGCTGGCCAGGGCAGCAGTCGATCATTTTCTGTATCCAGAAAGGCCCGTACGGGACCTGCAACATGCTGTCGTGCATTATCCGTCTGAAATGTAGGGTGTCGCAGGGATCGAATGAAGGGTAGAGCCACGGGTCGTAACACATCTGAAATGTAACGTCCACTGTTCAAAGTGCCGTCAGTGCGAACAAGAGGTGACCGAGACGTGTAACCAATGGCACCCCATACGATCACCCCGGCTGGTATGCCAGTATGGCGATGACGAATACACGCTTCGAATGTGCGTTCACCGCGAGGTCGTCAAACACGGATGCGACCATCATGATGCTGTAAACAGAACCTGGATTCGTCCGAAAAAATGACGTTTTGCCATTCATGCATCCAGGTTCGTCGTTGAGTACACCATCGCAGGCGCTCCTGTCTGTGATGCAGCGTCAAGGGTAACCGCAGCCACGGTCTCCGAGCTGATAGTCCGTGCTACTGCAAACGTCGTCGAACTGTTCGTGCAGATGGTTGTTGTCTTGCACACGTCCCCATCTGTTGACTCATCCGTTACAGCCATACGAATAAAGATGCCTGTGATCTGGACTGCTAGTGATACGAGGCCGTTGGGATCCAGCACGGCGTTCGGTATTACCCTCCTGAACCCACCGATTCCATATTCTGCTAACTGTCACTGGATCTCGACCAACGCGAGCAGAAATGTCGCGATACGATAAACCGCAATCGCGATAGGCTACAATCCGACCTTTATCAAAGTCGGAAACGTAATGGTACGCGTTTCTCCTCCTTACACGAGGCATCAAAACAACGTTTCACCAGGCAACGCCGGTCAAGTGCAGTTTGTGTATGAGAAATCGGTTGGAAACTTTCCTCGTGTGAGCACGTTGTAGGTGTCGCCACCGGCGCCAACCTTGTGTGTATGCTCTGAAAAGCCAATCATTTGCATATCATTGCATCTTCTTCCTGTCGGTTAAGTTTCGCGTCTGTAGCACGTCATCGTCGTGGTGTAGCAATCTTAATGGGCAGTAGTGTACGTTCTAAGATTATCCACGTCAGTGATACTGAGCACAGATCGTGAGTTTAGTGCGTGATGAGGACAAGGTGAGGCTGACGTCACTCTGCAGGTTTTAGAAGGAGAAGCAAAAGAAGTGGAGGGCGAGCAACTAGTTGTTGTCTTGCAAACTTCCCCATCTGTTGACTCATCCGTTGCAGCCATGCGAATAAAGATGCCTGTGATCTGGACTGCTAGTGATACGAGGCCGTTGGGATCCAGCACGGCGTTCGGTATTACCCTCCTGAACCCACCGATTCCATATTCTGCTAACAGTCATTGGATCTCGACCAACGCGAGCAGAAATGTCGCGATACGGTAAACTGCAATCGCGATAGGCTACAATCCGACCTTTATCAAAGTCGGGAACGTGATGGTACGCATTTCTCCTCCTTACACGAGGCAGCAAAACAACGTTTCACCAGGCAACGCCGGTCAACTGCTGTTTGTGTATGAGAAATCGGTTGGAAACTTTCCTCATGTCAGCACGTTGTAGGTGTCACCACCGGCGCCAACCTTGTGTGAATGCTCTGAAAAGCCAATCATTTGCATATCATTGCATCTTCTTCCTGTCGGTTGAGTTTCGCGTCTGTAGCCTTCGTGGTGTAGCAATCTTAATGGCCAGTAGTGTACGTTCTAAGATTATCCACGTCAGTGATACTGAGCACAGATCGGGAGCTTAGTGCGTGATGAGGACAAGGTGAGGCTGACGTCACTCTGCAGGTTTTAGAAGGAGAAGCAAAAGAAGTGGAGGGCGAACAACGACTCCCTGCCGGAACGCAGGTGCGTGGTGCGTAGTGTGCGTGCTGCGTGCGCCGGCCACGCATCGCAGCGCCGGCGCAGCGGCTTAAGGCGGCTACCGCCGTCTCTTGTGTACCGAGCGCGCGCCCCCACCTGCCCGTGTTTACAAACGCAGATTACGCGGAATCCTCGTGCGTAAGAGGCACGGCTCAGCTCGCACTTAAGTCCCTGCGCCCGCGCCGGTGCTATGCATCTGCCATATTGAAAGCTGCTCTTTCAGCCCCGAGTACACTTCTGTTTCTCTCAATTTTTTCTGGGCCCCAAATATTCCGACAGTTCCCGCGATATTCTCCATGGCCCTCAATTATCTTGACAAACTCTTCAGTCCTTCGTAAAATGCCCGATGAAAAGTCTGAAGGCCCAACACATGGTTGGACGGCAATGTAACTTCGTAGAACTAGAGATGGGGGATCCGCTCTTGAACTGATTCATAGAGTTGAATCTTTCAAAGGAGTGAACAATCAGTGATTCGGAAAAAAAGAACGGTAGCTCCAAACGTTTCCCACAGAAGAGAGAGAGAGAGAGAGAGAGAGAGAGAGAGAGCATATCAGCGGCGCCTCTGCTGGTCACAGCACAGTGCACGCCACACAACACAGCCAGCGCCGGCCTCTGCCCTGCTTCTACCACGGCTGCCTACATTGTGCAGTGCCCCATTGGATTTTGTGTTTCACATATGCCGTGCCGTCTCTGTGCGTCGTCTGCCGTGTGCAGTGTCTGGCGCTGCTTAACTTCGCATCGCACTCTGTCGGCGATCGTTTCAGTCGCACGTCCTGCCCCCTGGGCAGTTGATGCGGGCAACAGGACAGAGAGCCACCTAGCGGATAACATAGGAACTACTTGCAACAACCTGCTCGCAAGGGAACGGACGATTTGTCTCGGAGCGGGTGAGTTCACCGCTCCCCCCACCCTCGGAACTCGCCCGCACAACGCTCACCCCACCGTTCTCGACTCTAGCCAGAGCGTTGAGCAAAGCGACTCAGGTGTCACTCTGGTCTCTGCGGTCTTAGCTCACGCAGTAATACAGCTCGCGGCTCGACCTACTTGACTCATCGCTTCTGCATCGGAGTTCGTCTCTACTGGATATTGTTCTTCGTAGTAATACCGCTATGTATATTACATTATTATGTTATGTATACATCATTTGTTTTTATTTTATTTTTATTTGTTTAAACTGATCAGATTAGGTTCCTGACGACTCCTCTTATTATAGGATTTTTATTATAGACACTCGAATTTACGCTTTAATTACGAGTGAACCGATAAACGTATCGCAAAATGTGATACACCAATATTTTCCTTGTTTTATTCTGCGTAAGGCTATATGCAGCACTTTCGTTTTACAGTCAAATTTGTATATTTTTTTCTTATTCTGGTACGGATTTTGCGATTTTAGGCGTCTTCGGAAGGAAACGTTCACTTCAAAAATATATGGCTTGCGATGTATTTGTACGAGGTTAATGAAATTTTAATACATTATAGCCAAATATATTGTTAATGTAAATCTCAAGTTACAACATTTTCTGATCACCCAAAAAACCACGATAGTGTAAAATAAATCAATAATCAAAAACTTTGTCATATCGTGGAAATTTCAATAAACAATACAAAATTGTTACTCATTATCTGTGTTACTTCAAAATAGGATCAAATAAGATCAAAATATAGGTATAGTACTGGAATAAACCAAGTTTAAAGGGCAATGTGCCTTCCATTTATTTTCTATTGTAAATGAGTGGTGAGTCATGAAAAAGAGCTAATTCATTTCAGGGAGTGAACAGTTCTGATCCGATCTCTGAAAAGAACAGTTTTGCCCATCTCTACGTAGAACACCGCGAACTGTGGTAAGGCGCCCTACACCGCGCGGCTGTACTGCGTGGACAACCAGAATGGTTCTACTATGAAACGTGGCACTACACAAAACTGGCGGTAATAGCATAGTGACATAGGGAACACACACGACACAGATTTGTAAGTGCATGGTATTGGTGATAAGCTGAGAAAACCGTCCCGAAACACATGTGCTACAAAACGCCACTGTTTCCTACGCATGTACCCCGACATCAATATGGGATATGATGACTATGCACACGTAAAATGGCCGCACAACTGGTTGGCATACTCTGGATCAGGTGGTCGAGCAGCTACTGGTGTATAGCCTGTCGGAGCCCTTGAAGTGTTGTAGAGATTTGAAGACGTGCAGCGATATGTCAACCGAACGCATCGTAGATGTGCTCGATAGGGTTTAGGTCAGGAGAACAGGCAGGCCACTCCATTCGCCTGATATTTTCTGTTTCAGGGTATTCCTCAACGATGGCAGCTCGGTGGGGCAGTGCGTTATCATCCTGTAAGTAGGCTGTTTAGGTTTTTATGATGGTAACGTCACCTAGCGCCCTGTATGAAAATCACTGGCTGTGCTGTGTGCAGTCTGTGCCTGGTGGGCATTGTTGAAATAGTCGCTATTGTAGTGTTGGGCAGCTGGCTGTTAACAGCGCGTAGCGCTGCGCAGTTGGAGGTCAGCCGCCATCTCTCTCCCCAAATCCATCACTGCTGGCGGCTCACCTCCAACTGCGCAACGCTACGTGCTGTTAACAGCCAGCTGCGCAACACTACAATAGCGATTATTTCAACAATGCCCACCAGCCACAGACTGCACACAGCACAGCCAGTGATTTTCAGACTAGGTGACATTACCAACATAAAAACCTAAACAGCCTACTTACAATCCATCAGGAGGAAGGTGGGACCCACTGCACCCCTGAAAAGGCGGACATACTGGTGCAAAATGATGTCCCCATACACCTGACCTATAACAGTTCCTCTGTCAAAGACATGCACTGGTGTACGTGCCCCAGTCATAATCCCACCCCACACCATCAAACCACGACCTCCATACAGCTCCCTTTCTAGGACATTAAGGGGTTGTATGTGGTTCCTGGTTCACGCCAGATGAAAACCCAGGGAGAATCATTAGACTATACCTGGACTCGTCTGTGAACATAACCTGGGACCACTTTTCCATTGACCACGTACTGTGTTCTTGACACCAGGCTTTAAGGGCTCTCTTGTGACCAGGGGTCAGTGGAATGCACCTAGCAGGTCACCGGCCGAGTAAACCGTGTCTACTCAGTCGTTTGTAGACTGTGTGTCTGGAGACAACCATTCCAGTGGTTGCGGTAAGGTCCCGAGCAAGGCTACCTGCAGTACTCTGTGGCCGTCTGCGGGCACTGATGGTGGGATATCGGTCTTCTTGTGGTGTTGTACACTGTGGACGTCCCGTACTGTAGCGCCTGGACACGTTTCCTGTCTGCTGGAATCGTTGCTCACACTTTGTGGCACATGGGGGCCCGTGCTACGACCTGCTGTCTTTGACCAGCCTCCACTCGCCCTAGTATTCCACCCCTCATAACGTCATCAATATGTGTTCTTTGAGCCATTTTCAACACACAGTCACCATTAGCACGTCTGAAAACGTCTGCACACTTACTCGCTGCACCGTAGTCTGACATGCACCAACACACCTCTGCGTATGTGGACTGCTGCCAGCGCCACCTTGCGACGACCGCAGGTCAAATGCACCGCATGGCCATACCCCGAGGTGATTTAAACCCGCAAACCGTGCACCAGAGTGTTGTTTCACCGTGTATCAGCATTAGCCTTAATTTATGAGCATGAGTGCAGGCCATCACTACTGGCTTAGAGCGCCATGGCAGCCGAAAGTCAGGTAGCTATCCCACCACTGTCCAGGGCGACTGTAGACACACATTCCGCCTGGAGTAGAATTGTCTTCAGTGAAGAGTCCGACTTGGAACTGACTCCCAATGGCGACCGAAGATGTGTCTAGACACGCCCCGTGCAGTGGCAGGATACCAATCTGTGGATAAGCCTAAATATTTGGGAGTGAAACTAGACCGGATCCTAACGTACAGCTCACACCTCGAAGACACAAAGCAAAAACTAAAATCCCGCAATGCTATCCTTTCGAAACTGGCTGGAACAACATGGGGCTGTGGAGCGAGCACTTTGAGAACTTCGGCACTAGCTCTTGTCTACAGTGTAGCTGAATACTGTCCACCTGTCTGGAGGAGAAGTGCACACGTATCTAAAGTGGATGTCCAGCTGAGGGAGACAATGCGAATAATCTCGGGAACACTCAGGGCCACCCCTGTACTAGCGAACATAGAGCCTCCAGAAATCAGGCGATCACAGCTAGCCCTAAAAACCTAGAGGAAAATTATAGACAACCCGGACCTCCCTATCCACCAAGATCTGACACCGACAAAACAGACTTAAATCCAGATCACCTTTTTGGAAAATCGGTGAAGAACTACAAGCCTTTGAGCCGAGAACGGCCTGGAACGAAGTATGGTTGGCAAGTGAATTTAAGAACAAAAACTTAGTACACGACCCGAACAAGAAGATTGATGACTTCAACCTACCAAGAAGAGTGTGGACAGCTATAAACCGGGTCAGAACCAGCTAGCCCTAAAAACCTACAGGAAAATTATAGACAACCCGGACCTCCCTATCCACCAAGATCTGACACCGACAAAACAGACTTAAATCCAGATCACCTTTTTGGAAAATCGGTGAAGAACTACAAGCCTTTGAGCCGAGAAAGGCCTGGAACGAAGCATGGTTGGCAAGTGAATTTAAGAACAAAAACTTAGTACACGACCCGAACAAGAAGATTGATGACTTCAACCTACCAAGAAGAGTGTGGACAGCTCTAAACCGGGTCAGAACCAGTGTTTGGAGATGTAATCACCTGATGAAAAAGTGGGGCCTGGCAGACAGCGCTGTATGTGAGTGCGGTGAAATACAGACAATGGACCATCTACTCGTGTGAAAAGTGTATGGGTATAGTGGTGAACTCATGATCGGGTTGACGGAGGAGATAGAGAAGATTCAAAGAAGAGCGGCGCGTTTCGTCACAGGGTTATTTGGTAACCGTGATAGCGTTACGGAGATGTTTAACAAACTCAAGTGGCAGACTCTGCAAGAGAGGCGCTCTGCATCGCGGTGTAGCTTGCTCGCCAGGTTTCGAGAGGGTGCGTTTCTGGATGAGGTATCGAATATATTGCTTCCCCCTACTTATACCTCCCGAGGAGATCACGAATGTAAAATTAGAGAGATTAGAGCGGGCACAGAGGCCTTCAGACAGTCGTTCTTCCCGCGAACCATACGCGACTGGAACAGGAAAGGGAGGTAATGATAGTGGCACGTAAAGTGCCCTCCGCCACACACCGTTGGGTGGCTTGCGGAGTATAAATGTAGATGTAGAGATGTAGACATACATAACTCAGGGACTCAGCCATAGAGTGGCTCAAAAACATATCTAATATAGTGTAGAATTATATTGTTTTCTTTTTAGCATATAGTGATAAGAATATTGTAAATTGCGCTCTGTGATGCCGAACGAGTAAATAAATGACCAATCTGTCGCCAACCATACAGCCTGATAACCAGGATTGATGATCTGAGTGCCAGTTCGTTTCATGGCAGCACGCTTCTGTCTATCATCTATGGCACTCTTACCGCACAGCTGTTGATTAGCGATATTCTTCGCCCCGTTACGTTCCCTTCATGGCAAGCCATCCTGGGCTTACATTTCACTAAGATAATTCCGACCTATACAAGGTAAGATTTTCAATTAGTTGTCTTCATGTGTGCCAAGGCCTTCGATGGCCAGGAAGGTCGCTGGATGTCTGCCCAATTGAGACCGTCTGGAGCACTATGGTCAGGACCCTCCAACCAGCTAAGGATCTAACGCGCCAGTTGGACAGAATTAGGCACGGGATCCCTCAGTAGGATGTCAAACAACACTGTCAATCAGTACATAGTGATGAAACTTCCTGGCAGATTAAAACTGTGTGCCCGACCGAGACTCGAACTCGGGACCTTTGCCTTTCGCGGGCAAGTGCTCTACCATCTGAGCTACCGAAGCACGACTCACGCCCGTTACTCACAGCCTTACTTCTGCCAGTATCTCGTCTCCTACCTTCCAAACTTTACAGAAGCTCTCCTGCGAACCTTGCAGAACTAGCACTCCTGAAAGAAAGGATATTGCGGCGACATGGCTTAGCCACAGCCTGGGGGATGTTTCCAGAATGAGATTTTCATTCTGAGCTTCTGTAAAGTTTGGAAGGTAGGAGACGAGATACTGGCAGAAGTAAAGCTGTGAGTACCGGGCGTGAGTCGTGCTTCGGTGGCTCAGATGGTAGAGCACTTGCCCGCGAAAGGCAAAGGTCCCGAGTTCGAGTCTCGGCCGGGCACACAGTTTTAATCTGCCAGGAAGTTTCATATCAGCGCACACTCCGCTGCAGAGTGAAAATCTCATTCTAGTACATAGTGATGTTTGTTTCAGGTGCACCCACAGTCAGCCTTTGCAACAGCGAACGTCTCACCCTAATAGGTAAGTAGTACACTATACTGCTTCACATTGCAATTTGTTCTCTTTAATCATGTGTTCTATCAATAATTCCCAGAATCTGTCGTTATGCATAGATGTGTCGACAAAACACATTATCCAGCAGTGAACAACAATGAAGACAGTGCATGTTAATCTTTACAAGGAAGTAAAGACAGCAACTGGCCACTGTCAGCAATGCTATCTACTATGAACAAATAGCGCCACCATGGGCTTAGTACTGACAGATCATCAGATGGATATTCTTGTTTATTGTTGTATTTGTCAAATGCCATTCAGATCAAACATGTTAGTATTTCAGAAAGAGAACTTCCTGCCCCTGAAGTATTTGCTCTTATGATTCGACTTGCTTGCATGCACCAACTACACGGATGCATCACAGGTTCAAGTTGGGTTAGTCTACAGCCTCGGCTAAAGAGATGACATCACAGATTAGAAAACATTTGCAGTGATTTACTGATAGAAGTTTTACAATACTTAGCTGGACAAGGGATTATAATTCAACTACCTGACAAACCCAGCATTCCCAAGTATACGTTCTGCTAATTTTCTGTTAGAAATTACAACGAAAACTGAATATGATTGCAGTGAAATATCGAAAAAAAAATCATTTCCTCTATTCGTGAAAACACCTTTGAAAATTTCAAAGAGTCATACAGAGCAATACACATAATGTACACATGTATAAGTACAGTATCTCAATACAAATAGCATGCAAAATACAAATCTCCAGAATATTTATTTAACAAGGAACTCATTTATGCTCCATAATGATACTTATGTTTGATTACAGAGCTGCAATCTCTAAGTTTACTGAATTTAGAAAGTGACTTTTTATTATAAAAATTAAACAATATCTATATATATATATAACAATATTTATTGGTGCCTGTCCAGGAGTTTTGATGACCAGAGTTAGTAGCAAAAATGTAATAAATTTAAATGGCAACTTCATTCAGGTTACCACAAAATATTTGTAATAAGAAATCAGTTTCTAAATTCAGTAAACTTAGACATTGCAGCTCTGTAATCAAACCTAAATATCTTTATGGAGCAGAAACTTTGTATATAAACAGGTATATTAAAGAAATTCAAAAGAAAGAAGAAAGGAAGATTATTAGGAAAATATTAGGCCATAAAATTACTGATGGAGAAAATTATAGACTGAGAAGTAATAAGGAAGTAAAAGAATACACAAAAAGTTTTATGGGCACATTAAAAGAATGGCACACACTAGGTTGACAAAATGGCTCTGAGCACTATGCGACTTAACTTCTGAGGTCATCAGTCTCCTAGAACTTAGAACTAATTAAACCTAACTAACCTAAGGACATCACATACATCCATGCCCGAGGCAGGACTGGAACCTGCGACCGTAGCGGTCACTCGGTTCCAGACTGTAGAGCCCAGAACCGCACGGCCACTCCGACCGACCTAGGTTGACAAAACAAGTAGCAGAATTCTACGAAAACAGAAAAAAGGCCAAAGGTGAACCAACTATATGGATCACTCCAATTAAGGAGGATCTTAAAGTAGCCGATATAACTCCGGCAGACATTACAGGTATTAAAAAATTGAGACAAAAGATATTTGATTGGAAAGTGGTTAGAGGGAAATTCGAAAACGGCCTGGAACGCCGTGGTCTGATGAAAGAAAGAGACTTCCTTCTGAAAGAATGAAACAAATTTCGACAAAAAGTAAATCCGCCCATCAAAAGCGACATTGATTAATTGTTCCTCGCGCGTTCCTATTGGGTCCATACATGAATAATAATGAAATAATAACAAAATTTAAACGTCCTCCACGATGTGGCATTTTTTCATGCATCACAGTGTCTGACGTCATATCTGCTGAACTATGTGTTGTACAACGATATAATTTTGTAGGTGTGTTTCGTGGCATATGTGGATCCTGTCTGCGAAACTTATTGCGGATAGAGTTACGAAGCATAGAAGTAATAAATTTAAAATCCATGTGTAAAGTGACAGCTATTCACTCATGTAATTATTTATGACGTCATATTTCCCGCACTACGATAGGTAGGTGGTTCTTATCCCCATTGCGATTGTTCCTTGGGAGTAGGAGATACGTGTACCAACTTTGATTGAAATTAGTTTGGTAGTTTTGGAGGAGATGTGGAACATACATGCATTTTTATGCTGTGTATGGATGTGCACATTCACTTATCTGTATTTAAACTCCGGTGTAGTGCTAAATCCGGTGGTCGATTGCAGATGAGTTCTGTGAACTGGGTGGGACGCTGTATTGACAGCATCTGATGATTGTCAAACGACCGTCGTGAGGGACTGTCCGCCCAATGGAGCATTATATAAACGTTCTCTGGTGTAAGGCGGATGTGTAACACAGTTTTTGTTGCTTGCGCCCTCTGTAGTGTCTGACCTAAACTAAGCTGCTCCTGAGTCATAGGCAACTCGGTGCTCATCTATGTAGGTTGCATCCCGTATCTTCTGCAGGACACGGCGTTTGCAATTACGTTTAGCTTAGGCTGTGCATGCGGTGTTGGCTGTTTTTGTACTATGAAAGTTCCTTGGAATGGTCGTGCGTTACTACAAAGAGAATTTAGCAAAAACGACAAATTTCTTGTATTTTGGTGTAGTAATGAATTAAACAACGTAAGCAGTTTTCTAACATAAGAGCTGATTTCGTTTTGTACGAGGTGCATTCAAGTTCTAAGGCCTCCGATTTTTTTTCTCCAGAGTGGAAACAGATAGAAACATGCGCATTGTTTTAAAATGAGGCCGCGTTCATTGTCAATACGTCCCAGAGATGGCAGCACCGTATGGCAGATGGAATTTTACCGCCAGCGGCGAGAATGTTTTAAATACTTAAAATGGCGACGTTTTCCTTACTTGAACAGCGTGAAATCATACGTTTTCTGAATTTGCGTGGTGTGAAACCAATTGAAATTCATCGACAGTTGAAGGAGACATATGGTGATGGGGTTATGGATGTGTCGAAAGTGCGTTCGTGGGTGCGACTGTTTAATGAAGGCAGAACATAGTGTGACAACAAACCGAACCAACCTCGGGCTCGCACAATCCGGTCTGGCGACACGATCGAGAAAATGGAGAGAATTGTTTTGGGGGATCGCCGAATGACTGTTGAACAGATCGCCTCCGGAGTTGGTATTTCTGTGGGTTCTGTGCACACAATCCTGCATGACGATCTGATAATGCGAAAAGTGTCATCGAGGTGGGTGCCACGAATGCTGACTGACGACCACACGGCTGCCCGTGTGGCACGTTGCCGAGCAATGTTGACGCGCAACGACAGCACGAATGGGACTTTCTTTTCGTCGGTTGTGACAATGGATGAGACGTGGATGCCATTTTTCAATCCAGAAACAAAGCGCCAGTCAGCTCAATGGAAGCACACGGATTCACCGCCACCAAAAAAATTTCGGGTAACCGCCAGTGCTGAAAAAATGATGGTGTCCATGTTCTGGGACAGCGAGGGCGTAATCCTTACCCATTTCGTTCCAAAAGGCACTACGGTAACAGGTGCATCCTACGAAAATGTTTTGAACAACAAATTCCTTCCTGCACTGCAACAAAAACGTCCGGGAAGGGCTGCGCGTGTGCTGTTTCACCGAGACAACGCACCCGCACATCGAGCTAACGTTACGCAACAGTTTCTTCGTGATAAAAACTTTGAAGTGATTCCTCATGCTCCCTACTCACCTGACCTGGCTCCTAGTGACTTTTGGCTTTTTCCAACAATGAAAGACACTCTCCGTGGGCGCACATTCACCAGCCGTGCTGCTATTGCGTCAGCGATTTTCCAGTGATCAAAACAGACTCCTAAAGAAGCCTTCGCCGCTGCCATGGAATCATGGCGTCAGCGTTGTGAAAAATGTGTACGTCTGCCGGGCGATTACTTCGAGAAGTAACGCCAGTTTCATCGATTTGGGTGAGTAGTTAACTAGAAAAAAAATCGGAGGCCTTAAAACTTGAATGCTCCTCGTATTACATTTATCAGAAATCCTGTGTGGTACTGTTAACTGATTTTTGAAGAAGGTCATATTTCGTCTATCAGTAAACAAGACGCAATACGTTTCAGAACTTTGAAGGATCTTATGGCGGAGAGCAACGGCGATCAGCAACCTTATCACCGGTTTGATGGGGCTTGCCACCAACGTCTATCCTGTGCCAATTTGTCGATGACAGAGTATCAGTTTCACTTCTTGAGATACAAACTGGATATCATCGCCTACAATTTTTACTCTGTACACCTCCCTCTAGCACCATGCAAGATATTCCCTGATGTGTTAACCCAAGTCCTATCGCCCAGACCCTTAAACTCTTCAGTGTTCTCCATATGTTCCTCTCCATGCTGATTCTGCAGAGAAACACTTAACCATAATTACGCCATCAATCCACATAATTCCGAGCGCAATACACCTCTAAATAATTCAGCGACGCTGGTCTTTGAATGCGAAGAAAATGGTTTAGAAAAAGACAAAACAGAGTAAAGGAAAGTGTCTGCGAGGGAAAATAATGTACAGCAATGTTACAACAATTGTAAGGTGGGCATGTTATTTGGATTTTTCTAAATTACAGTTGTGCACGTCAGAAAGAGAGCAAGTTACGTTACTGTTAAACAATCTTTGGTCTGACTGTGTCACAGTCTTTGCCTCTGCGGAGTCTGATACAATCTTGTTAAAATATGGTAGGTGATGGACATACTCAGTGGCATTGACCTGTGACTGTATCTGTTAGGTGAAGAAAGATTTACTGTAAAGGACAGTAAGGATGGATATGATATATATGTCGAAAGGCGAAAATAATATAAATTTTCAATAATCTCATTTTTTTAAGAGAAGAAATTTGAGGTAAGACTGCTGCACTGCGCAACTAGCTTGTCGGGACGATTGTAGTCAACTTTGTTCACTTGCTCAGAGCTGAGAGAAATACCACTCAACTTTCATGAGTCATGCATTAATATATCAAGTGAATAAGCTGATTGGTTTTTATAGAAATTCTCTGTTAATACCATACCCTTTTAAAACCATTTTTCACTTTTTTTAAGAGTAATGTTGTTCAGACAAATGTAATGTGTTAAGGTAATGCGAATATTTACTCTGTCTTTCTCAATACGTACTTCATTCTAAAGTTGTTGTCTTGGATCATAATTTCATAGGAATAATTACTCCCCCATCCCACTGTTTAAAGAAGGTTTATCATCACACATTTCCACGTTACACCACATGGTATGAAACAGTATAATATTTGTTACTATGGGTTATCTGTCTTGAACTGATTGCAATCTAATTAAAAAGAATTACATCAGACGCGTTTCGCTTTTATTTACAAAGCACGTTCCATGGTTAATTCTGTAAATGGGATGCATAAGTTTGTACATTTTTTGATTGTTTTGGGTTAAAAACTGCGTTTTCTTTATAAAGTTGGTCTGCAAGCTACTGACAGTGTTTCTCCCTCCCTTCTTGCTAGCTGTGGTTGGTGTCGAAAGATTTCATTTCACTTCTCCACTTGGCAGTTTTTGCATTCTGTAGCATTTCCTGCGCTGTACTATTTACAACTGACTTCCTTAACCGTCTTTCGTTCTGCACTGCCACCGTGTTTATGCCTATTCGTTTGTTTTTGTTTACTTTGTGAGCGTTGCCGACCTATGAAACGATTCTGTGTGTGTGAGTGTGTGTTTGTTTGTGTGTGTGAGTGTGTGTGTGTGTGTGTGTGAGAGAGAGAGAGAGAGAGAGAGAGAGACAGACAGAGAGAGAGAGAGAGGTAGAGAGGGGAAGGGGGGAGAGACTGAAATCTTCTTGTATATGGGTAGAGATGTGAGACGACTTGGGTTGTTTGAGGGTTTTTTTTCTTGCTAGTTGTGGGGGTGGGGGTGGGGGTGGTGGGAGGAAAGACAGGGATGTGCCTGGACAGTGATTATAGGACAGAATCTGGGATGATAGGGTAGTAGTAACTGGAGCCTGTGTTACATGTATACTTTTAATGTTATATTATGTGGTCAATCAGTTTAAAGAGTGTTTGGTTTGAAAGTTGATCTGATCATTTATGGGTGGTTTCTTTCCTGCTATGATTTTTTGGATGTGGTAGTTTTCTTGTTATTTATCCTTATGATTTCCATGTCTGTGTCTCTGGTTGTAATTTTATGCTGGTGTTGATGTAAGTGTTCTGCAAAAGTTGAATGATTTGTCCTATACTTCCATGGTCTTACACGTTCTTTGAATCTGGTGTCAAATGTCCTCCTGGTTTCACCTATGTAGCGCAAGAAATGCTGCTGAATGCTAAAAACTGCCAACTGCAGATGTGAAACGAAGCCAGTCGACACGAACCACTGCTAGCAAGAGGGGAAGGAGCAGAGAAACACCGTATGTAGCTTGCAGGCCAACTTTATAAAGAAAACACTGTTTTTAACCTAAAGCAATAAAAATGTACAAACGTATGTATCCAATTTACAGAATAACCACGGAAGGTGCTTTGTAAATAGAAGCGAAACACGTCTGCTATAATTCTCTTTAATTAGACTGCAGTCATCTCAATATGGATGACGTATAGTAACAGAATAAAGCAAACGTAGTTTGAATACTGGTTGGAAATTTCGTTTACAAAATAGAAATCTAGCTTACCCGCTGCCTGCTTACGGTTTGTTGTTGTGCTTTCGTGAAATTTCCAACAATGTTGTCCAGACGTGAGGTAATCGGAAATTTTGATTAGGGCCAGACGATTGTTTTACTTCAGTTGAGTATTTAATATAAAGGCAGGTTGTCTTCAGACCAATTACAGTTCAGTTCAAGTTTGGCTCTCTTTAGTCAAACATTCCTTCCCTTCCACGAGTTTAAATTGGATAATAGTTTGTGGTTGCGTAGTAGTTTTGATATTACGTACTCTTTTTATAGAATGGGAGGTAAATTTGGGCTAAATATTATGTAGAAACACATAGTGGGGAGCTTACACAGTACGTTCATAATGTATACATGTTCAACCTGCCTGCCAAAAAGAGAAGCATCTAATGAAAGATGTGGTTGGATGTTAATGTAATTTTGTACATGTACACACCATCAGCTCTGTGTGTATCTAAGCGATCAGAGTTGCAATCCTCTGTGACAGGCAGAACAGGCAGCAGAGTGGATTAGTGTTTGCGTCTTTGGTGGTGTTGGCAACCCTGGTAGGGTATATAAGGGACGTGAACAGCCTCAGACGGTACCCGTCACGTTAGCCGAGAGCGCTAATGCTCTCCTTCGTGGACTCAGGTAGGTGCGCCAGCCCCGGATCGAATCCGCCCAGCGGACTAACGATGACCGTCGGTGTGCCGGCCAGACTGGATGTGGTTTTTAGGCGGTTTTCCACATCCCCCTAGGTGAATACTGGGCTGGTCCCCATGTCCCATCTCAGTTACACAGCCCGCAAACACCTGAACACTTTCGCATTATTCCATGGATTACACTAAGCGCAGACAGTTGTGGCACACTAATTCCGTCCCGGGGGGTACGGGGTGGTGGCAGGAAGGGCATCCAGCCACCCCTTAATCTAACATTGCAAAATCCGATTAACCATGCCGACCCTGCGTCCCTGCAGGAAAAAGGCTCAAGCGAAAGAAAGAAAGAAAGAAAGAACAGCGTCAGACGGTGAGTGATTGGTGTGCACAACACGGAGATGCTACGTACTAACGTGGCGCACTGTTAATGGCAACTGACAGGGTTTAAAGGGGGCCTCGTTGTAAGTCTGAGCAAATCATGCATTATCCACTATCATAGGGCTTTCTGGCGTGAAGGCGATGCGCTGTTGGAGGTGTCGCAAGCAAAGAGCAACATACAAAGTAATCAATCTTCTTCAACACAGACAATCCCAAGTCTGTGCTACATGGAGAGTACAAGCAAAGTGATCTAGCGTTGACGCTGCTATCCAAGTCACTAGTCTTGAAGCTGCTATTCAACTGGGCAGTCACCAGTCGGTCGCGGCGCTTATGTCCTCTTCACATAGGGGCTACTGCTGTTGCGTTGTCGTCCTGGAATGAGGTCCGGTCAGCGTGTGATTGGCTGACGTCTTCTCACAGCCTTCTCTTCCCTGTCGTTCCCGACTGTTGTGCCGTCGCTTGTCTTTACGCCATAACATTAACCGCTTCACAACTGTACATGTCAGGTTCTTCGTATTCAGGGCTAAACTTCGGTTCGTAACCTCACTGCCACACTCAGCAAATAATACTCACAACACTTTGGATTAATGTACATCCCACTGTAATGCATCTGAAGATGAGAGCATGCTGGCGAAACGCATTGTGCTAACAAATACGCTACTGGCCATTAAAATTGCTACACCAAGAAGAAATGCAGATGATAAACGGCTATTCATCGGACAAATATATTATACTACAACTGACTTGTGATTACATTTTCCCGTAATTTGGGTGCATAGATACTGACAAATCAGTACCCAGAACAACCAACTCTGGCCGTAATAACGGTCTTGATACGCCTGGGCATTGAGTCAAACAGAGCTTGGATGGCGTGTACAGGTACAGCTGCCCATGCAGCTTCAAAACGATACCACAGTTCATCAAGAGTAGTGACTGGCGTATTGTGACGAGCCAGTTGCTCGGCCACCATTGACCAGACGTTTTCAATTGGTGAGAGATCTGGAGAATATGCTCGACAGGGCAGCAGTCGAACATTTTCTGTATCCAGAAAGCCCCGTACGGGACCTGCAACATGCGGTCGTGCACTATCCTACTGAAATGTAGGGTTTCGCAGGGATCGAATGAAGGGTAGAGCCACGGGTCGTAACACATGTGAAATGTAACGTCCACTGTTCAAAGTGCGCCAATGCGAACAAGAGGTGACCGAGACGTGTAACCAATGGCACCCCATACCATCACGCCGGGTGATACGCCAGTATGGCGATGACGAATACACGCTTCCAAAGAAATGGTTCAAATGGCTCTGAGCACTATACAACTTCTGAGGTCATCAGTCGCCTAGAACTTAGAACTAATTAAATCTAACTAACCTAAGGACATAACACACATCCATGCCCGAGGCAGGAGTCGAACCTGCGACCGTAGCGGTCGCTCGGCTCCAGACTGTAGCGCCTAGAACTGCACGGCCACTCCGACCGGCTACACGCTTCCCATGTGCGTTCACCGCGATGTCGCCAAATACGGATGCGACCATCATGATGCTGTAAACATTACCTGGATTCATAAGAAAAATGACATTCGTGCACCCAGGTTCGTCGTTGAGTACACCATCGCAGGCGCTCCTGTCTGTGATGCTGCGTCAAGGGAAACCGCAGCCATGGTCTCCGAGCTGATAGTCCATGCTGCTACAAACGTCGTCGAACTGTTCGTGCAGATGGTTGTTGTCTTGCAAACGTCCCCATCTGTTGACGCAGGGATCGAGACGTGGCTGCACGATCCGTTACATCCATGCGGATAAGATGCCTGTCATCTCGACTGCTAGTGATACGAGGCCGTTGGGATCGAGCACGGCGTTCCGTATTACCCTCCTGAACCCACCGATTCCATATTCTACTATCAGTCTGTGTATCTCGACCAACGCGAGCAGCAATGTCGCGATACGATAAACCGCAATCGCGATAGGCTACAATCCGACCTTTATCAAAGTGGGAAGCGTGATGGTAAGCATTTCTCCTCCTTACACGAGGCACCACAACAACGTTTCACCAGGCAACGCCGGTCAAGTGCAGCTTGTGTATGAGAAATCGGTTGGAAACTTTCCTCGTGTCAGCACGTTGTAGCTTTTGCCACCGGCGCCAAGCTTGTGTGAATGCTCTGAAAAGCTAATCATTTGCATATCACAGCATCTTCTTCCTGTCGGTTAAATTTCGCGTCTGTAGCATGTCATCTTCGTGGTGTACCAATTTTAATCGCCAGTAGTGTACTAATAAAGATTTTAGAGGTCTTTCTGAAATACAGTAACTTATTTTGTGTGTTGATTAGACACATTCGACATTTCTATCCATTACCTTAGTAAATTTCCCCATTACCCCAGTTTAATACGCAAAGATGGTAGCATAATTTTCTGAGTATCTGCTGATGATGTTCTTGGATCGTAGAATCAGTGCATCTGTTCAAAGCCACTCTCGTGTTGTTCAATGGTTTATACCTACCTTGGTTGTCTCATTCACAAATGTGCTGCAACGTTGTTAGCATACAAGAAACTTTCAAATCAACGTGAGATCATCCATGGATGTTTGGTCGTTTCGGGCGTCACATGATATCCGTTCAGGTTCGTTTGTTGATCTTTCCACTCAGTTTTATTATTACATTGGCCAACCAGGTCTCTGACCGAAATATAAGTAGGCGGACGATGATTAAGTGATTGTACTGTATACAGCTGCAGCCACCCGCGAGCAGAAACCCGCGAGCTGAAATACAGTGCTTTCATTACGACCACGAGTTGTGCTGTCATGATACTCGTCTCTGTCGGTAATTTGAACAAACAGATGTTTTGCACATTAAAAGAGCTATAGGGGAAAAAAAATACGACACAGGCAGACAAAAAGCGCACGCAGGCAATGCACAAGCAGAGAAAGAGAGAAAGTAAACAAAGTTCAAATTTAGCGTCCGACCGACAACAAGCGAACGCCAATGAGGTCTAGACACACAGCAGGTATGTAAATATTGTGATTTGTGAGGTGCAAAAGCGTAACATGCACAGGTCGACAGAAACGTGTGTCGTGTTTCTGCGTGCATTTCCGCAACAGAGCAGCGTGCACGTAAGGGCTGATACTTCGAAAAGAACTGTAACTAATGACAAAATATTTTCGCGCTTCCAAATAACTTTTATACAGAAATTTATATTGAAATAACCAAACAAAACGAAGGTAACAGCCTTTATTTGAAGGTGACTAACTACCGGTATACAATCACGTAAATAGGGTTCGACAGAGCTATTTAGAAAATAAGGTAATAATCACAACGTACATAAATAATCTTTAGGCCTAAGTACGCTAGCGGTATTACTTAAAATGAGTACGATTTATGTTGAATTGAATAAAAGTGACCCCTGACGATGGCACAGTGGCTTTGAAGCTTCTGAACAACAACAACAAAAAAAATGGTTCAAATGGCTCTGAGCAGTATGCGACTTAATATCTGAGGTCATCAGTCCCCTACAACTTAGAACTACGTATACCTACCCAACCTAAGGAAAAAGCACACATCCATGTCCGAGGCAGGATTCGAACCTGCGACCGTAGCAGTAGCGCGGTTCCGGGCTGAAGTGCCTAGAACCACTCGGCCACCGCGGCCGGCTCTAATCAACAGTTTACATTGTGGAGCCAGTTGTCGAAGATTAATAATGACAGTCGCCCTCTTCGATAACATTCCCCATCAGCAGAAGTCTTACCTGCAGATCTTCTGTGCCTTGACCGTGGCTGTATGATGACGACCGTAAGATACGTGTTTCGACAAGAATGGTTGATATACAAATCGACAGTGCGACATCTATCAACTAGTACGAGACAAACACTAAATTAATGAAATAATAATACTGTATGTAGAACTTATTTCAGTGCGAGGTGCTGTTGCTACGCCGTACGACGACATCAGTCTACAATTGCAGAATACTGCCAACAGCAGTTACAAGTGATAACAGGAAGGCGGCCGGGGTGGCCGAGCGGTTCTAGGGGCTACAGTGTGGAACCGCGCGACCGCTACGGTCGCAGGTTCGAATCCTGCCTCGGGCATGGATGTGTGTGATGTTCTTAGGCTAGTTAGGTTTAAGTAGTTCTAAGTTCTAGGGGACTGATGACCTCTGAAGTTAAGTTCAATAGTGCTCAGAGCCATTTGAACCATTTGAATAACAGGAAAACAACTGTACAAGAAATATAATGAAGAGCCAAAGAAACTGGTACACCTGCCTAATATCGTTTAGGGTCCCCGCGAAGATGCAGAAGTGCCGCAATAGGACGTGCCATGGGCTCGACTATTGTCTCAAGTAGAGCTGGACGGAATTGAAACCATGAATTCTGCACAGCTGTCCATACATCCGAAAGAGGACGACAGGGTGAAGATCTCTTCTGAACAGCACGTTTCAAGGCATCGCAGATACCCTCTATAATGTTCATGTCTTGGGAGTCTGGTGGCCAGCCGAAGGTTTTAAACTCAGAAGAGTGTTCCTGGAGCCACTCTGTAGCAATTCTGGACGTGTGGGATGTCGCATTGTCCTACTGGAATTGCACAAGTCTTTCGTAATGCACAATGGGCATGAATGGATGCAGGTGATCAGACAGCATGCTTACGCACGTGCCACCTGTCATGTAGACGTATCAGGGCTGGAGATCACTCCAAATGCCCACGCCCCACACCATTACAGAGCCCCCACCTGCTTGAATAGTCCGCTGCTGATGTGCAGGGTCCATGGATTCATGAGGTAGTCTCAGAATCCCTACACATCCATCGCTCAACCAGTTTGGAACGAGACTCGTCCGACCAGGCAACATGTTTCCAGTCATCAATAGTCCAACGTCAGTGTTAACGGGCGCAGGTGAGATGTAAAGCTTTGTGTCATGCAGTCATCAAGGGTACACGAGTAGGTCTTCGGCTCCGAAAACCCTTATCGATGACGTTTCGTTGAATGTTTCGCACTCTCACACTTATTGATGACTCAGCACTGAAATCTGCAGCAATTTGGTGAAGGGTTGCACTGCTGTCAGCTTGGACGATTCTCTTCACTGGTCATTGGTGCTAATCTTGCAGTATCTTTTTACGATGGCAGCGATGTCGGAGATTTGATGTTTTACCGGATTCATGATACTCAAGGTACACTGGCGAAATGGTCGTAAGGGAAAATCCCAACTTTACCTCTACCTCGGAGATGCTGTCTCCCACCGCTCGTACACCGACTATGGCACCATGTTCAGACTCTGTTACTTCTTGATAAGCTGCCATGGTAGCAGCAGTAACCAATCTAACATCAGACACTTGTTGTCTGACGTAGGCGTTGGCGCCCTCAGCACCGTATTGTGCCTGTTTACATATCACTGTACTTGTATACACATGCCTATTACCAGTTTCTTTGGCGCTTCAGTACTGTATGCACGATGCCGGAATGGCTTCTGTTGTTCCTTTGCCTTCTCTATACCAAAAGTGGCCTTTTCCATTAAACTTACCTTTAAGAGGCAGTCAAATGAAAAGCGAACACCCGCCTCAACAAGACAATGGGATGCTTTTATTGAAAGCTAATCGCCACACGCGTTAAGACATTTATTCCGTTGCGAGACGAGACGATCTATTTCTTCTTACTACAACGCGGTCGGCCGCTGACGGTTCAACAACCGGGCTCACTGTGCACTTCCTCGTCTGACTGAAATCTATATCCACGAACGTCTTTCTTCAGGTCCCCAAATATGTGGAAAGCACATAGTCAAGGATTCCGGCCTGAACGGATGGCCCGCCATTGTGGCCGAGCAGTTCTAGGCGCTTAAGCCCGGAACCGCGCTGCTGCTATGGTCCTAGGTTCGAATCCTGCTTCGGGCATGGATGTGTGTGATGTCTTTAGCTTAGTTAGGTTTAAGTAGTTCTAAGTTCTAGGGGACTGATGACCTCAGATGTTAAGTCCCATAGTGCTCAGAGCCATTTGAACCATTTTGAACCCGAACGGAGAATGTTGCAGTGTTTCCCAACCAAATTGGTGAAGCATATCTTTCGTACGAGTGACAGTGTGGGACTGGGCATTCTCGTACAACAGGACAATTCCATCGGACAGCATGCCTGGACGTTTAGACTTTATGGGACGTCGCGGATTGTGGAAAGTGTCTTCATAGCGCTGCACATTGATTGCGGTCCACCGTCGAGGAACCAGAAGAGCGTAAGGTCACTGCGGTCGAAGAAGGTCATCATCAATATACCGGAACTTCTGCGAACAGCTTTGGGAAATTTGTACCAAACTGCTGAGGTCATTGGTTCCTAAGCTTACACACTACTTAATCTACCTTCAACCAACTTATGCAAAGGACAACACACACACTCATGCTCAAGGGAGGACTAGAACCTCTGATAGGGGGAGCCGCGCGAACCATGGCAAGGCGCCAAACACTGTGCTGCAACCCTGCGCAGCAAGAGCTTTGGATTTCTTTAGCGGCGCAAGAGATGAAGGATGTCGCCGCTCTTGGCTATGTCGTTTGCCCCCACGCTGTCGGAATGCTGTCACATGGAATCATCCCATTGTATGACAACACCCGGCCGTCCACTGACAATCGGACAAAGGCTACGCTTCATCGATTTAGTTGGCAAACACTGCTACATCCTCCGTACAGACCGGATCATTCACCATGCTACTCTATCCTGTGCAAGCTTCTTCGTCTCCCAGTACCTACTGCAACCTACATCCTTCTGAATGTGCTTAGTGTATTCATCTGTTGGTCTCCCTCTATGATTTTTACCTTTCACGCTGCCCTCCATTACTAAATTGGTGATCCCTTGATGTCTCACAACATGTCCTGCCAACCGACCCCTTCTTCTAGTCAAGTTGTGCCACAAACTTCTCTTCTCCCTAATCCTAGAAGGTGAATAAATGAATTAAAATATTTGCTGGAGCAACAACTCGAACCTGGGTCTTCCTGTTTACGAAGCAGGAATGTTACCCATTACACCACCGCAGCACTTTTTTTAAAAAAATTTTAATTTTTTAATTTTTTTTACGTTTCTCTCTCTCTCTCTCTCTCTCTCTCTCTCTCTATATATATATATATATATATATATATATATATATATATATATATATATATATATATATTGCTGGCCCAGCATTGAAATCTGCAGCAGTATGCAGAAGGATTTCACTGCCATCACGCTGAACGATTCTCTTCACTCGTCATTGGTGCTAATATTGCAGGATCTTTTTCCGGCCGCAACGATGTCGGAGATTTGATGTTTTATCGGATTCATGATATTCACGGTACACTCGGGAAATGGTCGTACGAGAACATCCCCACATCACCGGTACCTCGGAGATGCTGTGTCTCATCACTCGTACGCCGACTATGATAGCACGTTCAGATTCTGTTAAATCTTGATAACCTGCCATTGTAGCAGCAGTAACCGATCTAACATCAGACACTTGTTATATATATATATATATATATATATATATATATATATATATATATATATATATAAGTCCATAACTTGCAAACTAATTGATGGAGTTGTCTCATTTTTGGTGAAAGTGTAGCCTAAAGTCCAGCTTAAAGATATGACTGTAGGTGTTCGAAATGGTCACCATTAACATCCACACACAAACGATGCCGCCGAACTGCTGCACGAACTACTGACTGCAACGATGCATTCTCGAAGTTCATCCAATGTGCGTGGCTTTTGTCGATAAACGACGTGCTTTACTGTTCCCCACAGGTAAAATTCCAGAGGAGTTAGGTCTGGGGAACGTGGTGGATACTCTACAGCACCTCTAGGGCCTATCAATCTTCCTGGTAGATTTTGGTCAACATACGCCCTAACACAATTTTGCTAGTGGGCTGGGGCAGCATCATGTTGAAATTAAACTCTTCCGTCATCCAATTCTCGAATGGAACGTAAAATGGATGTATGAAGCTTCTGAAAGTACACCTCGCCGGTAACTGTGCCGTCAAAGAAGAATGGCCCATTCAAGCCCCGGTAAGACAACCCACACCACACATTTACTCCTGGCAATTTCACGGCTTTGTCTACATGGACGTTCGGATTTTCGGCGGCTCAGTAGATGCAATTGTGGCGATTTACTGTACCATTGAGTTCGAACTGTGCCTCATCAGACCACACAATCACCTCTGCAAACTCTTCATCGTTGCGCACCATGTTAGTAAACCACTCGCAGTACTCCATTCTACGATCTGGGTCGTCCACGTTCATTGCGTGTAGCAATCGTGGGATTTAGCACTTCCACTTTGCTGTCTTCAAAATTCGCCGAACACTTGAGCGACTCACTCCAGTTTCACGGGCACACTGTCTCACAGACATCTGTGGTGACCGAGTGAATTGTTGTAACACACGACGGGAGTTAGCTGGACTTGTTACTGTTACAGGTCGTCCAGATCGTTGTTTGTGTACATCTTTAACACAGCCTTCGGCTTCAAATTTGTCTCGAATGCGACGAATCGTTAAAAGTGTCGGTGGCTCTGATGCTCATTCCGCCATTGCCGTTGAACCTCATTAATGTTTTCGTACTTAAAATACCACTTCAAAACTGACTTCCTTTCATCGAATGTAAGCTATGCGCCAGCCATGTTTACTCGAGTAACTAGGTGCAACTAAGAACAAAACACTGACTATCTGGCGACTGTCATCTGACAAAACAAAACAACGCAATACAACGCTTGTGTGGCGATTGCCGGAACTACAAACTATTACACTACCAAAGATGAGACAACCCTGTCAATTACTTTGCCAGTCATGGACTTTTAAACAGTGGACACATTTTTTTGGACCCCTAAAGAAAATTACCTCTTCTACTTCAGACGTTGGCCCCTATCACCCATACTACCCCCAAAAACCTACCGAACCTAAAAACAACAAATCTAGTGCCACCGCCACTTTCACCCTAAGCTAACTAAGACGGTCGTGCACCACCACCACTTGTGGTTCCGCACACGAACTAAATGTGCCTCTGGACATTCTACTTATAAAAAGAAAAGGATATAGGAGGGGATACAATACTTTATCATATTTTATTTTTTGTTCATTTTGTTCTTCTGTATTTATTTATAATTCTTTTTTGTTCTGTTTTTCTTTTTTCTCTCGGGGGTGTCCACAGCAGCCAGACGGTGGCATGTCCTGGCCGTCTTGTCGTTCAGCGAGGGTGAAACACCCTATAATTACCGTTGATGTTTCTCATCAGTCCATCATGTGCAATCTCTCAGTCTCTTCTCACCCCTGGTACACCCCAATGGTCTGGAGAGCGCGTAAACAACGACCCCAAGTAATTCGCAAAAGAATGTACCATACGACGCATTGCGCAGTAAAATCGTGGGTAGTTACTCGTTAAATAATGCCAGAAATCTAACAACCCTGCAACGTTCTCATTAAAAAAGTATGACAATGCCGTACCCTTAACCCACACCGTGGCGTTATGACGAGTGGGAGGGAAGTAAGTGACGTCGGGTTGGATCAGCTCGCAGGGCTCTACGGAATGAGGCGTCCGTCGCAGCAACAATGCTGACATGCGCCGTGTGAGGAACGATCACTATTGTTGTCATTGTTGTATTATTTGTTTGTAAATAACTCATCTGTTACCATTCACGATTTTCTTTATTTTATTTTTCGCACGACGCGTTTCGGGAAATGATCCCCGTTTCCAAGTGCGGTTTTTTGTGTTTCTTGTGTCATTCCTGTGTGATGTTGTCGGTGTGTGAGATTGTGCTTCATTTTGTTCACTTCTCTGCAATATACAGGGTGATTCAAAAAGAATACCACAACTTTAGGAATTTAAAACTCTGCAACGACAAAAGGCAGAGCTAAGCACTATCTGTCGGCGAATTAAGGGAGCTATAAAGTTTCATTCAGTTGTACATTTGTTCGCTTGAGGCGCTGTTGACTAGGCGTCAGCGTCAGTTGATGCTAAGATGGCGACCGCTCAACAGAAAGCTTTTTGTGTTATTGAGTACGGCAGAAGTGAATCGACGACAGTTGCCCCTATATGGGGCAGTGAGAATCCGCGGGAAACAACTCAGTATGAACGTGACTCGCCTAAGGTGAACGTTTTCTGTGCCATTTCAGCCAATAAAGTTTTTGGTCCCTTTTTCTTCGAAGGTGCTACTATAACTGGACTACAGTATCTGGAGATGTTAGATAATTGGCTGTTCCCTCAGCTCGAACACGAAGCACAACAATTCATATTTCAGCAGGATGGAGCGCCACCACATTGGCACTTATCTGTCCGTAACTACCCGAACGTCAACTACCCGAGGCGATGGATCGGCCGCCAGGCAGCCCGTGACAGAGCACTTCATCACTGGCCTCCAAGAAGCCCTGATCTTAACCCCTGCGATTTTTTCTTATGGGGGTATGTTAAGGATATGGTGTTTCGGCCACCTCTCCCAGCCACCACTGATGATTTGAAACGAGAAATAACAGCAGCTATCCAAACTGTTACGCCTGATATGCTACAGAGAGTGTGGAACGAGTTGGAGTATCGGGTTGATATTGCTCGAGTGTCTGGGGGGGGGGCCATATTGAACATCTCTGAACTTGTTTTTGAGTGAAAAAAAACCTTTTTAAATACTCTTTGTAATGATGTATAACAGAAGGTTATATTATGTTTCTTTCATTAAATACACATTTTTAAAGTTGTGGTATTCTTTTTGAATCACCCTGTATAAGAAAAACACGTGATTTTTTAGTTGGTTATCGATCTTTTTGTGAAGTTAGTGGAGAAATTTAGAAAAAATTTGTACTTACAGTTTCCTTATGGTCAATTTGTGCAGAGTCTCATACGCACTAAACATCACACAAAACTTGTTGTGCACTTTTAGATATCGAAAACATTTTTGATAAACAAAACAGTGACACAGATGTTCTTACAAGTAGTCAACAGAGATGACACTATAAGTCTTCGACAGAGTATGATATGTTTTTGTACAGAGGTTTATTTCGCCTGCCGCAGCGTCGCTTGTGGCGAGTTTTCCTCGTTAGTGTTGTTCTGTCCGCCGAGTGAGTAGTAGCGCCTCCGGTCCGCCATGCTGTCTGTGTTCGTCTGCTTGCAACGGCGTCGGCCGCACCGCTATGGCTACCATGGTTTCCACGTGCATTCCATGAAAAGGCACTGTGAGCTACTCTTCCGATGAAACAACGCGACACGTGCAGCCCGGGTCTCTAGAAATCCACGATTGTCTTGTCGATGTGAACACTGATCAAGTCCACACTGCTTATTTTGACGCAGACGAATACGTGTTTCACGTGAAACTTATCGATCCCCTTCACGTTGTAAGATAACTGTCGCGACATGATTCTCAAATCCCGTTCGAGTATCGCGATAATTCAGTTAGTATGGTGTCACTCGCAGATGCTGAATTTGACTATAGCAGTGTTCGAGTGTTCAGTCTCACGACGGAGGTTGATCACAACTTCCTAAATGACATACTGTCTCCTTATGGTAATGTGGAAAACGTCCGTAGTGAACGCTGGTCTACTCAACACACATTAGTGTTATAGTGAAACTCGTTGCGCGGAAATGCATAGGAAACGCAATATTCCATCACATTTACGAGTATGGGGCTACCGTGTTGCCGGCCGTGGTAACCGAGCGGTTCTAGGCGCTTCAGTCTGGAACCGCGCTGCTGCTACGGTCGCAGGTTCGAATCCTGCTTTGGGCTTGGGTGTGTGTGATGTCCTTAGGTTTGTTAGGTTCAAATGGCTCTGAGCACTTTGGTATTTAACATCTGAGATCATCAGTCCCCTAGAACTTAGAACTACTTAAACGTAACTAACATAAGGACACCACACACATCCATGCCCGAGGCAGGATTCGAATCTACGACCCTACTGGTCACACGGATCCACACTGAAGCATCTAGAACCGCTCGGCCACAACGGCCGGCGGTTAGTTAAGTAGTTCTAAGTCTAGGGGACTGATGACCCCAGTCCCATAGTGCTTACAAGGCAACCTCCCCATCGCACCCCCCTCAGATTTAGTTATAAGTTGGCACAGTGGTAAGGCCTTGAAAAACTGAACATAGATCAATCTAGAAAACAGGAAGAAGTTGTGTAGAACTATGAAAAAAATATATATACAAACTGAGCGGGCCGGAGTGGTCGAGCGGTTCTAGGCGCTACAGTCCGGAACCGAGCGACCGCTACGGTCGCAGGTTCGAATCCTGCCTCGGGCATGGATGTATGTGATGTCCTTAGTTAGGTTTAATTAGTTCTAACTTCTAGGCGACTGATGACCTCAGAAGTTAAGTCGCATAGTGCTCAGAGCCTTTGAACCCATTTCATACAAACTGAGTAGTCCATGCGCAAGATACGCAACATCAAGGATCGTATGAGCTCAGGAGCGCCGTGGTCCCGTGGTTAGCGTGAGTAGCTGCGGAAGGAGAATTCCTTGGTTCAAGTCTTCCCTCGAGTGAAAAGTTTAATTTTTTATTTTCAGACAGTCATCAAAGTTCAGGCACTCACACATAATCAACTTCGCTCTCCAAAATTCCAGGACATGTTCACATTTGCTTGGTCATATGCAGGATTTGACGGTCTATACAGGGAAAAATTTGAAAACCTTAAAAACATATGTTTTGACGGAGGACAGGGAAAACTGTGCGACTGTGAAACTGTTGCATTCATTTGTTGCAGTTTATATGACAAACTCTTATGCTTTCATCACTTTTTGGGAGTGATTATCACATCCACAAGAAAACCTAAATCGGGCAAGGTAGAAGAATCTTTTTAGCCGTTCGCCAAGTGTACAAGTTAGGTGGGTCGACAACACATTCCTGTCATGTGACGCACATGCCGTCACCAGTGTCGTATAGAATATATCAGATGTGTTTTCCTCTGGAGGAATCGGTTGACCTATGACCTTGCGATCAAATGTTTTCGGTTCCCATTGGAGAGGCACGTCCTTTCGTCTACTAATCGCACGGTTTTGCGGTGCTGTCGCAAAACACAGACACTAAACTTATTACGGTGAACAGAGACGTCAATGGACGAACGGACAGATCATAACTTTGCGAAAATAAGGTAAGTAAACTTTTCACGCTAGGGAAGACTTGAATCAAGGACCTCTCGTTCCGCAGCTGCTCACGCTAACCACGGGACCACGGCGCTCCTGAGCTCACATTATCCCTGATGTTGCCTATGTTGCTTATGGACTACTCAGTTTGTATATTTTGCTTATTTTTTTCATAGTTCCACACAACTTCTTCCTGTTTTCTCGATTGATCTGTTTTAAGTTTTTCAAGGCCTCATCACTGTGCTAACTTATAACTAAATCTGAAGGGGGTGCGATGGGGATGTTCCCTTGCTAGAGCAATTTGAACCATTTGAGCTACCGTGTTCGTGTGATGTATATTGGTGGAGAGCGAACCTGCTTCCTATGTAATGAAAGTGGACACATTCGGTCTAATTGCCCGTGAAGGGTTTTTGTGTTAAAGCAGTCATGAATGCAGCATCACAAATTGACGGTTTATGATCTTGTTCCCTGCACTTCCGACGTCGGACTTACTTTTGCTTCAGATCATAATGAACAAAAACTCAGTTCTGATAATCGTGTAAATTAATTTCCGCCGTCACTTCCACGACAGGTTTACAATCGTCTTGCCCCCAGGATAGAACCTGTAACAGTGACAAACAAGCGACGTCACACTCAGTATGGCGAGGGTGAGGATTTGAATGTGCTTTCTTCTGCCCCAACCTCTTCCGCATCGAGAACAACTGCCAGGATGAGAAACATAGAAGTAGATATCCTTGGTGTAACGAAGCAGCTTAAATCAATTAATAGGGAAGCCCTCCGGCCCAGATTGTATACCAGTCAGGTTCCTCTCAGAGTATGTTGATAAAATAGCTCCATATTTAGGACTAATATACAATCCCTCGCTCACAGAAAGATCCGTACCTAAAGCCTGGCAAATTGCTCAAGTCAAACCAATACCCGAAATGTGAAGTAGGAGTAATCCGCTTAATTACAGGCTCATATCACTAACGTCGATTGGCAGTACTGTTTTGGAACATATACTATATTCGAACATTATGAAATACCTCGAAGGAAACGATTTATTGACACATAGTCACCACGGTTTCAGAAAATATTGTTCTTGTGAAACACAACTAGCTCTTTATACTCAAGAAGTAATAAGTGCTATCGACAGGGGATGTCAAATTGACACCATATTTTAAGATTTCCAGAAGGCTTTCGACACCATTCCTCACAAGCGTCTTCTAACCAAACTGCGTGCCAATGTGGTATCGCCTCAGTTGTGCGACAGCATTCGTGATTTCCTGTCAGAAAGGTAACGGTTCGCAGTAATAGACGGAAAGTCATCGAGTAAAACAGAAGTAATATCCAGTGTTCCCCAAGGAAGTGTTATAGGGCCTCTGTTGTTCATCATCTATATTAACATCATAGGAGACAATCTGAGTAGCCGTCTTAAATTGTTTGCAGATGATGCTGTCATTTACCATCTTGTAAAATCATCAGATGATCAAAACGAATTGCTAAATGATTTAGATAAGGTATCTGTATGGTGCGAAAAGTGGCAATTGACCCTGAATAAAGAAAGGTGTCAAGTTATTCACATGAGTACTAAAAGAAATCAGCTAAATTTCGATTACGCGATAAGTCACACAAATCTGAGGGCTGTAAATTCAACTAAATACTTAGGGATTACAATTACAAATAACCTATATTGGAACGATCACATAGATAATATTGTGGGTAGAGCAAACCAAAGACTGCGATTTACTGGCAGAACACTTAGAAGGTGCTACAGGTCTACTAAAGAGACTGCTTACACCACGCTTGTCCGCCCTGTTCTGGAGTACTGCTGTGCGGTGTGGGATCCGCATCAGGTGTGACTGACGGATGACATCGAAAAAATAAAAAGAAGGACGGCTCGTTTTGTACAATCGCGAAATAGGGGAGTAGTGTCACAGATATGATACGTGAATTGGAGTGGCAATTATTAAAACAAATGCGTTTTTCCTTGCGACGGGATCTTCTCATGAACTTTCAATCAGCATTTTTCTCCTCCGATTGCGAAAACGTTCTGTTGGCACCCACCTACATAGGGAGAAATGATCATCACGATAAAATAAGAGAAATCAATACTGGCAGAGAAAAATGTAAGTGCTCGTTTTTTCCGCGCGCCGTTCGAGAGTGGTATGGTAGAGATACAGCATGAAAGTGGTTCATTGAACCCTCTGCCAGGCACTTTATTGTGAATAGCAGAGTAATCACGTAGATGTAGATGAGACAATGCAATATGCTCCTACTCCTTCGTCTTCAGCCGCCGACGGTTTCCCGAATTTGCCGCCTACAGCAACTCCCGAAGAGAATAAAGTTAGCGACCAAATATCACCTGTTGCACTGGTACTTTCCCAGAATGCTTCTCGCCTTCGTGACTGGATCTGCATCACGTGACCCTTGTTCTGAGGGGCAGGAAGCTGTGTCTATGACCCCTCCTACACCTCCGTCTGCAGAAGCCGCCATGCCACGTAGCCGACAGAAACAGTGTATACAACCCGACCGTGCGGTCTAAGAAAAAAGGTTGCGATGACGGGGTTCTGGTGTCCCGATGTCTAATTCCTCCGTGGATTCCGCAATGTACCTTGACTCTCAGCTGTGTACCTTTCCGTGCAATCCTGTATAGCTGTGATCAATGACCCAAGCATACACGTTCCTTTTCCTAAATGTTAATCGTAAGGAATCAGAACTGCGATTGATTTCACTGCGTCAGTTCATTTATGATTCATGTGCGGACATACTGTTTGTGGTGTCACCGCCAGACACCACACTTGCTAGGTGGTAGCCTTTAAATCGGCCGCGGTCCGTTAGTATACGTCGGACCCGCGTGTCGCCACTATCAGTGATTGCAGACCGAGCGCCGCCACACGGCAGGTCTAGAGAGACTTCCTAGCACTCGCCCCAGTTGTACAGCCGACTTTGCTAGCGATGGTTCACTGACAAATTACGCTATTTGCCGAGACGATAGTTAGCATAGCCTTCCGCTACGTCATTTGCTACGACCTAGCAAGGCGCCATTACCGGTTATTATTGATGCTGTAAAACATGTACCGTCAAGAGCGATGTTCACCAATTATGGATTAAAGTATTCCAGCAGCTACATACTATTTTTGCTAGTCTCATTACCTTGTCCTGTTCCAGACCTCACGCCACCCTGCGTGAGCTTAAACGCGTGCCTTTCGGCTTCCTGTCCTAGTGGGTTGGCTGTCTTGCCAATCCATAACAGTGTTCTTACATGTGTTATTTTTGGAATTTCTCCTTACCTGGTTTTCGTATGATCTTTAATGTCGCACCGGAATGTTCTGCGGGGACCGCATTATTCTCTCGCGAAGGCATTCCTATTGCTGAGGTGGAAATGTTGGATTCTGGCAGGGGCAAAGGTTGTCGACTTTTTAATCTTACCTTGGTTCTTTTATATGCCCCTTCTGGCACTGGTCGCACAGTAGAAAAAAAATGGTTCAAATGGCTCTGAGCACTATGGGACTTAACATCTGAGGTCATTAGTCCCCTAGGAACTTAGAACTACTTAAACCTAACTAACGTAAAGACATCACACACGTCCATGCCCGAGGCAGGATTCGAACCTGCAGACTGAAGTGCCTAGAACCGCTCGGCCACACTGGCCGGCTCGCACAGTAGATCGTTCGCGTTTTTACAAGGACGAAATTGTTTACCTGTTGCGTAAGAGTCCTCCGGGTATTCTATTGGGTGGTGATTTTAACTGTGTATTGCGTCCTGCACATCACTCTTCAAATTTCAATTTCTCTCGTGAATTATATGAACTGGTCCGCTCCTTACGCCTGAAAGACGTCTGGATATGTAAATAGCCGACGTTAGTTACATTTACCCATTTTTTCTGCAACTTCTATAGTTCAATTCTTTTATCTTGGCGGCTCGCGCATGCCCGCCCAGACGCGGGAGATTGCTGCGTTGCCAGTTGCACACGACGCACGCGCCAATGGAAGCAGCGCCATAGTATAGCATAGTTCGCAAGCTTACGTTTAGGGGGGAGCGCGCAGCTCGTGAAGTAAAGCCACCACGGCCACATTAACCCTTTCGCTGCTACAAAGACGTGCTCCCTGCATTCCGCTGGCACACACATCGTGTTCCGACTGCTTTGACACTCTTATCAATCGATTCCACAAAAACTATTTGGCCCTAAATTTCATTCTCAACATTGTGGCAACTAAAATCGACCATACGGAAAGTATACGCTATGGACTTCTACCTCTGCAAACTCTTCAAAATTTCGTGCAATGGTTTACTACATTTAATGCTGCATAATAACTGCGTTGAACATCGAAACAAAATTAAGTCGTTTATGGGGGCAAGGTATCAGTCAAGAAGACGTGTAAAAATCAAATTTTTGGGCCAAATAGTTTTTGTGAAATCGAATGATAAGTGTGTCAAAGCAGTGGGAACACCATGTGTCTGCACAGGCGAGCAGTGCAGTGATGACAAAATCGCGCACAGCGCGGAATGCGGCGAGCACGTGTCTGCAGCAGCGAAAGGGTTAATGAAGAGACAAAGCACTAGAAATTTCAAAAAATTGCATCCAAACGAATTATTCGTGAAGTAAGGCACTTCGATATTGTTTTTAAATTATTGCGCACCGCACAAGGTTTGAACTCATAACCTTTCGCGTAGCAGCCCAATACCTCAGCCGTTACGCTAACGCACTTAGTCTGACTGCCTAATGCCATGAGAACTGTAACCATACGCAAAATACTGACCAACACTGTTGGTATGACTATGAATTACTCACATTTCGTCGAAAACAATTACTGCTGTTCTTTATTGCGAAAAAGCGGTTCGTGAGAGTGATACAAACACCTTTCCTTGCTATCGCCTGAATTAGGAGTCTTATTGCTTGTTTGTTTTAATTAATTAATAGAATATGAAGGAATTGGTATAAAGAATGCTTTTTCCAAGCTTTCTATAAAAGAATGTCTGCTATCAAGACATTGCTTTTGTTCTATTACTTTATTTATGATTGAACGTTTCTAAAACTGAAGACACCCGTCCATGCTCTGCACTGCAGTCGAGATGTGGCAACGTCGTTCTCTGTTCATTGGCTGACTGTGTTTTGTGACGTCAGATGCGCGGAACGAACCTAAACTCGGCCGCCAACATAAATGACGCGCACTTTAGTAGCAGGTTAGATAGGTTTTACTTATCAGATTGCCTGAGCGATAGTATTCGTAATGTAGAAGTCATTCCAGCTTCCTTTGCGGATCACTGTGCAGCCGCTACAACTCTGTCTTGAACGGCAACCAGCCAAATTGTTTCGCCCTCCGTGGATGTTAATCGTCGCTCACCTAGCTGACCCCTCTCTCGATGAGGTGATGCGAGCCGTGTGGGAGCGTACCCTACAGTCCACTGGGAAATACTCTTCCACCCTTTATTGGCGGCAAAATCGAGGCTCAGGCAAGCTTTGATAATTTTCTGTGCTGCCAAACCGCGAGACTTTGGGAGAACTTATTAATATTACTGTTCCATCAGACGTGAACTTTATGCTGCTTCGCATCAGGCCCCTCTGCCAATTGTGGATGCTAAACGTCTAAAGGTAAAATTGTTGACCCTGAAAAGAATACAAGTGGAACGTTTGAAAATCCGATCCAAGCCGCGTTCGTTGGTGACTTCCCTTTATTATTTAATTTTCTTTGTGTCTTAAACCAGTCCCTTCTCCTTATCAGTGTTTTCCACATATTCCTTTCCTCTCCGAATCTCCGCAGAACCGCCTCACTCCTTACCTTATCAGTCCACCTAATTTTCAACATATCTCTGTAGCATCACATCTCAAATACTTCGATTCTCTTCCAGTTTTCCCACAGTCCATGATTCTCTACCATACAATGCTGTACTCCAGACGTACATTCTCAGAAATTTCTTCCTCAAATTAAGGCCGGTATTTGATATTAGTAGACTTCTCTTGGCCAGAAATGCCCTTATTGTCATTGCTAGTCTGTTTTTGATGTCCTCCGTGCTCCGTCCGTAGTTGGTTATTGTACGGCCTGGGTAGCACAGTTCTTTAACTTTTAACTTCACCTACTTCGTGACCATCAATCCTGCTGTTCTTGCTGTTCTCATTTCTATTACTACTTCTCATTACCTTCGTCTTTCTTCGATTTACTCTCAATCCATAATCTGTACTTTTTAGATTATTCATTCTGTTCAGCAGATCATTTAATTCTTCTTCACTTTCACTCAGGATAGCAATGTCATCACCAAATCGTATCATTGATATCCTTTCACCTTCAATTTTAATTCCACTCCTGAATCTTCCTTTTATTTCCATAATTGATTCCTCGATATACAGGTTGAACAGTAGGGGCAAAAGGCTACATCCTTGTCTTACATGCTTTTTAATACGAGTACTTCGTTCTTGGTCGTCCACTCTTATTATTCCCTCTTGGCTGTTGTACATACTGCATATGACCCGTCTCTCCCTCTAGCTTACCCCTACTTTTCTTAGAATTTCGAACACCTCGCACCATTTTACATTATCGAACGCTTTTTCCAGGTCGACAAATGCTATGAACGTGTCTTGATTTTTCTTTAGTCTTGCTTCCATTGGAACAGTAGTGTGTAAAGTTAGGATGAAGCAAATAGCTTGGTGGAATGACACAGTCAAGGCAGCCTGTAAAAGGAAAAAGAAGGCATATCAAAAATGGCTACATACTAGAACTAAGGTAGACAGAGAAAGTTATGTTGAAGAAAGAAACAAAGCCAAACAGATAATTGCAGGATCCAAGAAGAAATTTTCGGAAGACTTTGGAAACAGGTTGGATACTTTGGGTCAAGCTGCTGGAAAACCATTCTGGAGTGTAATTAGCAGCCTTCGAAAGGGAGGTAAGAAGGAAATGACAAGTATTTTTCACAGGTCAGAAAAACTTCTGGCGAATCCTGTTGATGCCTTGGGCAGACGGAGGGAATATTTTGGAGAGTTGCTCAATGTAGAAGAAAATACGATCAGTAATATCTCAGATTTCGATGTTCAATGGTATAGGAATGATGATGGAAATAGGATCACATTTGAGGAAGTGGAGAAAATGGTCAATAGATTGCAGTACAATAAAGCGGCTGCGGTGGATGAAATTAAGTCGGAACTCATCAAATACAGTGGAATGTCAGGTCTTAAATGGCTACACAGGATAAATGAAATGGCGTGGGAGTCGGGACATGTTCCATCAGACTGGACGAAAGCAGTAATCACACCAATCTTTAAACATGGAAACAGAAAAGATTGTAACAACTACAGAGGTATCTCTTGAATCAGCGTTGTGGGTAAAATCTTCTCAAGTATTGTTGAAAGGAAAGTGCGAGTATTAGTTGAGGACAAACTGGATGAAAATCAGTGTGGGTTTAGGCCTCTTAGAGGTTGTCAGGACCAGATCTTTAGCTTACGGCAAATAATGGAGAAGTGTTATGAGTGGAACAGGGAATTGTATCTATGCTTTATAGATCTAGAAAAGGCTTATGACCGGGTTCCTAGGAGGAAGTTATTGTCTGTTCTACGAGATTATGGAATAGGAAGCAAACGTTTGCAAGCAATTAAAGGTCTTTACATAGATAGTCGGGCAGCAGTTAGAGTTGACGGTAAATTGAGTTCATGGTTAAGAGTAGTTTCAGGGTTAACACAAGGCTGCAACCTGTCTCCACTGTTGTCCATATTATTTATGGATCATATGTTGAAAACAATAGACTGGCTGGGTGAGATTCAGGTATGTGAACACAAAATAAGCAGTCTCGCATATGCGGATGACTTAGTTGTGATGGCAGATTCGATTGAAAGTTTGCAAAGTAATATTTCAGAGCTAGATCAGAAATGTAAGGACTATGGTATGAAGATTAGCATCTCCAAAACGAAAGTAATGTCAGTGGGAAAGAGATATAAGCGGATTGAGTGCCAAATAGGAGGAACAAAGTTAGAACAGGTGGACGGTTTCAAGTACTTAGGATGCATATTCTCACAGGATGCCAACATAGTGAAAGAACTGGAAGCGAGGTGTCGCAAAGCAATTGCAGTGAGAGCTCAGCTACGATCTACTCTCTTCTGCAAGAAGGAAGTCAGTACCAAGACTAAGTTATCTGTGCACCGTTCAATGTTTCGACCAACTTTGTTGTATGGGAGCGAAAGCTGGGTGGATTCAGGTTACGTTGTCAAGAAGGTTGAAGTTACGGATATGAAAGTAGCTAGGATGATTTCAGGTACTAGTAGATGGGAACAATGGCAGGAGGGTGTCCACAATGAGGAAATCAAAGAAAAACTGGGAATGAACTCTATAGATGTAGCAGTCAGGGCGAACAGGCTTAGATGGTGGGGTCATGTTACACGCATGGGAGAAGCAAGGCTACCCAAGAGACTGATGGGTTCAGCAGTAGAGGGTAGGAGGAGTCGGGGCAGACCGAGGAAAAGGTACCTGGATTCAGTTAAGAATGATTTTAAAGTAATAGGCTTAACATCAGAAGAGGCATCAATGTTAGCACTGAATAGAGGATCATGGAGGAATTTTATAAGGGGGATTATGCTCCACACTGAACGCTGAAAGGCATAATCAGTCTTAAATGATGATGATGATGATGATGATGATGATTATGATGCTTCCATTATTAACCACAACGTCAGCATTGCGTTCTTCGTGTCTTTACCTTTCCTAAAGCCAAACTGGTCGTCATCTGTCACATCCTCAGTTTTCTTTTCCATTCTTCTGTATATTATTCTTGTAATCCTCTTGGATGCATGAGCTCCTAAGCTGATTGTGCGGTAATTCTCGCACTTGTCAGCCTTTGCCGTCTTCGGAGTTGTGTGGATAATCCTTTTCCGAAAGTCAGATGGTATGTCGCCAGACCCATACGTTCTACCCGCCAACGTAAATAGTCCTTTTGTTGCCACTTCCCCCAATGATTATAGAGATTCTACTGGAATGTTATCTATCCCTTCTGTCTTATTTGATCTTAACTCCTCCAAAGCTATTTTACATTTTGATTCTAATACTGGATGCCCTATCCCATTTCTTCTTCTAGACCAATCTTCCCCCTCATGTAGGCTTTTAATGTATAACTTCCTTTTGTCATTTGCTTCGACATCGACCCGTCACTGACGCGTTTGTATTCATTCTCTCACGACAAATGATGGACGTACCGTAGTGGCTCAAGTTGATATACTGCCTATGTCATACCAGTAGTATGTAGGCATCTCCGTTATCAATGAGTCCACCTTTTACGACCCATAAATTAGCATCTTAGATACGACAATTACACCTAAACATAATGCAATGCTCTTGACTGTGTTTCAGCCTGAGGACGTTCACAAACGTATTGTGGGTTCGCCTTCTCAAAAGTCCCCGGGTCTAGATGGACTTCCCAAGAAATTTTAGGTGCCGTTTTGGTCGTTGTTGGGTGCTTCCTTTACATCGCTTTTGAATGAAGTACACTCCTGGAAATTGAAATAAGAACACCGTGAATTCATTGTCCCAGGAAGGGGAAACTTTATTGACACATTCCTGGGGTCAGATACATCACATGATCACACTGACAGAACCACAGGAACATAGACACAGGCAACAGAGCATGCACAATGCTGGATGTAGTCCTGTGGAACGGCTTGCCATGCCATTTCCACCTGGCGCCTCAGTTGGACCAGCGTTCGTGCTGGACGTGCAGACCGCGTGAGACGACGCTTCATCCAGTCCCAAACATGCTCAATGGGGGACAGATCCGGAGATCTTGCTGGCCAGGGTAGTTGACTTACACCTTCTAGAGCTCGTTGGGTGGCACGGGATACATGCGGACGTGCATTGTCCTGTTGGAACAGCAAGTTCCCTTGCCGGTCTAGGAATGGTAGAACGATGGGTTCGATGACGGTTTGGATGTACCGTGCACTATTCAGTGTCCCCTCGACGATCACCAGTGGTGTACGGCCAGTGTAGGAGATCGCTCCCCTCACCATGATGCCGGGTGTTGGCCCTGTGTGCCTCGGTCGTATGCAGTCCTGATTGTGGCGCTCACCTGCACGGCGCCAAACACGCATACGACCATCATTGGCACCAAGGCAGAAGCGACTCTCATCGCTGAAGACGACACGTCTCCATTCGTCCCTCCATTCACGCCTGTCGCGACACCACTGGAGGCGGGCTGCACGATGTTGGGGCGTGAGCGGAAGACGGCCTAACGGTGTGCGGGACCGTAGCCCAGCTTCATGGAGACGGTTGCGAATGGTCCTCGCCGATACCCCAGGAGCAACAGTGTCCCTAATTTGCTGGGAAGTGGCGGTGCGGTCCCCTACGGCACTGCGTAGGATCCTACGGTCTTGGCGTGCATCCGTGCGTCGCTGCGGTCCGGTCCCAGGTCGACGGGCACGTGCACCTTCCGCCGACCACTGGCGACAACATCGATGTACTGTGGAGACCTCACGCCCCACGTGTTGAGCAATTCGGCGGTACGTCCACCCGGCCTCCCGCATGCCCACTATACGCCCTCGCTCAAAGTCCGTCAACTGCACATACGGTTCACGTCCACGCTGTCGCGGCATGCTACCAGTGTTAAAGACTGCGATGGAGCTCCGTATGCCACGGCAAACTGGCTGACACTGACGGCGGCGGTGCGCAAATGCTGCGCAGCTAGCGCCATTCGACGGCCAACACCGCGGTTCCTGGTGTGTCCGCTGTGCCGTGCGTGTGATCATTGCTTGTACAGCCCTCTCGCAGTGTCCGGAGCAAGTATGGTGGGTCTGACACACCGGTGTCAATGTGTTCTTTTTTCCATTTCCAGGAGTGTATTACAGGGTAGAGTAGTGCCGACCTCGCTCAAAGTGGGAAAAATTGTTGTAATCCAGAAACGCCCTGGACCGGCTGCCCCTGATAGCTTTCGCACAATTACTTTGTTAAACTTTGATTATAAGAGTGTAGCGAGGGCAGTTATCAGTAGGCTGTCGGCTCTGATGGAGACGAATGTTGCAAAACATAAGAGCTGCGTACCTGTTCCTACAATTCTTATTTGTTAGAGCTTGGATGGCGTGTACAGGTACAGCTGTCCATGCAGCTTCAACACGATACCACAGTTCATCAAGAGTAGTGACTGGCGTATTGTGACTAGACAGTTGGTCGGCCAACATTGACCAGACACTTTCAATTGGTGAGAGACCTAGAGAATGTGTTGGACACGGCAGCAGTCGAACATTTTCTGTATCCAGAAAGGCCCGTACAGGACCTTCAAAATGCGGTCGTGCATTATCTTGCTGAAATGTAGGGTTTCGTAGGGATCGAATGAAGGGTAGAGCCATGGGTCGTAACACATCTGAAATGTAACGTCCACTGTTCAAAGTGCCGTCAATGCGAACAAGAGGTGACCGAGACGTGTAACCAATGGCACCCCATACCATCACGCCGGGTGGTACGCCAGTATTGCGATGACGAATACACGCTTCCAATGTGCGTTCACCGCGATGTCGCCAAACACGGATGCGACCATGATGATGCTGTAAACAGAACCTGGTATCATCCGAAAAAATGACGTTTGGCCGTTTGTGCCACCAGTTTCGTCGTTAAGTACATCATCGCAGGCGCTCCTGTGTGTGATGCAGCATCAAGAGTAACCGCAGCCACGGTCTCCGAGCTGATAGTCCGTGCTGCTGCAAACGTCGTCCAACTGTTGGTTCAGATAGTTGTTGTCTTTCAAACGTCCCCATCTGTTGACTCAGGGATCGAGACGTGGCTGCACGATCCGTTACAGCCATGCGGATAAAATTCCTGTCTTTTCGACTGCTAGTGATACCAGGCCGTTGGGATCCAGCACGGCGTTGCGTATTACCTTCCTGAACCCACCGATTTCATATTCTGCTAACAATCATTGGAGCTCGACCAACGCGAGCAGCAATGTCGCGATAGAATAAACCGCAATCTCGGTAGGCTACAATCCGACCTTTATCAAAGTCGGAAACTTGATGATACGCATTTCTTCTCCTTGCACGAGGCATCACAACAACGTTTCACCAGGCAATGCCGGTCAACTGCTGTTTGTGTATCAGAAATCGGTCGGAAACTTTCCTCATGTCAGCACGTTGTAGGTGTCGCCACCGGCACCACCCTTGTGTGAATGCTCTGAAAAGCTAATCATTTGCATATCACAGCATCTTCTTCCTGTCGGTTAAATTTCGCGTCTGTAGCACGTCATCTTTGTCGTGTAGCAGTTTTGATGCCCAGTAGTATACATAAATAAGGAAGAGGAGTGGCCCCAACACTGATCCCTGCCCAAACCCCCCCCCCCCCCCCCATTGACAGTACCCCACTCAGACCCCACGTCACAGGCATTCTCAACACTGTCAGTAATGACCTTTCGCTCTCTGTTGTTAAACTAAGAGGTGAACCAATTGTGAGCTACACCTCATATTCCGTAACGGTCCAACTTCTGGAGCAATATTTTGTTATCAACACAATAAAACGCCTTAGTTAAATCGAAAAAATGCGCCTAGTGTTCGAAACCTTTTGTTTGACCCTAACAGTAACGCACATAGAAAAGAGAATATAGCATTTCCACTCTGCACTTCAGTCTATATACTTAAAATTATATCTGAGACCAGTAACCTCTCTAAAATTGTGTCAGTTCATTTGTATAAGTAGCTGGGTTCCAGGCTGGGTCCCTCATTTACGTCCAATGCTAACATGCTGTTCCAGAACATGGAAAGCCTCGGCAATTCTGTTCATGTGTTAGGGGAAGTTTAAAGTCGACTGTGGTAGCAGTGAGAATTTTGATCGAGGAGGGAGGCACCCCAGGGTATCCGTGCTATTGTGTGAACTGCTGTGCCAAACTGGCTTATTGGCTAACGCACATGCCCACTAAGCTGAAGAACTGGGTTCCATTACCGGCCTTGGTACAAATTTTCACTCCCCGCTTCATTCTATATGAAATTGTACATGACATTTTTCTGTTCTTCAATCTTCTCGCTTACATGGGGTGTTTATAAAAATGTGTCGCATATCCTTACAAAGGATAGTACTGCTCAAAACTAGGAAAAACTGTTCTAAAGAAAAGGTCATATTTTTTGTGAAATAATTTGTCTAAAGGTAACAAAAAAGATGAGACGAGTGTTTGTAGCGCCTTTGAACGACACTGGAAATGATATATAGCAAATGAGGTGTCGATTAACAATTTAGAGTCAAATGTTTAACTTATAGTCTTAGGATTTTATTTGTCTAGTGGATTATGTAGACCATGAAAACTACTGTTGCGTGGCCTTGGGATGTATCTAAGTCCGAAGGTGTTATGAAATTCCGGTAATGTTTCGGTTACAACAATTTTTCAATAGAGAAACCTTCAAATATCAGGAATGAGAATGCGGATTCTCTGTCGGCACGTCATATGCTGTACACAGTTTCGGGCGTCACTCCAAGCTGATTCAAATGATCGTCTCATCTGCTTTATTCCTTACTTTTAGGCAAATTATTTCAGAAAACATATGACCAGCTTCTTTGTCCAAAGCTTTTTTTTTATTATTTTCAGGTTTTGTTCAGAAAGCTTAAACTTTTCGACACTTCATTTCCTTTCCTGGCGTCTTCAATCCTGAAAATACGCATAACGGCTTGTTCTTGAAGAGATGAACTTTCCGACACTTCATTTACATAGCTAGAAGTAGCTGCATGTGAAATGCTTCCCCATAAATAACTAATTACGGTTTTCATAACTACCCTGATTACTATCAATCAGTTGAATGCTTTTTCATTCTTTTTTCGCATGTGGAAGCGTACATACATCACGCTGGTCGGTTTGATACTCCGTTTGCGCATTTTCCAGACTTTGTCTGACAATGAAACTTTGGACGAAGCCCACTGAAAAATTTTTCCTAAACTCAATAACTACTTTTTTAATTAATCTGATTACTTTCAAACAAATATTTATTTTGCAAACCTAGACAATTTGATGAGACTTGGTCTCTAACTGTGCAAAATGAAAAGCCGTTTCGAGTATTTGAAAACAAAATTTTGAGGAAAATTTTCGGTGCAAAAAGGGATGACATTAGCGGAGAGTGGCGAAAACTGCATAACGAAGAGATTCACTAACTCTATTCAACTCCTGACGTAATCAGTATTATTAAATCACGTAGGCTGCGATGGGCGGGTCTCGTAGCTCGAATGGATGAGGGTAGCGCAGCGCCCAGAGTACTGGTAGGGCATCTAGAGGGAAAACGTCCTGTGGGGAGACCGAGGCGCCGATGGGAGGACAACGTGAAGGCTGATTTTAGGAGCCTAGGTATTGAAGGTGAATGGAAGGAAATAGCCCAAGACAGGGACAAGTGGCGAAAATATATTGCTGCGGTAATGGACTCTCGTGTCCGGTATGACCAGTGAGTAAGTACGAGTCAATTTTGGTTGAAAAAACCGGAAATTTCTTGTGGAATATTTTCAAACATTCCCGCTTCGTCTCGTATAGTTTCATTGACTTCCGACAGGTGGCAGCGCTGTACGGAGCTGTTAAAATGGCGTCTGTAACGGATGTGCGTTGCAAACAACGGGCAGTGATCGAGTTTCTTTTGGCGGAAAACCAGGGCATCTCAGATATTCATAGGCGCTTGCAGAATGTCTACGGTGATCTGGTAGTGGACAAAAGCACAGTGAGTCGTTGGGCAAAGCGTGTGTCACTATCGCCGCAAGGTCAAGCAAGACTGTCTGATCTCCCGCGTGCGGGCCGGCCGTGCACAGCTGTGACTCCTGCAATGGCGGAGCGTGCGAACACACTCGTTCGAGATGATCGACGGATCACCGTCAAACAACTCAGTGCTCAACTTGACATCTCTGTTGGTAGTGCTGTCACAATTGTTCACCAGTTGGGATATTCAAAGGTTTGTTCCCGCTGGGTCCCTCGTTGTCTAACCGAACACCATAAAGAGCAAAGGAGAACCATCTGTGCGGAATTGCTTGCTCGTCATGTGGCTGAGGGTGACAATTTCATGTCAAAGATTGTTACAGGCGATGAAACATGGGTTCATAACTTCGAACCTGAAACAAAACGCCAATCAATGGAGTGGCGCCACACCCACTCCCCTACCAAGAAAAAGTGTAAAGCCATACCCTCAGCCGGTAAAGTCACGGTTACAGTTTTCTGGGACGCTGAAGGGGTTATTCTGTTCGATGTCCTTCCCCATGGTCAAACGATCAACTCTGAAGTGTATTGTGCTACTCTTCAGAAATTGAAGAAACGACTTCAGCGTGTTCGTAGGCCCAAAAATCTGAACGAACTTCTCCTTCTTCATGACAACGCAAGACCTCACACAAGTCTTCGCACCTGAGAGGAGCTCACAAAACTTCAGTGGACTGTTCTTCCTCATGCACCCTACAGCCCCGATCTCGCACCGTCGGATTTCCATATGTTTGGCCCAATGAAGGACGCAATCCGTGGGAGGCACTACACGGATGATGATGAAGTTGTTGATGCAGTACGACGTTGGCTCCGACATCGACCAGTGGAATGGTACCGTGCAGGCATACAGGCCCTCATTTCAAGGTGGCGTAAGGCCGTAGCATTGAATGGAGGTTACGTTGAAGAATAGTGTTGTGTAGCTAAAAGATTGGGGAATAACCTGGTGTATTTCAATGCTGAATAAAACAACCCCTGTTTCAGAAAAAAATGTGTTGCATTACTTATTGAACTGCCCTCGTAATTAAGTAAGTAAGTAAGTAAGACAATTTGATGGCCCATTTCTCGTTTACTTCCCCTCTCTGTTTCGCTATGAAAATTCGGACGAAACCCCATTGTGTAAGACACAGTAAGACTTTGTTTTCGGTTCTCTCAAACGTTCGGCCAGTAACAGCGAGTCTCGGGCTGCAGCAGTACTTGGCGGCCCTCACACTTGCTCGCTCTTCTCCAGTCGGTCGCAACCCCGAGGTGCAGCCAGTGGGGGCAGAACGCGGCCTGCGACAGACGTCAGCTGTACAGAAGCCGTCAGTTCCCGCTCTCTCTTTTACACCGAATCGCCAAAGAAACTGCTATAGGCATGTGCGTTCACATACAGAGATACGTAAACAGGCATAGTACGGTGCTGCGGTCGGCAACGCCTATGCGAGGTGCATTCAAGTTCTAAGGCCTCCGATTTTTTTTCTCCGGACTGGAAAGAGATAGAAACATGCGCATTGTTTTAAAATGAGGCCGCGTTCATTGTCAATACGTCCCAGAGATGGCAGCACTGTACGGCAGATTGAATTTTACAACCAGCGGCGAGAATGAGAACTGTTTTAAATACTTAAAATGGCGACGTTTTCCTTACTTGAACAGCGTGCAATCATTCGCTTTCTGAATTTGCGTGGTGTGAAACCAATTGAAATTCATCGACAGTTGAAGGAGACATATGGTGATGGAGTTATGGATGTATCGAAACTGCGTTTGTGGGTGCGACAGTTTAATGAAGGCAGAACATCGTGTGACAACAAACCGAAACAACCTCGTGCTCGCACAAGCCGGTCTGACGACATGATCGAGAAAGTGGAGAGAATTGTTTTGGGGGATCGCTGAATGACTGTTGAACAGATCGCCTCCAGAGTTGGCATTTCTGTGGGTTCTGTGCACACAATCCTGGATGATGACCTGAAAATGCGAAAACTGTCATCCAGGTGGGTGCCACGAATGCTGACAGACGACCACACGGCTGCCCATGTGGCATGTTTCCAAGCAATGTTGACGCTCAACGACAACATGAATGGGACTTTCTTTTCGTCGGTTGTGACAATGGATGAGACGTGGATGCCATTTTTCAATCCAGAAACAAAGCGCCAGTCAGCTCGATGGAAGCACACAGATTCACCGCCACCAAAAAAATTTCGGGTAACCGCCAGTGCTGAAAAAATGATGGTGTCCATGTTCTGGGACAGCGAGAGCGTAATCCTTACCCATTGCGTTCCACAGGGCACTACGGTAACAGGTGAATCCTACGAAAATGTTCTGAAGAACAAATTCCTTCCTGCACTGCAACAAAAACGTCCAGGAAGGGCTGCGCATGTGCTGTTTCACCAAGGCAACGCACCCGCACATCGAGCTAACGTTACGCAACAGTTTCTTCGTGATAACAATTTTGAAGTGATTCCTCATGCTGCCTACTCACCTGACCTGGCTCCTAGTGACTTTTGGCTTTTTCCAACAATGAAAGACTCTCTCCGTGGCCGCACATTCACCAGCCGTGCTGCTATTGCGTCAGTGATTTTCCAGTGGTCAAAACAGACTCCTAAAGGAGCCTTCGCCGCTGCCATGGAATCATGGCGTCAGCGTTGTGAAAAATGTGTACGTCTGCAGGGCGATTACGTCGAGAAGTAACGCCAGTTTCATCTATTTCGGGTGAGTAGTTAATTAGAAAAACAATCGGAGGCCTTAGAACTTGAATGCACCTCGTATAAGACAACAAGTGTTTGGCGCAGCTGTTCGATCGCTTACTGCTGCTACAGTTCAGGTTATCGAGACTTAAGTGAGTTTGAACGTGGTGTTATAGTCGGCACACGAGCGATGGTATACAGCATCTCCGAGGCAGCGATGAAGTGGGGGTTTTCCCGTATAACCATTTCTGGAGTGTACCGTGAATATCAGGAATGTGTTAAAACATCAAATGTCCGACATCGCTGCGGCCGGAAAAAGATCCTGCAAGAACGGGGCCAGTGACGACTGAAGAGAGTCGTTCGACGTCGCAGAAGTGCAACCCTTCCGCAAATTGCTGCAGATTTCAATGCTGGACCATCTACAAGTGTCATTGTGCGAACGATTCAACGAAACATCATCGATTGGGCTTTCCCAGCCGAAGGCCCACTCGCGTACCCTTGATGACTATACGAGACAAAGTTTTACGCCTCGCCTGGGCCCGTCAACATGGGCGTTGGCCTGTTGATGACTGGAAACATGTTGTGTGGTCGGGCGAGTGTCGTTTCAAGTTGTGTCGAGCGGATGGACAAGTACGGGTATGGAGATAACCTCATGAATCGATGGATCATACATGTCAGCAGGGGACTGTTGAAGCTGGTGGAGGCTCTGTAATGGTGTGGGGCGTGTGGAGTTGGAGTGATAGGAAACCCCTGACAGGTCTAGATACGACTCTGACAGGTGACACGTACCAAAGCATCCTGTTTGTGCACCTGCATCCATTGATGTCTATTGTGCATTCCGACGGATTTGTGCAAGTTCAGCAGGACAATGCGACACCCCACACGTCCAGAATTGCTACAGACTGGCTTCAGGAACACCCATCTGAATTTAAACACTTCCGCTGGCCAACAAATTCCCCATAAATGAACATTATTGAGCATATCTGGGACGTCTTGCAACGTGCTGGTCAGAGGAGATCTCTACCCCTCGTACTCTTACGGATTTATGGACAACCCTGCAGGATTCATGGCATCAATTCCCTCCAGCACTACTTCAGACATCAGTCGAGTCCATACCAAGTCGCGTCGTACTCCGGTACTTCTGCGTGCTCGCGGGTGTCCTGCACGATATTGGGCAGGAGTTGCAGTTTCTTTGGCTCTCCAATGTGTATCCAGCGAAATCTTGATAAGATTTCAAAGCATTGCACAGCTAGGCAACTTGCTCTAAATGTTCCGAATGTAAAATTGTACACTTCTCAAAGTGAAAAAAAAAATCACGTACTATCCCATGACAACAGTATCAGTGAAACGCAGTTGAATACGAACATCTCGTACAAATAGTTTAGAGGGATATGAAATGCAACGATCACACGTGCAGTGGGAGAAAGAGCAGGTAGAACACTTTGGTTTACTGGTTGAGTACCGGGGAAATGCGATGGGTCTACAGAGGAAATTGGCTAAAAAATATTCGTCCAATCCATCCTAGAAGCCGGCCGTTGTGAGCCGAGCGGTTCTAGGCGCTTCAGTCCGGAACCGCGCTGCTGCTACGGTCGCAGGTTCAAATCCTGTCTCGGTCATGGATGTGCGTGCTGTCCTTAGTTTAGTTAGGTTTAGGTAGTTCTAAGTCTAGGGGACTGAGGACCTCAGATGTTAAGTCCCAAAGTGCTCAGAGCCATTTGAACCAAACATCCTAGAATATTGCAGAAATGTGTGGGACGCATGCGAAATAGAACTAACAGGAGATATTGAGCGTGTACAGAGAACGACAAAACAAATGGACACAAATTTGTTCGACCCATGAGAGCCTGTCAGAGAGGTGCTGAAGAAACTGAGCTCGTGGGTGCTTGAAGACATACGCAAACTATCAAGAGAAAGTTTGTTAACAAAGTTTCAAGAAGCGGCTATAAACGATCACTCCAGCAATGTACTACAACTGCCTACGTATCGCTCACACAGGGTTCGTGAGAATAAGACCAGAATGATTACTGCACGCACACAGGCGTTCCAACAACTATTCCTTCCGCGCTCCACACCTGAATGTATCGGGAGGAAACCCTAATAACTGATACGTTGGAACTTATCCTCTGCCATGCGTTCCAAATTCGTTTACGGAGTACGGATGTACATGCAGATCTCGTAACTTTTACTGAACAGACCAGAATAAGTTGCAGTACTTTGTCCCAGGCTAAAAGTTGTTTAATTTCATTAGAAAATCGCGTCATGTGGTGTCAGATGAGCGACGTGCTAAAGCTGACGTTATCTCGGATTTTCCCTAAGTCTGGAGCGCTGGAGATTATTTTCGCACCTCTTGCTGTTTCTCAATAGCCGCGTGCTAAAATTATATAAACCAACGAATTCTGTTACTCAGCGTGTTACGTTGCGGTTTAGTGGTAGCCGTCGACACGTCTAGATCACGGGGCTTCTGGTTCGATTCCCGGCTGGATCGTAGTCTTTTTCCGGGAGTGACTGGGTGTTTGTCTCGTCATGATGATATCATGTCATCTACATTAGAGGGACAAATCGCCGAAATGGCGTCAGATACGTAGAAAGATATGCACCAGACGATCGATGATTCCATACGATCATTTCCACTTCTTTTTTGGAGGTATCTCGCTTCCTTGTAAACTATAAAGCTGATATACGAACGAAGCGTCGGGAAAATAGTCAGATGTCACTTTAAAAATTTTAAAAGCGAATCTGGGACGTAACATACATTTTGGCAATAGACTTGAAAAACCCTTACCTATGATTGTACAGAAAAATTAAAAGTTTGAATAATATTTCTTATTTACCGAACGAAGTAGCCTCCAAGCTTGACCTTCAGACCGCTATGGCATTGATCAACACATTATTTTCGTCTTTGTTTTCACTACCCTCTATTTTCAGAACAGTTGCTTCATATTCTGAAGTGGTGTCCAGCAGAATGAACGTTTATTAAGACTATTTATTTTGAGATTTTCAAAGGGGCACAAAACCCGATACTAGTAGTACTGTTCAGTATGTTCATTGCTAAGGAGAACAACGCCACACCTTACTCATATGCTACGTCTTAAAGAATATAATTTCTTCCCATGATTTTGCTTCAAGGCTCATGCTCAGTGAACGAAAGGTGTTCCCAGAATGAGATTTTCACTCTGCAGCGGAGTGTGCTCTGATATGAAACTTCCGGGCAGATTAAAACTGTGTGCCGGACCGAGACTCGAACTCGGGACCTTTGCCTTTTGCGGGCAAGTGCTCTACCACTTTTTTTTTTAATCTCATTTTGTTCGTTTTCGTTCGTTGTATCTGCTCGGGGCGGACGTCGCAAGACACCCGTTTCAGTTCGTCGTTGATCCACCAAGTCAGTTTTTTTATTGCAGAGGGCAGCTAACCCCCTGACCGAACACGCTGAGCTACCAAAGCACGACTCACGCCCCGTCCCCACAGCTGTACTTCCGCCAGTACCTCGTCTCCTACTTGCCCGCGAGAGGCAAAGGTCCCGAGTTCGAGTCTCGGTCCGGCACACAGTTTTAATCTGCCAGCAAGTTTGAAAGGTTTTCTGATACTATGATGTTTTGAAGCCAAAGGGGAAGAAAATGCGTCTCCGTACATATCTTCGGCCTGTAATCTCACTGACGGGAGTGGAATTGTCCTCAGTAATGAGTCACGCTTCGAACTGGGTCCTGACGATTAGCGAAGTTGTATTCCTGAAAATGGAGGGGTACCAACCTGACCGTTGACCATCGCCCAGTCCGTAAAACCGGGGATAATGGTCTGGGGTGTCATGTCTTTTCGTAGCAAGACCGCTTTCGTTGACATGCGCGGCACCCTTACAGTACAACGATACGTCGACGACATTCAACACTCCGTTTGTTGTCCTCGATGGTAGCCCTTCTGACCTTACATTTCAGCAAGATAATGCGCGCCCGCACACGGCGAGAGTCCTCCTATTCGTGCTTGACAAACCCTGTCTTGACCAGCGAGGTCGGCAAATGTCACTCCAGCTTAGAACGTTTCGAGTATTATACGTAGGGCGCCGCAACCATCTCGGGATTTAGACGATCTAACTCGCGAATCGGACAGAATTTGGCACAATATCCCTCGGAAAGGCATCCAACAATTCTGTCAATAGTGAAAAGTTGAATAAATGCTTGCGTAAGGACCAGAGGTGGACCAATGCGCTACTGACTAACTCAATTTGTGAAACTCTTTCTCTTGAGTAACTCATTCAGTATTTATGAACATCTACATCTACATTTACACTCCGCAAGTCACCCAACGGTGTGTGGCGGAGGGCACTTTTCGTGCCACTGTCATTACCTCCCTTTCCTCTTCCACTCGCGTATGGTTCGCGGGAAGAATGACTGCCGGAAAGCCTCCGTGCGCGCTCGAATCTCTCTAATTTTACATTCGTGATCTCCTCGGGAGGTATAAGTACGGGCAAGCAATATATTCGATACCTCATCCAGAAACGCACCCTGTCGAAACCTGGCGAGGAAGCTACACCGCGATGCAGAGCGCCTCTCTTGCAGAGTCTGCCACGTGAGTTTGCTAAACATCTCCGTAACGCTATCACGCTTACCAAACACCCCTGTGACGAAACGTGCCGCTCTTCTTTGGATCTTCTCTATTTCCTCTGTCAACCCGACCTGGTACGGATCCCACACTGATGAGCAATACTAAAGTATAGGTCGAACGAGTGTTTTGCAAGCCACCTCCTTTGTTGATGGACTACATTTTCTAAGGAGTCTCCCAATGAATCTCAACCTGGCACCCACCTTACCAACAGTTAATTTTATATGATCATTCCACTTCAAATCGTTCCGCACGCATACTCCCAGATACTTTACAGAAGTAACTGCTACCAGTGTTTGTTCCGCTATCATATAATCATACAATAAAGGATCCTTCTTTCTATTTATTCGCAATACATTACATTTATCTATGTTAAGGGTCAGTTGCCACTTCCAGCACCAAGTGCCTATCCGCTGCAGATCTTCCTGCATTTCGCTACAATTTTCTAATGCTGCAACTTCTCTGTATACTACAGCATCATCCGCGAAAAGCCGCATGGAACTTCCGACACTACCTACTAGGTCATTTATATATATTGTGAAAAGCAGTGGTCCCATAATACTCCCCTGTGGCACGCCAGAGGTTACTTTAACGTCTGTAGACGTCTCTCCATTGAGAACAACATGCTGTGTTCTGTTTGCTAAAAACTCTTCAATCCAGCCACACAGCTGGTCTGCTGTTCCGTAGGCTCTTACTTTGTTTATCAGGCGACAGTGCGGAACTGTATCGAACGCCTTCCGGAAGTCAAGGGAAATGGCATCTACCTGGGAGCCTGTATCTAATATTTTCTGGGTTTCATGAAGAAATAAAGCGAGTTGGGTCTCACACGATCGCTGTATCATTTGTTTATCTGAACACGTAAATCACATGTACCGATTTCCGTTCCATTCGAACGGTTCCCTTTTTCGTCTTAGAATGTGTTACGATGATTACAAACTGAAGAGTCAGAGGAACTGGCACACCTGCGTATATCGTGTAGGACCCCCGCGACCACGCGGAAGTGCCACAAAACGACGTGGCATGGACCCGACTAATGTCTGAAGTAGTACTGGAGGGAACTTCGTTGTCGTCTTTTTCGTTGTATGAGGTCAAGAGCTTCGCGAGGGATTTCCAATTTTTGACTTTGATTTACGGTGTGGCTTCGTTCATTGCGTGTGTAATGGTGGATTCGAATTTATTCGTTACGTGTTCGAGGTTACGCGAGTCCGTTACGGTCATGGCAATAGGTAGCTCTTGCATAATTACGTCTTCGTACTTGAACCAGTCTGCAGTATAGCCGTATAGTGCGTCTGGTCAACACCGACTCAAACGAAGGCCTCGGCGCTTGTTCGTGACGTCACGTCAGCTAGGCACATCCAACGCCAGGCATATTCATAATGGTGGTGTCTCCCTCTCTGACGCAGGAAAATGTGAAACTATTGGCGGTAGTTGACCAACACACATTGTTCTGAGAGATTTCTGCAGTCAATTAATTGTGTAGTTCATTACACATCTTAACAAATAGTGTACTCCTGAACTTGAATTTCCACCTGTTTTAAGGATCGACATACAAAAACAACTTTATGGTCCAGCAGCAACAGAATTCGTGCTTCTTTACCTTATTTGTGTATCTGAGGAAGGTACGTTTGTACTGGGTTGCTTTTACAAGAAACTGTGAACATATTGGTGCTCTTCTTTAGGTATCTTGGTTGACGATGGGGTGAGGAGCACTGAATTTTAATGGAATATCTTGCGATTTTACACGTTGCGGGAGGGGGTGGGGGACAGAAGAAGAGGCAAAAGAGTGATACTTGTTTTATCAAATAAAATTTTTCTCCTTTCAGTTGCAAGAGGGGAATATTTATCTTTTCTAATGTGCATGTTTAAAAAAGTTTAAGCTCAGCAGTATTTTCGATGTACGAAGCTATTTTGTTTCCTGTTTAGAATTCCTTTCGTTGAAAACGACTGTAATCTAATGACTGGCAACAGTTGGACATTTACACATGTAAATTAGTTCACATTTCCAGTGAAGATGTCAAACGAAAATAAATAAATAAATAAAAGAAACGAGTTCATTGTAAGGGGGTTGGGGTAAGTTTCGATAACAAAATGGATCAAGTAAATATAGTTTCTTAAATGTAAAATTTCCGAAGCTTGCAATGGGGCGAAGCATCTTCTCATATTGATCTACGTTTGTTTGGACAGGATTCAGTAATACAGAACTATGGTCTTCATTTGTAGCTTTACGATAGTAAGAAAATCTTTCATCTAAATAAAACTGCAGAATTCAGAACAATACCAAACAGTTTGTCCAAAAATAGACGCCCAGGCGTTTCGCCTGCAACAGACCTGGCGTTCGCCGTGCCTAGTTGACGTGACGTCACCAACAAGCGCCGAGGCCTTCGCTTGAGTCGGTGTTGGTCTGGTTCGTGTTGGGATTGGTGGAGCTATCGCATTTGTCGAGAAGAGAATGGGGAGGTGGTCGCTTGTGATTGATTTGCCGGCTTCCGCGTTAGCCGTGAAGTTCCTCAGGATCGGGCTATAGAGGGAATGGTCAGGCGCTGAGGTTCCTTGGTGGCGTCTAAATGTAGGCTGGTATGTTGGCAGGCGACCTATAGGCTCTGTTGTTACGACGTCAACGAGGATTTGACCATACTGGTTCGTGTTCCTGCTTCATAGTCTGTCGTGCCGAGCGTTTAGATCTCTCCTTAGACACGAGATAAAGTAGTTCAGAGGTTCAAATGGTTCTGAGCACTATGGGACTTAACTTCTGAGGTCATCAGTCCCCTAGAACTTAGAACTACTTAAACGTAACTAACCTAAGGACCTCACACACGTCCATGCCCGAGGCATGATTCGAACCTGCGACTGTAGTAGCAGCGCGGTTACAGACTCAAGCGCCTAGAACCGCTTGGCCACTCCAGCCAGCAGATAAAGGATCGGGAAGGGGTTGCCTGGTGGATTATATACCGAAGAGCCAAAGAAACTGGTACACCTGCCTGATATCGTGTAGGGCCCTTGCGAGCACGCAGAAGTGCCGCAACACGACGTGGCGTGGACTCGACTAATGTCTGAAGTAGTGCTGGAGGGAACTGACACCACGAATCCCGCGGGGCTATCCATAAATCCGTAAGAGTACGACGGGGCCGAGGTCTCTTCGGAACAGCACGTTGGAGGCATCCCATATATACTCAATAACGTTCATGTCTGGGGAGTTTGGTGAGCAGAGGAAGTGTTTAAGGGGCTCCGGAAAGGCTCAAATTCATGAAAAGTTCAATTTTTACTTTTTTGCGTTTTCTGAATCTGCAGACTATTACCTTTTAATAAATATATAATTTATTCAATTCCGAAGACTACAACTATTTTTAAATTTGTTTTTGAAATGTGTTCTACATGGGCGTGACCCACTGTGGCGCTGTTAAACTGCTGTCAAATGGTGTCATTATTAACCAATTATTAATAATTATTAATAATAATAATAATAATAATAGTAATAATAATAATAATAATAATAACTGAACCGTTGAAAAAGTGTATTCACGGAAAAACTCAAAACCCCAATGAAAGTGTAAATAGTGTTATATGGTCGAGAATCCCCAAGACTGTATTTGTTGGAATAGAAACACTTCACTTTGGTGTGTATGATGCTGTTGCGACTTTCAATGATGGCAACATTGTAAGGTGCAAGGTATTTAGAAATATGGGAATGAAGATAGGTTCTAACATGGTACGAGCGATGCTTGCTTTAGACAAGGAACGCCTTCGGGCTGCAGACAGGGCTGTAAAGAGTCTAGAAATACAAGCAAGTGTAAACAGGAGGAGGAACAAGAGGAAGCTGGAGGAGGAGTTTGCAGAGGATGAAGATAATCCATCCCATGGACCTGGAATGCACTAAAAAGTTAATCCAATCTTTGTCGCTCGATTCCCAAAACTTTTATTTTCTCATACTAATTACATGTTTTCTAAGGATCTTCCAAACATATTTGTTTCAAACTTTCAGTAAATGTCACACAGTACCTTCTGCATAATTTAACACAGCCTTTTTCCAAAAAACTGTATATTTTTGAATATATAAATAAAAAATTGCAAAAAAGTGTTGTGAATTTTCATTACAATTGAAAAAAAATCATCTTTAATAACTGAACTAAAATTTTGTAAAATCCCTGTGTTGTAGCCCATATTCCAATAAATAATCTGTAAAAAGTTCAACTTCCTACCTCAAATACTTTGTGAGGAAAGATGTAATTTATAAGCGTTATTTTAACATTGCAAGTATAGGGCGTTCCGGAGCCCCTTAAACTCAGAAGACTGTTCCAGAAGCCACACTGTAGCAATTTTGGAAGTGTGGGGTGTCGCATTGTCCTGCTGGAATTTCCCAAATCCGTCGGAATGCACAATGGACATGAATGGAAGCAGGTCATCGCGCAGGATGCTTACGTGCGTGTCACCCGTCAGAGTCGTATCAAGATGTATCAGGACTCCCATATCACTCCAACTCCACACGCCTCACGCCAATAAAGAACCCCCAGCATCTTAAACAGCCCCTTGCTGACATGCAGGTCGATGGATTCGTGAGGTTATCTCCATACCCGTACACGTCCATCCGCTCGATACAATTTGAAACGAGACTCGTCCGACCACACAACATGTTTTTGTCATCAACAGTCCAATGTCGGTGTTTACAAACGCAGGCGAGGTGTAAAGCTTCGTGTCGTACAGTCATCAAGCGTACACGAGTCTGCCTTCGGCTCCGAAAGCCCATATCGATGATGTGATTTTTGAGTTTCTCCCGGCGTATTTGATAATCAAAATATCCACGGGTGTGCTGCCGGTCTATAGTGTCCAACGGGCACAATATTTCGGCTATCATACATATCGCCATCATCAGGTGAACTGACGGACTGAGCTCCTGTGAACGTGCCGGCACGGAGATCCGTACGCTATGGCTGCTCAGAGGGAACTGGGTTCGGTCGCGGCGGCGGCCGTTTTAAATACCCTCCACCCGCGGCGCGCTCCCTCCGCTAAGATTATAGCCACAGTCACGGTTTATGGGGTCGTCATTGGTGCGAATTTCGATGGCCTCTCTAACAACGCTGTCCCAGTATCTCGACGTCTGTACACGAGGATTCTGGTACAGACGTCGAGATACTGGGACAGCGTTGTTAGAGAGGCCATCGAAATTCGGACCAATGACGACCCCATAAACCGTGACTGTGGCTATAATCTTAGCAAGGCTTGGGAACCAGCGATTGGGTTAATCGAGAATAAATCGAGCAAACGTATAGTTGTGACGACCACGGACACCGACGTCATCTCAGACGCCGTCGCAATCTGTTCCACCGCGCGACCGTGGCGCGGGGCCCGGACGGCGGAGGGAGCGCGCCGCGGGCGGAGGGTATTTAAATCGGTCGCCGCCGCGACCGAACCCAGTTCCCTCTGAGCAGCCATAGCGTACGGATCTCCGTGCCGGCACGTTCACAGGAGCTCAGTCCGTCAGTTCACCTGATGATGGCGACATGTGTGACCGCCGAAATATTGTGCCCGTTGGACACTATAGACCGACAGCACACCCGTGGATATTTTCATATCGATGATGTTTCGTCGAATGGTTCGCGCGCTGATACTTGTTAATGGTTCAAATGGCTCTGAGCACTATGGGTCATCAGTCCCCTAGAACTACTTAAACCTAACTAACCTAAGGACATCACACACACCCATGCCAGAGGCAGGATTCGAACTTGCGACCGTAGCAGCAGCGCGGTTCGAGGCTGAAGCGCCTAGAACCGCTCGGCCACAAAGGTCGGCACTTGTTAATGGCCTAGCATTGAAATCTGCAGCAATTTGCGTAAGAGTTGCACTTCTGTCACTTTGAACGAATCTCTTCGTTCCGTTCTTGCAGGATCTTTCTCCGGCCTCAGCGACGTCGGAGGTTTGATATTTTACTGGATTCCCGACATTCGTGGTACACTCTACCTCGCACATAACTGTGTCTCACAGTTCGTGTACCGATGTAACACCACGTTCAAACTCACTTAAATCATGACAACCTGCCACTTTAAGCAGCAGTAACGGATGTAACAACTGCACCAGACACTAGTCTTGCATTGTTGTTGTTGACCGTAGCGCCGTATTCTGCTTGTTTACATATATCTGTATTTAAATACGCATGCCTATGCCAGTTTCTTCGGCGCTTCAGTGTATGAGCCTAGGCGCTCGTTACTGGCGCGCCAGTCTTTTCGATGTCCATTATCGATCCTTCGATGTTTCTTATCTTTGCTTGCCTTGTTGTTTTCCGCATTCGCGGGGCGAGTGGCAGTTGGCGTTTGCTCGGGCTACCTGCTGAGACGCCGCGAGGTACGAGGTGGGAAGCAACCACGTATAAGTGGAGTCGGTTGTACGCGGTCTGCCGTTTCGGGATGCAGGATATGTGTTGGCCGCCTGCCTGTCTGCTCGCCTGATTTTGCTCGCCGTGCCTTGCGACCGCCTGGCTTGGGTTGCTGCCTGGTGTATCCTACCGAGCCATACCGGACGTCCAGCAGAAGTTAAGCGGCCTTGTGTTTCTTTTAAAGAAAAGGAGCAAATGTATAAGACCTTTTGTAACCAATTTTGGTGGCCTCTTAAGTGTGGCCTTAGCGTTTACACTGCCTTTGGGGAGAGCTAATTCTTTTAAATTTAAATAGTTGGGGTTCCCTGAGCTTTATAATCTCTTGGGGTTTTATTTCAATTTTCTCTTTGGGGTTCCTTCCTTGTGCTTGGTTAAATGTTTACTTGTATAGCGGGAAGTGACTCCTGGTTAAAACTCGGAGAAGGTGTTTGATGTTACTGCCGCCTCCGGCATTCGTCTTTTCAATTAAGTGTTGTCATCCCTTCGAGCGACCTGGTGTCACTCCTCGTTAATTAATGTTGGTTTGTCTGTACTTATTTTTGAATTGGCCATTTGAATTAATATTTTGGAGCTCAGTATAGCACTAAGGTAACCTCACTGTATACCACCTTGTGCACCGGTCTAGTACCTAAATTTTCAGTGGCACGAGGTAGCTCCACCAGCGGTTTTACTGATGTGCCCCCTTCAAAATCTTGTCTTGTATACGTTTGCCCCATGTGTCTCTGGGAACACGGAGATGAGCTTTAGTGTGACTTCAGTTATTGGAATCTTCATTTTGCTTGGCTTCCACTGAAGAGTTTCTGGGGATTTGATTTGTTTCATTTGTTAGTAATTTAATTACTGTAAGTTTGTTTATTTAGTGGGAAGCAAGACATTTAAAGACTGTTGGTATTAACTCCCCTAATTGCTGGGTGTTGCTAATCCGTTCCAAATGGGCTACTACTTATTGAATGCCAAGGCTGTCGATTAGCTGGTTACTGTGAGTACAAATTCACGCTATTTATTTGTTGCCGAAATTGTTAAAGTGTCTGTGTCGTGATTCAATCACCAGCTACGTGTTTGAGCTAAACTGATATAAACCTTACATTGCTTCCTTAAAATCTGTTGCCAGCAGAAACCCTTAAGAGAACTAAGTTTTGTCACTGATTATGTTAACCTTTACTCGGAGCAATATTTCATGTAGTTAAATTTTGTCTTAAAATGTGTCTCTAATGAACGAGTGATAAATGAAAAAAGGCATAGGGGCCTGGTCCTTCCTACTGTGTCCGGTTTGTAACACGTATCAGTGTATTTATCAGTAAACACAATCAGTGTGCAGAGAACAGCTGATATTGTTTCTGGACTGTCTGATAAGGATGCAGACTGTGACCGGCCTGTTGGTGCTGCGACCTATCCCTATACTCAGAGGTGACAGACAGGTGGTGCGGTATCTCTCGCCCACGGTCTGCCCAGGAATTCCGCAGATAGAGCGGTCCACTCAGCCAGCCGACTTGCGGGCCTGCGACTCCGCTATCTGAGATTAGCTGCGAGATAAGACCGGCTCAAGGAACAGCGCAGGCCCACAGTGTGTTCAGTGCAGTAGACAGCCAGACCAGTTCCGGGCGTGCTGGTCACCTGCTGTGCGCTCCCGCAGGGAGCCTCTCGCGATCCGCGCTGGTAGTGGTAGTGGTAGTGGTAGTGGTAGTGGCAGCTGTTCGTCGTGCCGAGACTGCTCTACGCACCTGACTCCACGGGGGGTTTCTCGTGTCGCCCGTTCTCAACTGTGCGCCGTGCGTCATCCAGTCAGCACTGAGAACCACCGTTCCACAGGTGATGTCAACTACACATGGCTTTTACCGCATCTTTCACTAGCGTATGGGTGCATAGACCCACACCAAAATCGACAAGCAATTCTCGATCTTCTAGCAAACTCCTCGCCTGTGATACGGTTGCTGCTGCCTCCATCTTTTCTTTTTTTAGGGACCAAACCTCAATTGGTAAGCTGGAAACCTTAAGGGGTCTCTTTGTTGTCTGTCTATCCCTGTGCCGTTCTGTCTGTCTGTCCTCCATCTTTTCTTTTTTTAGGGACCAAACCTCAATTGGTAAGCTGGAAACCTTAAGGGGTCTCTTTGTTGTCTGTCTATCCCTGTGCCGTTCTGTCTGTCTGTCCGTTCGTCTGTCCAAATGTTAAGCCCGATTTTCTCAGGAATAGTTACAGGTAGACCATGTGATCAAAAGTGTCCGGACACTTGGATGAAAATGAATTACAAGATCGTGGAGCCCTCTGTCGGTAATGCTGGAATCCAGCATGGTGTTGACCCACCCTTAGCCTTGATGACAGCTTCCACCCTCGCAAGCATACTTTCAATCAGGTGCTGGAAGGTTTCCTGGGGAATGGCAGCCCATCGTCACAGAATGCTGCACTGAGGAGAGGAATCAATGTCGGTCGGTGAGGCCTGGCACGAAGTCGGCGTTCCAAAATATCCCAGAGGTGTTCTATAGGATTCAGGTCAGGACTCTGTGCAGGCCAGTCCATTACAGCGATGTTATTGTAGTGTAACCATTCCGCCACAGGCCCTGCATTATGAACAGGTGCTCTGTTGTGTTGAAAGATGCAATCGCCATCCCCGAATTGCTCTTCAACAATAATAAGCAAGAAGGTGCTTAAAACATCACTGTAGGCCTGTGCTGTGATGTTGTTGTTGTTGTTGTTGTGGTCTTCAGTCCTGAGACTGGCTTCATGCAGCTCTCCATGCTACTCTATCCAGTGCAAGCTTCTTCATCTCCCAGTACCTACTGCAGCCTACATCCTTCTACATCTGCTTAGTGTATTCATCTCTTGGCCTCCCTCTACGATTTTTACCCTCCACGCTGCCCTCCAATACTAAATTGGTGATCCCTCGATATCTCAGAACATGTCCTACCAACCGAACCCTTCTTCTAGTCAAGTTGTGTCACAAGCTCCTCTTCTCCCCAATTCTATTCAATACCTCCTCATTAGTTATGTGATCTACCCATCTAATCTTCAGCATTCTTCTGTAGCACTACATTTCGAATGCTTCTATTGTCTTCTTGTCTAAACTATTTACCGTCCATGTTTCACTTCCATACATGGCTACACTCCATACAAATACTTTCAGAAATGACTTCCTGACACTTAAATCTATACTCGATGTTAACAAATTTCTCTTCTTCAGAAACGCTTTCCTTGCCATTGCCAGTCTACATTTTATATCCTCTCTACTTCGACCATCATCAGTTATTTTGCTCCCCAAATAGCAAAACTCCTTTACTATTTTAAGTGTCTCATTTCCTAATCTAATTCCCTCAGCATCACCCGACTTAATTCGACTACGTTCTATTATCCTCGTTTTGCTTTTGTTGATGTTCATCTTATACTCTCCTTTCAAGACATTGTCCATTCAGTTCAACTGCTCTTCCAAGTCCTTTGCTGTCTCTGACAGAATTACAATGTCATCAGCGAACCTCAACGTTTTTATTTCTTCTCCATGGATTTTAGTACCTACTTCGAATTTTTCTTTTGTTTTCTTTACTGCTTGCTCAATATACAGATTGAATAACATCGGGGATAGGCTACAACCCTGTCTCACTCCCTTCCCAACCACTGCTTCCCTTTCATACCCCTCGACTCTTATAACTGCCATCTGCTTCTTGTACAAATTGTAAATAGCCTTTCACTCCCTGTATTTTACCCCTGCCACCTTCAGAATTTGAAAGAGAGTATTCCAATCAACATTGTCAAAAGCTTCCTCTAAGTCTACAAATGCTAGAAACGTAGGTTTGCCTTTCCTTAATCTTTCTTCTAAGATAAGTCGTAAGGTCAGTACTGCATCACGTGTTCCAACATTTCTACGGAATCCAAACTGATCTTCCCCGAGGTCGGCTTCTATCAGTTTTTCCATTCGTCTGTAAAGAATTCGTGTTAGTATTTTGCAGCTGTGACTTAATAAACTGTGCTGTGATAGTGCCACACAAAACAACAACGGCTGCAAGCCCCCTCCATGAAAAACACGACCACATCATAAAACCACCGCCTCCGAATTTTACTGTTGGCACTACACACGCTGGCAGATGACGTTCACCGGGCATTCACCATACCCACACGCTACCGTCGGATCGCCACATTGTGTGCCGTGATTCGTCACTCCACACAACGTTTTTCCACTGTTCAATCGTCCAATGTTTACGCTCCTTACACCAAGCGAGGTGTCGTTTGGCACTTACTGGCGTGATGCGTGGCTTATGAGCAGCCGCTCGACCATGAAATCCAAGTTTTACATCCCCCGCCTAACTGTCATAGGACCTGCAGTGGATCCTGATGCAGTTTGGAATTCCTGTGTGATGGTCTGGATAGATGTGTGACTATTACACATTACGACCCTCTTGAACTGTCGGTGGTCTCTGGCAGTCAACAGACGAGGTCGGCCTCTACGCTTTTGTGATGTACGTGTCCCTTCACGTTTCCACTTCACTACACATAGGAAACAGTCGACCTAGGGATGTTTAGGAGTGTGGAAGTCGCGCGTACACACGTATGACACAACTGACACCCAGTCATCTGACCATGTTCGATGTCAATGAGTACCGCAGAGTGCCTCAAATCTCACGATGTCTAATGACTACTGAGGTAGCTGATAGGAAGTACCTGGCAGTAGGTGACAGCGCAGTGCACCTAATATGAAAAACGTATGTTATTGGGGGTGTCCGGATACTTTTGATCATATTAATGCAGAAACAGAACTACAGCTACAGACAACGGAGATCGCTATTGTACAGCTTTTCTTCTGACGGCCGTGTTCAGCAAACCACGCTGTCGTCAGAAGATGTGTACTTTCAGCACAATGCGATCAGATGTAAAGGGGCGTAATACAGTATCACATAAACAAGGATTGTAATGTGGAATATAACATGCTTTCGGCAGTACATTTCACTGAATCTTGACAAAATGCGTCTTGCGGCTTATCATATCATACAACAATATTGCATGAACATGAGAATAACAGTATAGCAGCAAGTCAAGAATAAAATAACTGTTGCATAAAATAACGCGCATATTTCGCTGATTATACAAGCTCATATTCGTACATTAGGAGAATGAAGACTGAGATTCTCAAGTAAAAATCGCAGATGTTACAACCAGCCACCAGGTGGCACTTCGGCAGTAGTTACAAAGAAATATACGTAGAGTCATATAACGACTAAAGAGGAACCAACGATCCGAGAATGTTTCACTGAAGACATACAATAAATAAATAAATAAATAGTCCAAATCCATGCGGCTTTTCGCGAATGTTGCTGTAGTACACAGAGAAGTTGCAGCATTAGAAAATTGCAGCGAAATGCAGGAAGATCTGCAGCGGATAGGCACTTGGTGCAGGGAGTGGCAACTGACCCTTCACATAGACAAATGTAATGTATTGCGAATAAATAGAAACACGGACCCTTTATTGTATGATTATATGATAGCGGAACAAACACTGGTAGCAGTTACTTCTGTAAAATATCTGGGAATACGCTTACGGAACGATTTGAAGTGGAATGATCATATAAAATTAATTGTTGCTAAGGCGGGTGCCTGGTTGAGATTCATTGGGAGAGTCCTTAGAAAATGTAGTCCATCAACAAAGGAGGTGGCGTACAAAACACTCGTTCGACCTATACTTTAGTATTGCTCATCAGTGTGGGATACGTACCAGGGCGGGTTGACAGAGGAGATAGAGAAGATCCAAAGAAGAGCGGCACGTTTCGTCACAGGAGTGTTTGGTAAGCGTGATAGCGTTACGGAGATGTTTAGCAAACTCAAGTGGCAGACTCTGCAAGACAGGTGCTCTGCATCGCGGTGTAGCTTGCTGTCCAGGTTTCGAGAGGGTGCGTTTCTGGATGAGGTATCGAATATATTGCTTCCCCCTACTTATACCTCCCGAGGAGATCACGAATTTAAAATTAGAGAGATTCGAGCGCGAACGGAGGCTTTCCGGCGGTCGTTCTACCCCCGAACCGTACGAGACTGGAACAGGAAAGGGAGGTAATGACAGTGGCACGAAAAGTGCCCTCCGCCACACACCGTTGGGTGGCTTGCGGAGTATAAATGTAGATGTAGATGTAGAAAGCACGTTACACTCATTTTCTTATAATAATTATAGATTATTATTGTGTAAAATTTAAAACCACCTTTCAGCAGCATAACAGGAAAGACTTTACCTTCAACGTATCGTTTAATACGTAAGTAGTGAAACCTGCCATATGAAATGTTCGCATTAGGAAAACAAAAACAAGAAAAATATAGATGTCATAAATTGCAGGCAGCATTAAGCTTTGACAAACATACACTTCTCTTCGGTACCTCGGTGTAGTTAAGCAAACATGAGGAGACTGATTTGATGCAGCTCTCCATGCTACTCTATCCTGTGCAAGCTGCTTCATCTCCGCGTAACTACTGCAACATATATCCTTCTGAATCTGCTTAGTGTATTCATCTCTTGGTCCGTCTCTACGATTTTTGCCCTCTACACTTCCCTCCAGTACTAAACTGGTGATCCCTTGGTGCCTCGGAATGTGTCCCATCATTCAGTCAGGTTGTGCTACAATTTTCTCGCCGATCCCATTATTTACGCTCTACGATGGTGCTCGAGGTATGGTGTGAAAGACACAGATGACAAGAGGACAGGAATAAACAGCGAATCCTGCAACCTACTATGTAGTACAATAGAAATTAACTTGCTACACTATACAGTCATAACAGCTGTACAAACAAGGCCATTTAAATTGCTACACGAAATTCACACCATAATGCACTATCACCTTGTTGCTCGAGGTTTAGGTACTGGCATACTGCTCGAGGTCTAAGTGTGAAGCAGGAACTGACAGGGACAGTGGCAATGAATAGCATAGTTCCGATAATTGTCACGTTGTAATGTTCAGTATTTCTATACATTTTACATTGTAACAAATAGCAAAAAAAAAAAAAAAAAAAAAAAAAAAAGTGACCAGAAATGTCACAGATTAGTAGTATGTCGTCCAATGTCTACATCAGGGATTCCCAAAGTGGTGGATATTGACCCCTTGGGGTCGATATCGGTTTCCTAAGGGTCGACATAAACGAAAATTGATTTTGGGGGTCGACGAGGTCTAAAAATCGACCCCTATTAAATTAACACAAGTTCTTATTTGAAACTTTCAAGATAGGTAGGTACTTTATTGTTTATGTTGTGTTACGTGTACTAAGAATAATTAATATTTTGTAGGAAAAAGCATTGTTGTAGTAATGTAAAGTCTCAAGTTCGTACAAGATGAAAAACTCGGCAAGTCTGTGTGGACAAGTTTATGCAAGAGAATGAGTTCGAGCGTACGTCTTTCAGGCGCGTTTTGACTTGCTCTCTATTTGACGCCTACGCGATTTAACACGAACGAATTCATGATGAAGTCCAAACATGTTCCTGATATTTTGCTATTTAATGAGCTTGCACGTAGGTTGAAAGTTCATTTGCGTTTTGAAATTCGTTGGAGCTTGAACGATAATAACTCATATAAGTACTCATTTATTTCAAGAGATTACAAAGTTATTACATAGCTAAATTAAGTGAAGTAAAGTGACTGAAAAGGTGGTAAACACAATATACAACATATTTTATATAGGTAGGTATAAAAGTATTTGTAAAAATTACTTACATTTAAGTTGTTAAATAGCTAGGTACCTAAACTTTAAACTTGATATTTACTGAATTGTATGTCTTTTTATTTTGTTAAATTTTGATGAGAAAATGAAGTCAACTTTACTCACTTAACCAAGTGCAAAGTTTTCCAATTGGTACCTTAGTACCTACGTCTTTTGTATCAATAGGAAAAAACTAAAGGTAGGCCCCCTTATTCGTAATAGTCTGCTAACTTAAAGCATTGCTAATTCTCTGTCTTCTTCTATTGACCTAAGTCAGAATGAAAAATAACACTCTGTAGCAGCTGTTTTAAGTTAGCGGACCATTATGAATAAGGGGTTGATCTTAAAAGTAGGTAATTTGGCCATGGGGGTCTGAGGTAACAGTTCATTTTGGAAAAGGGGTCACTTGTCCAAAATAGTTTGGGGATCCCTGGTCTACATGATATGTAACGTAAGCGCATAAAATAATTTTAGAGGCAAAATGTTGAGTTTAATATAGTCAAAGCAGGAGGATAAACAATATGTTCTCAGAGTGGGCTTTCCACAATTCTGATGTACGAGCGAGGAATATCGAAGAAACAAGGAGACCTCAACTTCCGTGAAATTATACAATAACATCCACCTTAACAAGAGAAATTTTATAAAAACTAATTAAAACAAAATTCTCATTAGCTTTTGATTGGTAATTCAATAAATTTTTCAGATTTCTTTTATTATGACTATAAATTTGTACTTTTTTTAAGATGTCAGATCTTTTCCCTTTAGGAAAACTGTCACATTACAACGAATATCAGTAACACTATGTTTCCTGTCTCTCACACGATCTCCAAAGGTGGTTTTGTTATGGTTCCTGGTGTGTTCCCTAAAGCTCGTAAGAAATGACCTCACCGTCTGTACCACACATAAAGCTCTGCATTCACTGCAGTTGATTTTGTGTCTTAACTTAGGCTTTAGCGTATTGGAAGTTTTAAAAGCAGGAATTACATTTTACTTCCTGAAGCGCCGATATCTTTCCTCTCTATGTCATGGGAATGTATTGCAATTCGACCTTTATTTAACTTCTTTTTCAGTTTTACATAAAGATCTTCGACTATAGTCTGAGAATATCCATTAGTTGCAGCAATATGGTTTAATGTTGCCATTTCCTGTTCAACACTTTTGGCATCCAATGGTAACCTTAAAATTCGGGGTAACAATGTGTTAAAGTAAGCCGTCTTATAATGCAATGGATGACATGAAAAAGCATTAATGATCATATCAGTATTCGCCTGTTTCCGAAATATGCTGAAGGCATGATTGCCTGTCTGTTTCTTAATGGTGATATATAAATAATTTATAGTATTATCGTTTTCCTTTTCTAATGTAAACAGTATTTTCCTATATTTTCTATTCGACGTTGTTATATAATTCTGAACATCTACTTGACGACCCTTTACCAGGACGATAATTTCATCTACGTAACGTCTAAATTATATGATATTTTTCTTGAGATCATTACTCTGACGAAAAAAAGATTTTTCTAAGTTAGTGATAAAGATGTCTGCCAAGCTTCGACACAGGTTGTCACCCATGGCCAGTCCTTCAGCTTGGTGGTAAAGTTTATTATTAAATTGGATATAATGGTAAGGCACTGACAACTCAAGCAACTCAATCAGCTCAACAATTTCTCCATGACTTAATCTAAGACGAATTAACAAACTATACTTTATTATCTGATGACATTCCCCAGTCGATATGTTCGTATAGAGGTTCGCTATATTAAAGCATGCTAACACCGATTCATTGGGTACCTTAATGTTCTACAAAAAATGTGTAAGTTCCTATTTTTTATATTCGTGGGATTCTGAAAAACAAATGCTGTTTTAATTCCTTATTTAGCAACTTATTTAGTTCGTAATTTGGCAGTGATCTATTACCCACAATAGGCCCTATCGTCTTGCTAGGCATGTGTTTCATAATCTGTGAGGGTAACTTTGGTATACTCGCATTCGTCATATTGACATACCGTTTTTAATTTCCAATTAATATGAAACTAGATTTATTCGTTTTATTTCTTACGACCGGATTAAATTGTCTTAGTCGGGTTCTTAGCGATTTGTAAGATGTTATATACTCTTTGCAACATTGCTCAGTTTTATTCATGTAATCTTGACCGTAAATAATCACCATAGTATTACTTTTATCGGCTTTCGTAGCAGTAGCTTTTATCAACCTGCAATTTTACGTTACTAGAATTTACAAGCTCGGTCTCGTTGCTACCACATAAGGGCGTACTTGATACACTTTTTAAAACTTTTGCAGTACCAAACAGCACCAGCAATACCCTGACTCTTCATTATACCTGACTTATGTAAAGCAATCTTATTCTCTCCTAATACTTCCTTAATGTCACGTTGTCTAAAATTATTATGAACGTTGTGCTAAACCTCTCTGTAGCAATTACTGTTCTGCATGAGAAAAAAATCTGTGAAACTTTCACCTCTATCCAGAAAGCAGACTGTACTTTTGATATCTGTATTAACTAATTTAAAGAAATCTACTCGTAAGGTTTCCATTTGTTTACTATGCCTATGCTGAATTAACTTGGACATTTCACCATCAGGATACTGAATAAAATTTTTCACTTCTAAAAATCACTCCTGTGTCAATTTCCTTCTTAAAGAAACTTCAATACTGTTAGTGCCATTAGATAAAAGCTGATATTTTTATAAAACTCTCTAGTTTGTTACTTAATTCATATGACCTCTGATTTGGACTTCACAATTTTAGAAAGTTTTGAGGAATTTTTAGTATTAATTCTGTCATACTTGAGAATAATCCTACGCTTTACACATTATTTGTAGAAACGGATATGTTATGATATTTACTTACCTTATTTTTAATTTTCAACAAAGTGTGAAACTCCACAATAGCCTAGCTACTCAGAATATCGTATGTGCTTGACACTGTCAAGTTAGGGGGCGGTCTAGATTAACGCGGAAACAGAAGTACAGCTTCAAAAACGCAAGATCACTATTGTACAGCATTTATTTTGAGTAAATGCTACCTGCTGAGTAATACAAAAAAATAAACTTGCTGTACAATATAGTCATAACAGCTATACAAATAGGGCTATGTCGTTTCCTGTGCACAGTTCACACTATATTCACTCATATGACAAGTGTATTTTTATTGGACTACACAGCAGGTTGCAGGATTAGCTGTATATTACTGTGGTGCTGTCATTTGGGTCCTTCACAACAAGACTTCGAGGCCCATGCTAGTACCTAAACGTCAAGTTCATAGCGTAAATATTGTGACTGTATAAGGCCAGCTAATTTCATTGTCTGATTTACGTACTTGTAATGAAGTGAAACATCCTGGAAGATTAAAACTGTGTGCCCGACCGAGACTCGAACTCGGGACCTTTACCTTTCGCGGGCAAGTGCTCTACCAACTGAGCTACCGAAGCACGACTCACGCCCGGTCCACACAGCTTTACTTCTGCCAGTATCTCGTCTCATACCTTCCAAACTTTACAGAAGCTCTCCTGCGAACCTTGCAGAACTAGCACTCCTGAAAGAAAGGATATTGCGGAGACATGGCTTAGCCACAGCCTGGTGGATGTTTCCTTTCTTTCATGAGTACTAGTTCTGCAAGGTTCGCAGGAGAGCTTCTGTAAAGTTTGGAAGGTAGGAGACGAGATACTGGCAGAAGTAAACCTGTGAGTACCGGGCGTGAGTCGTGCTTGGGTAGCTCAGATGGTAGAGCACTTGCCCGCGAAAGACAAAGGTCCCGAGTTCGAGTCTCGGTCGGACACACAGTTTTAATCTGCTAGGATGTTTCATATCAGCGCACACTCCGCTGCAGAGTGAAAATCTCATTCTTGTAATGAAGTGTTTGTGCTAGTTGTGAATGCAACATTAAATGTTCCCTTTGTCTTTTCTTCAGGTCTGTTTAACTATAGCAAGATACAGAACAGCAATGTGTGATTGTTGAAGTTTTATGCTGCCTGTGTTTTATGACATGAATATTTTTATTGTGTTTGTTTTTCTAAAACGAACTTGCCATATGACTGGCTTCACTACTTGTGCGTTAAACGATGCATTGAAAGTACAGCGCTTCCTGTTATGTCTGAAGTTTTACTTCTGTTTCTCCATTAATAAAGACTGCCCCCTAACTTGACAGTGTCAAGCATATGCAATTGAAATTTACAATGAGGTGCGAAAATCCATGGGGTGGTCTTATGCACATGTACAGACGGCGGCAGTGTTCCCTCCAGGATAGGCGAGAGGGCTAAATCGCTGCTTCCTGGCCTCAGGTAGGCGCGCCGGCCCCGCCCGGTGGATTAACGACGACGGTCGGTGTGCCGGCCAGCCTGGATGTGGTTTTTAGGTGGTTTTCTACATCCTACTAGGTGAATACCGGGCTGGTCCCCACGTCCTGCCTCAGTAACACAACTCTCAGACATTTGAAACACATTCACACTATTTCACGATTTACACTACATGCAGACAGCTGGGGTACACTAATCCTGTTGTGGGGGGTATGGGGTGGCAGCAGGAAGGGCATCCAGCCACCCATTAAAATTAACAATGCCAAATCCGTACATAACCTTGCCGACCCTGCCCACAATGCGGGATAAAGGTTGTAGCGAAAGAAGAAGAACAAGAAGATGGCGGCAGCATTATGTATACAGTGTGAAAGCACAGTGTATTGGTGGAGCTGTCATTTGTACCTATGTGATTCATATGACAAGTTTTCCGACGTCATTATGGCTACACGATGAGAATTAAGAGACTTTGAACGCAGATGGTAGTTGGAGCTTGACGCATGGTACGCTCCATTTCGGAAATCGTTAGGGAAGTCAATACTCAAAGAAACTGAGCGAGGTGGCGCAGTGATTAGATACTGGACTCGCATTCGGGAGGACGACGGTTCGATCCCGCGTCCAGCCATCCTGATTTAGGTTTCCCATGATTTCCCTAAATCGCTCCAGGCAAATGCCGGGATGGTTCCTTTCAAAGGGCACGGCTGACTTCCTTCCCCGTCCTTCCCTAATCCGATGAGACTGATGACTTCGCTGTCTGGTCTCCTTCCCCAAAACAACCAAACAACCAATACTCAGAGATGCGCAGTACCAAGAGCGTGCCGAGAAACAGCAAATTTCAGGCATAACCTCTCCCCCATGGACAACGCAGTGGCCAACGGCCTTCACTTAACGACCGAGGTAGACATCAATGTGGGACGACGATGAACGTATTCTTTAGGACAGTGCGACGAAATTTGGCATTAATGGGTTATGACAGCTATGCAGCGCCTGTTATGGATGGACTCATGATCATATCGCTTGGACCCTAGACGACTGGAAAACCTTAGCCTGGTCAGATGAGTCCCAATTTCTATTGGTAAGAGCTGACGGTAGGGTTCAAGTGTAGCACAGACGGTACTAAGACATGGAGCCAGGTTGTCAACTAGGCACTGTGCAAACTGGTTGTCAGTACGGTGCCGCACACCTTCACATAGAATTCTTCCATTGTGCGTCACTGCTGTATTTTGAGAGGTGGCATGAGCTCCCTCTCATATTTCTATCTTACGATTCTCCTCTCTAATTGCATGCGGTGGAAAGTTGCTATTCCTTCACATGCGGATTTCCCACGCAGCGTCTCTCGTCACCCGGGTGGTCCAGTGACAGGCGGGCTCTGTTTGACTTTGAAAGGGTAAGCCGACAGGTGTGAGGGAGTCGAGTGAATGCTTTCCAGACGCCGACATTGTCAAGAGGCACGCCCGCAGGGCCTGAAGTAGCGGCTGGGATAGAGGTTCCATTACTTCACAGAAACTTAGCGAAAACACTTTCTGGCGGGCTACCAGCGAGGCGTGGGAATGACTTGTGTACCCAGGCAGCTGTGGCGGGAAAATTCCCGCGCTTTCTGCAAAATAGTAACTGTGATTGGCTTGTTCAGGGCATAGCTCCGTGACGTAGCAAGATCGGCGCAGAAATTGGCGACAAGAATCTCCATTGGTGGAATGGTAGCGTTCCGGCAATGGTGTGGAATTTTCCGCCGCTTTTCGAGTTGCTGATTGGAACGTTTAACCACGGCCACTGTCGTGGGGGCGGGAATGTTCTGTGTTCGGTTTTGTACGGGTGCTCTTGTGGGTAGTCGGCTCTCACCTTTCGGTCGAGGACGTCGAAGCAACCAGCCAACGGCTCCGGTACGCCAGATCGTGTCCTGGCAGTCAAGAAGACAGTTTGGTAATGTATGTCCGCAGCACCGGCAGATAGGGATTTTCCTAGGTGATAATCAGAGCTCAGCAGAGCGCGCCTGTTCGTCTTTTTTCTAACTTTGTTCTGTCTTGGGTAGCAGCAATTAATGTTGGGTTGGCTATGTGTTTTCTCTAGGATTTGAGTTGCAAGGAATTGGCTGCACATACCATTTCCTCATAATCCTCACAATCTAGTTTAGGGACAACTTCACATTCACAGCGTTTGTTTGAGTATCCAATTTGAGCCAATTTGATGTATTGTAAATATTTCATGTGTTTTTGTTTATTATTTTGTGTTTAGTCTTAATAAATCATATTGTTATTTTGGACAGAACTTTCATTCTGTTAATCGGTAGAGCAACCCTATCATTCCTCACTATGTTAATGAGACCTTCGTTTATTTAACTTATTTATCAAATTAAATTATTGCAGGTGCCAAACTCTCTTCTACTCCACTGGCAGGGTTGAGTAGAGTCAGTTCGCGTATTTTTTTAATCCTTGTGCAACAGCAAAAGTCGGAGTTAGAATAGGGGGGAGCCTAGCGCATCATGTACATATGTAGCTTCTAGAAGAATTTAGTGTTAAATACACTGCTTGCCCCGGCACCTCGCAATTTCGCCCTGTGGTATTCAAACGTGTTTATTTTGCAGTTGAAGCCATCAAACCTACATTCAGGACAGTGGAATTTAAAATTTCCTATGGTGGCTCTCGTACTCCCAGTCGGCCACAGCATCCAAAAGGTGTGGCATAATAGTGGGACTGTGTTTACACGGAATAGCCTGGATCCTCTGTTCCAAATGAAGCGATCATTGACTGGAAATGGTTGTCAACATAAAAGTTTTCTGGCCATGGTACCGCGTCATAATGTAAAAAATACTGCTTCTGCTGGAGAAAAACCAACGTTTCGGCTACGATTGCAGCGGCGTCCTTCTGGGTCTAATGGTGCGTTCCAGTTAGGCAGTGTCCTCTATATTTTGTTATTAGAGAGCAGAGAGGTGGAAAGAATACATTGGAAGCCTGTATGAGAGGGAACATTTGTCTGATGTGATAGAAGAAGAAACAGGAGTCGATTTAGAAGAGATAGGGGATCCAGTATTAGAATCAGAATTTAAGAGAGCTTTGGAGGCCTTAAGATCAAATAGGGCAGAAGGGATAGATGATATTCCGTCAGAATTTCTAAAATCATTGGGGGAAGTGGCAACAAACCGACTATTCACGTTGGTGTGTAGAATATATGAGTCTGGCGACTTACCATCTGACTTTCGGAAAAGCATCACCCACACAATTCCGAAGACGGCAAGAGCTGACAAGTGCGACAGTTACCGCACAATCAGCTTATCAGCTCATGTATCCAAGTTGCTTACAAGTATAATATACAGAAGAATGGAAAAGAAAATTGAGAATGCGCTAGGTGACGATCAGTTTGGATTTAGAAATGGTAAAGGCACGAGAGAAGCAATTCTGGCATTGCGGTTAATAATGGAAGCAAGACTAAAGAAAAATCAAGACACATTCATACGATTTGTCGACCTGGAAAAACCGTTCGACAATGTAAAATGGTGCAAGCTGTTCGAAATTGTGAAAAAAGTAGGGGTAAGCTATAGGGAGAGACGGCTCATATACAATATGTACAACAGCCAAGAGGGAATAATAAGAGTGGACCACCAAGAAGGAAGTGCTGGTATTAAAAAACGTGTAAGACAAGGATGCAGCCTTTCGTCCCTACTGTTCAATCTGTACATTGAGGAGGCAATTATGGAAGTAAAAGAAACGTTTAAGAGCGGTATTAAAATTCAAGGTGAAAGCATCTCAATGATACGATTCGCTGATGACATTGCTATCCTAAGTGAAAGTGAAGAAGAATTGCATGATCTGCTGAATAGAATGAACAGTCTAATTAGTACCGAGTATGGATTGAGAGTAAGTCGAAGAAAGGCGAAGGTAATGAGAAGTAGTAGAAATGAGAACAGCGATAAACTTCAGATCAGGATTGATGATCACGAAGTAGATGAAGTTAAGGAATTCTGCTAACTAGGCAATAAATAACGAGCAACGGAAGGAGCAAGGAGGACATCAAAAGCAAACTAGGGCTGGCAAATAGGGCATTCCTGGCTAAGAGAAGTCTACTAATATCAAATACCGGCCTTAATTTGAGGAAGAAATTTTTGAGAATGTACGTCTGGGGTACAGCATTGAATGGTAGTGAAACATGGACTGTGGGAAAACCGGAACAGAAAGTATCGAAACATTTGAGACGTGTTGCTACAGACGAATGTTGAAAATTAGGTGGACTGATAAGGTAAGGAATGAGGAGGTTCTACGCAGAATCGGAGAGGAAAGGAATATGTGGAAAACGCTGATAAGGAGAAGGGACAGGATGATAGGACATCTGCTAAGACATGAGGGAATGATTTCCATGGTACTAGAGGGATCTGTAGAGGGCAAAAACTGTAGAGGACAGAGATTGGAATACATCCAGCAAATAATTGAGGACGTAGGTTGCAAATGTTACTCGGAGGTGATGAGGTTGGCACAGGAGAGGAATTTGTGGCGGGCCGCATCAAACCAGCCAGTACACTGACGGGGAAAAAAAAAAACAAAAAACTGGAGCTCCCGATAACTAGTAAACACTTCCCCCCCCCCCCCCCCCCCCGTGTGTCTGCTCAGACCCTGCTGAAGTCGTGGCCACCTGTCCAATCAGGGGGGCATGGGGGAGGCCAAGCCGTCAGTCTCCGCATTGGCCCTCTGCGTCCAGCGACCCGAATACATTACCACACACCACTCACCCTTCTGTGAGGGCGGATCCACTGCGTTGGGAGCACTAGGAGGTGCCTCGGAAGCAGAGGCTGTGGGCAAAACAAACGACACCCAATGTGTCTCACGAGATGTGGAATGGTCTCCGCCATCGCTACATACCGTGGCAGCAACCTGAAGGTGACTGACTGCATTGCATTTTAAAATGTTTTATTACCAAAAATTATCATCATGGCAACAGGTATACGGAAACATGTAAGCTCTATCTCTGACAATATTATCCTTATCTATACTTTTTCTCTAAAAATTGCTCGGCTATCAGGTGAAACTTCATTATCGTTATCACAAAATCTGATATGTAGCTATACCACTGGCATTATGAAAACCATTATCCCGACATGTCAGTATTCAAGCATTTTCAGGAAGTTGCTGCTATCGGACACTTAAGTGTTCTAATGTAGAAGAAAAAAGAGAAATTAATTACTCTTCCTATGAATCATGACAGGTCAGGTCATTTGTATCTGAATGCGTTTTTTAGAATACTTTCTAACATCTCCTAACAATTATACTGTGATGCCCCTGCTTGTGACTGATAACTTACCTCATCTTGCCACTGCAGCTGAATATTCCGCATTGTGCAACATGCTGAAATAATTCAAAGAAATACTGCCATCCATGCAGAGTGCAATGCATGGTCACAACTACTGATGCAACTATTCCGCTTCTTCCTTTTTTACAGAAATTAAATGATGTGGAGGGGTTTAGTCAAAACACCTTAAGTAGCTTAAAAAAATGAAACTAATCAATATACACTTTTGATTTACTGTGTTCTGAAATTGATGATCCAGACATTGACAATCTGTACTCAGACCTTTCTTTTCCATGGACAGTTTGATCAGCAAAAACTTTAATTATTCCATGATGTCTTTAATCAATAACCACATACCTTGTCACAACAAAGGTGGCCAGAGTGGCCGTGCGGCTCTAGGCGCTACAGTCTGGAGCTGAGCGACCGCTACGGTCGCAGATTCGAATCCTGCCTCGGGCATGGATGTGTGTGATGTCCTTAGGTTGGTTAGGTTTAATTAGTTCTAAGTTCTAGGCGACTGATGACCTCAGAAGTTAAGTTGCCTAGTGCTCAGAGCCATTTGAACCATTTTTTGTCACAACAAAGACATGAGCAGTACTTTGAATGTATGCGGACACAGATCTGACAAAACCCCTCCAGTGCACAAGCAAGTAACGTCAACATGCAGCAAAAGGGCCAATTACCAAAAATCCTCGGTTAATACAAAAATCTCCTCTCACGCCTCTAGCACAGTCAGGGGAGGTTGAGAACTCTTCTGACACGTGGCTTTTCTCCATGCCAGTCTGCGTCCCACTACTCTGTACAACTGTTCGCTCACTACCACTTGCGATAGTAATATCTCAGAGTTTGTGTAAACACGCAACAGCAGAATCAGTAGACATCCGTCTAGAAAAATGATATGAACGTACAACTTTCACATTGCGTGCATTATCTGTCAAAAGTACCAGGTGATCAAAAAGTCAGTATAAATTTGAAAACTGAATAAATCACGGAATAATGTAGATAAAGAGGTACAAATTGACACACATGCTTGGAATGACATGGGGTTTTATAAGAACCAAAAAAATACAAAAGTTCAAAAAATGTCCGACAGATGGCGCTTCATCTCATCAGAATAGCAATAATTAGCATAACAAAGTAAGACAAAGCAAGATGATGTTCTTTACAGGAAATGCTCAATATGTCCACCATCATTCCTCAACCATAGCTGTAGTCGAGGAATATAATGTTGTGAACAGCACTGTAAAACATGTCCACAGTTATGGTGAGGCATTGGCGTCGGATGTTGTCTTTCAGCATCCCTCGAGATGTTGGTCGATCACGATACACTTGCGACTTCAGGTAACCCCAAAGCCAATAATCGCACGGACTGAGGTCTGGGGACCTGGGAGGCCAAGCATGACAAAAGTGGCGGCTGAGCACACGATCATCACCAAACGACGCGTGCAACAGATCTTTCACGCGTCTAGCAATACTTTGTTGTTTTTTTTTTGTTCTAATAAAACCCCATGTCATTCCAAGCATGTGTGTCAATTTTTACCTCTGTATCTACATTATTCCGTGGTTTATTAAGTTTTCAAATTTATACTAACTTTTTGATCACCCAGAATAATACAAAAATGTTACTGCATGTAGACATGAACATAATGTAAGTTGTAGTCATGTTTCAGTAAGTAGATAAAAAATATTTTATGATATCTTCTCTCTCTCTACAAGTATAAACTGTAGTACACTGCTCGCTTGTTTTTGTATGTCTGGACCGGTTCTTGCCAGTATTGACATGGGTAACAGCCAAAAATGATCGGAATTAGAATTATATTAATACCTTCACCTGCTGATGGGCGTTGATATGAATCAACGGGGACAGGTGAAAATGTGTGCCCCAACCGGGACTCGAACCCGGGATCTCCTGCTTACATGGCAGACGCTCTATCCCTCTTTTTTTTTTTTAATTCTTTGTTCATCTCATTTTGTTCATTGTATATGTTCGGTGCAGACATCTCATGACACCTGTTCAGGTTGTTCGTTGATCCGTTCACTCAGTTTTTTTTATTAGAGAGGGCAGCTAACTCTCTGACCGAACATGCTGAGCTATCGATGTTCTCGATTCTATGGATGGATGAAATGTCTGCACACATAATTAAGCTTGTAAGGAACTCACAGTGCACAAGTCCTCCACACCTGGGTAGAATTACACACAGCAAGGCACTTCAGCCACAGCCATCTTCAGAGTCAGTCAAATAAAAAATATGAAGGATAATTTTTTTTAAGTTCCTATCGCTCATGAAATTAAAACCATGGTAAAAATTGTATGTGTGCGCCCGTGAGCGCGTAAACATGTCTGCTCCCCAAAAGATAGCATATCGTTCCGAGTGTGAAGTACCTGCTGCGGAGTTCCTCCTGATTTTATGCAACCCCGCATTATGTAACTGTCGCGCGCTTACGACAGTTCTCGGCCGCATACTGCAGGGGCAACGAGATCGTCCATGCATCTGTTTCGATAGGAAGTGTTTGTCACCCACCACACATCCAGAAATTGGCTTCGTCTGATTTTCATCTCTTCACTCAGTGGACATTTTGGCACACAGAATGAGCTGCATACCAGTGTAAGGAACTGGCGAAAATCACAGGCGGCCGCCTGCTATTATGAGGGATGTGGAAAGTTGGCGCAGCACGCTTGGACGAATGTGTAAGTCAGAGCAACAACTGTATACAAGGGTCACTCCAAAAGAAATGCACACTATTTTTTTTTAAATCCATCTTTTATTCTACATGTTTGAAAGTTTTACAGTGTGTAGATACATCCTTTAGGAACAATATTTTCATTTCTCCACATAATTTCCATCCCTCTTAACTGCCTTACGCCATCTTGGAACCATCGCCTGTATACCCGCACGGTAAAATTCTGGACCAATCTATTGGAGCCACTGTTTGGCAGCGTGCACAAGGGAGTCATCATCTTCAAACCTTGTTCCACGAAGAGAGTCTTTCAGTTTCCCAAAGAGATGATAGTCACATGGAGCCAGGCCAGGACTGTAAGGTGGGTGTTTCAGTGTTGTCCATCCGAGTTTTGTGATCGCTTCCACGGTTTTTTGACTGACATGTGGCCGTACATTGTCGTGCGACAGCAAAACACCCTGCTTTTGCCGATGTGGTCGAACACGACTAAGTCGGGCTTGAAGTTTCTTCAGCGTCGCCACATATGCATCAGAATTTATGGTGGTTCATTTGGCACGATGTCTACAAGCAAGAGTCCTTCGGAATCGAGAAACACTGTAGCCATAACTTTTCCAGCAGAAGGTGTGATTTTGAATTTCTTTTTTCTTGGGTGAATTTGCATGATGGCACTCCATTGATTGCCTCTTCATCTCTGGTGAAAAGTAATGGAGCCATGTTTCATCACCTGTCACAATTCTTCCAAGAAATTCATCTCCACCATTCTCGTACTGTTCCAAAAGTTTGCTGCATACCGTTTTCTTCTTGTTTCTTTGTGAGACACTGTCAACATCCTGGGAACCCACCTGGTACAAACCTTTTTTAACGCCAACACTTTCAGAATTCTCCAACACTTCCTTCCCCTTCCCCTACCCCAACATAGCGTAACAATTCGTTCACTGTGATGCGGCGTCCGCCGCTCGTGGTCTCGCGGTAGCGTTCTCGCTTCCCGAGCACTGGGTCCCGGGTTCGATTCCCGGCGGGGTCAGGGATTCTCACCTGCCTCGAGATGACTGGGTGTTTGTGTTGTCCTCATCATTTCATCATCATCCAGGAAAGTGGCGCAATTGGACTGAGCAAAGATTGGATAATTGTACGGGCGCTGATAACCACGCAGTTGAGCGCCCCACAAACCAAAACATCACAAAACATCACTGTGATGCGTCTGTCAGCAGTCACCAACTATTTAACTCTCTGCACATTCTCTGCAGTGTGTGCAGTACGAGGCCTGTCTCTGCGAGGACAATTCTCAATATTGCCGTCCCGGCTTTCATCACGTAACCTGCTTGCCCACCGACTAACTGTACTGCGATCGACAGCAGCATCTCCGTACACCTTTTTCAACCTCTTGTGGATGTTTCCCACTATCTCGTTTTCACAGCATAGGAATTCTATGACAGCACGTTGCTTCTGACGAACGTCAAGTGTAGCAGCTATCTTGAAGACATTCTGTGACGGCGCCACTCACGGGAACAAGTTGAACTAAGTTTGAAAACAGGCGGAAAGAATGTATCTACACACTGTAAAACTTTCACACATGCAGAATGAAAACTGTATTTTTACAAAAATAGTGTGCATTTCTTTTCGAGTGACCCTCTTAACTTGAAGGTGTAGCTTACTGTTGCAAATAAGACTTTTTTTTAATTCTCAATGTTTTTTTTTTTTTCATTTCACTGCCGATGGAAGCTTGAAAATAAAAGGTCCTTGTAGAACAAACAGGAAGTAGTACGTGTATATAGGGTCATTCGCGAAGATATGTAAATATTTTAATATGTTATTCTACAAGTAAAACTAAAGAAAAAGTTCACATATACATAGGTCTGCAAATGTTTAGTTACGGAGTTACGGCTAATAAAAAATTTTGCCTGAAATTTAGCAAACTTCGCTAATATGAAGCCATCGCAAAACTGTACAAGGTTTAAGTAAGGCACGATTTCCATTTACTTTGTTATTATTGGTCTGGTGATTCTAATAAAACATGACCCAGACGTGTATCCGCATTAGCTTTCCAGAACATCCAGAGAAGCATGTATGGCAATTTTGAGTCAAGTTTCCAGAATGAGATTTTCACTCTGCAGCGGAGTGTGCGCTGATATGAAACTTCCTGGTAGAGCACTTGCCCGCGAAAGGTAAAGGTCCCGAGTTCGAGCCTCGGCCCAGAACACAGTTTTAATGTGCCAGGAAGTAGGAGGTAATGTATTTTCTATTGCTTCAGTTGAAGATACTGAAGATGGCCATCGCATAGGTAAAACTGGTAATTCTATTTAAAACGCTTTTCGATCTAGAGAACTAAATAAGAAATATGTAGTACGTTTCACATTTCATTAGTCATATTTAATCTATACTATCTTCCTTAAACGTATTTTAATGAAATCCTTAAACTGCATCACGTGCCACTGCAGACTTGAGAAGCTATCTGATACGTGTCACCTACAGGAATGCGAAACAATCGCTAAAGCAAATGTCTCCGCTTGCTGATAAGCACCGTTTAAACGCTAGCCTTTCTTCAGGTTATCTTGCTACTCGGTATTGAGTGCCCTGCTTATGCTCACTATCTCGTGTTGTCTTTCGTTCCTTATAGTGTAAACGCTTGTTTGCACATACGAGCGAACGGCAGTGAATGTTATCAAAATGCCTGCACATGCGCAGTCGTTTGTGTTCGCTTGCGCTTGTTCCAGGGTTCAGTGGGGCTTTAGTCTGTCACCAGCTGACAACTGGATGCGGTAAACACTGTTAAAATTAGGTGCAACTTACATAGGTATTATTTATGCAAACTGTACAACAATGAAGATGTATTGAATGTTTACGTTATTATGTTAAGCAGAAATAAGTCATCATCATCATAAACTAAAGGCTATGCCTTGTCGATTTCGGCACGTCCCTCTCTCCATTGTCAACTTCTTCAATTCTGCATACGATTTTATCGCCATATCTTTTTTGATGTTATTAAAATACTTTGCTCTTGGCCTACCTCTTTGTCTTTTTCCCTAAAACTTTTCCTTCAAATACATTCTTTACGAACTGTTTGTGTCTCATTATGTGCCCTATCATTTTTGATTTTCTTCTTCCTATATAATTTAGCAGCGTTGTGGTCTCATTCACTTCTCTTGAGACCTGTTCATTACTTTTCCTATCTACCCAACTTGTTTTCGTCATTCTTTCCATATTTACATTTCCACTGCTTCCAGTCTCTGTTTCTCTGCCTTTCCCAGAGTCCACGCATCACATCCCTATGTTCAGACACTCCAGACAAAAGTTTTGGCAAACCTTTTCCTACTTTCTACGCTTATATGATTGTCTGTTGGTAAATTCATTTTATTTTGGAAAGCTTGCTTTGCTAAGGCTGTTCTTCAGTTTATATCTGTGATTAGTTTATTGTCGTCAGTGATTGTGCTCCCCAAATAACAGAAGTTCTCAACCTGCTCTAGAACATCATCTTTGTGTTTAATATTAACTTTACCATTTTCTTTCGTCTTCCCTACTACCATAGTTTTTGTTTTCTTCTTATTTATTTTTAGATTGAATTCTCTTAGGATTTAGGCAAATTTTAGCGAGATAAACTCTATTTCCTTTACTGAGTCAGCAAGTACTACTATACTTGAAAAAAAGAGACAGCATTGGTCGTATATTTTTTACTATCGCAAAATCGATTTTCTGTCGCTGAGTGACCATCTTCAGTGCTAGAAGTTACAAATTTTTTTCACATTACGATCAGAGAGTACAACATAGAAAATCACAATTACATCTGCATACGAACATAACACTTGTTAGAAACAAACCTATATTGTATAACTTATATTAGGATGCACTGTTGTCACTAAGCTTACGGCAATCACATAGACTGAGGTCGCTGTTTACCTGCACTTGTTCAGCAGACCTCGGTGTGACGGGGCTTGACACGCCCTCTATGTGACATGTGTCACGTGAAGACATAGTATTACTGTTTTTGCGAATTATTAACATTAAATAACTCTTGTACTTTTGTGAATGGTGTAGTAACACAAATTTAAAATGTACGTACAACACATAGCAGACGCAGGGGAATATCTAAAATACATTGGCGTATTGTTTTAACAATTCCTTTACTATTTGAATAAGTACTGGATATCGTGCATAGTCTATGTTTAACTTCTCTAAAGTACGATGTATATTTTGGTATAAGTGACACTATTACTTGTCCTTCCTCATGATGGTTTCTCGATGATTGATGTATACTACTTGTTCGCACCTTATATTTGCACGGCATTTTAATCACTAAGTAACGGCAGTTTCGTACTGTTATTATTTTTTATATATTTGACTCCTTGGTATTAACGTTATTATTTTTTATATATTTGTCTCCTTGGTATTAACGTTTGTTACATAAATTACGAACGTTGTATTTCTGACTTCCCACGCCAGATGGTGGGTATTATGTTTTTTTTAAAAAACCTGTGTTACGCCTCTTTTTATGTTATTCATTTATTATTCTTTTGCATTATCTTTTGCTTTTCATATGTTTTGCACTCTAACAACTTATCATCGATCTATTTTATGTTTTTATAGTTTATAAAAAACAATACGCCAATGTATTTTAGATATTCCCCTGCGTCTGCTATTTGTTGTACGTACATTTTAAATTTGTGTTAGTACACCATTCACAAAAGTACAAGAGTTATTTAGTGTTAATAATTCGCAAAACCAGTAATACTATGTCTTCACGTGACACATGTCACATAGAGGGCGTGTCAAGCCCCGTCACACCGAGGTCTGCTGAACAAGTGCAGGTAAACAGCGACCTCAGTCTATGTGATTGCCGTAAGCTTAGTGACAACAGTGCATCCTAATATAAGTTATACAATATAGGTTTGTTTCTAACAAGTGTTATGTTCGTATGCAGATGTAATTGTGATTTTCTATGTTGTACTCTCTGATCGTAATGTGAAAAACATTTTTAACTTCTAGCACTGAAGATGGTCACTCAGTGACAGAAAATCGATTTTGCGATAGTAAAAAATATACGACTAATGCTGTCTCTTTTTTCAAGTATACCTGTTATCTGGTCGTAGTGCACAAGACAACATGGAGTCGCCAATCAATAAGTACTACTATATCATCGGCAAAACGGATACTTTGTATTCGTTCCCCGTTAATTTTAATTCCTTTGGTTATTCTTTTCAATTTTTCAATGGTGTTTCAATAAATAAGTTGAACAAATATGGTGATAAAGGGCATCCTTGCCTTATTCCCCTCCTTATTGTTGCTTTCTTCTTCACACCATTCACTAAAAATGAAAATTTAAAAAAAATGGTGAATATTTTACAGTATACGAAAAATAAAGTTGAATTTATCAGTATAATATAATATTTGCCCGAGGAGTACGCAGAAACTAAGGTTACAAAGCTACCAGTGAATTGTATACATTTTATTTCTTGCAAGCATTACAGTCATGTGATTGTACATAAATTAGGTTATTTTCGGCATTGTCTCCGTATCGTTTTACGCACTTGTAGTTTGGTCTGAATATAGCCTCTTGTACAAAATCCGTGCTATCCTGGTCTCCATATTACAATAAGAAGAAGGCCTATAGCAGCAGCAACTGGTGAACTTCAATGCTCATGTCTCTTGCACCATCATTCATTTTGCTTATAATATTTTAAAATTAGTTTTCCCATAAGTTTGTTCTCCTAAGTTCAATGTCAACTTTTTATCCTAAATACTAACCCATGTCAATGAAATTTTTGCAAGACACAGGCTTGAGGTGAGAGATGAAATAGCGAAGGCAACCGAGCATCAAGTAGGTAACGACGACGCAAGTCGAAATCGTTGGGTAACATCTACATCTACATCTACTTCCATACTCCGCAAGCCACCTGACGGTGTGTGGCGGAGGGTACCCTGAGTACCTCTATCGGTTCTCCCTTCTATTCCAGTCTCGTATAGTTCGTGGAAAGAAGGATTGTCGGTATGCTTCTGTGTGGGCTCTAATCTCTCTCATTTTATCCTCACGGTCTCTTCGCGAGATATACATAGGAGGGAGAAATATACTGCTTGACTCTTCGGTGAAGGTATGTTCTCGAAACTTCAACAAAAGCCCGTACCGAGCTACTGAGCCTCTCTCCTGCAGAGTCTTCCACTGGAGTTTATCTATCATCTCCGTAACGCTTTCGCGATTACTAAATGATCCTGTAACGAAGCGCGCTGCTCTCCGTTGGATCCTCTCTATCTATTCTATCAACCCTATCTGGTACGGATCCCACACTGCCGAGCAGTATTCAAGCAGTGGGCGAACAAGCGTACTGTAACCTACTTCCTTTGTTTTCGGATTGCATTTCCTTAGGATTCTTCCAATGAATCTCAGTCTGGCACCTGCTTTACCGACGATCAACTTTATATGATCATTCCATTTTAAATCACTCCTAATGCGTACTCCCAGATAATTTATGGAATTAACTGCTTCCAGTTGCTGACCGACAATTTTATAGCTAAATGATAAGGGATCTATCTTTCTGTGTATTCGCAGCACATTACACTTGTCTACATTGAGATTCAATTGCCATTACCTGCACCATGCATCAATTCGTTAGAGATCCTCCTGCATTTCAGTACAATTTTCCATTGTTACAACCTCTCGATACACCACAGCATCATCTGCAAAAAGCCTCAGTGAACTTCCGATGTCATCCACAAGGTCATTTACGTATATTGTGAATAGCAACGGTCCTATGACACTCCCCTGCGGCACACCTGAAATCACTCTTAATTCGGAAGACTTCTCTCCATTGAGAATGACATGCTGCGTTCTGTTTTCTAGGAACTCTTCAATCCAATCACACAGTTGGGTCTGATAGTCCATATGCTCTTACTTAGTTCATTAAACGACTGTGGGGAACTTTATCGAACGCCTTGCGGGAGCCAAGAAACACGGCATCTGCATAAGAGATATTGATTTTAATTGATGAAAGGGGAAAATATAAAATTTCAGTCAGTGAAGCACACGAAAGAAAATAGAAACGATTAAAAACTGAGACCGCTATAAAGTGCAAAATGGCTAAGCAGGAATGGCCAGAGGACAAACGTAAGGATTTAGAAGGATATATCACTAAGGGCAAGTTACATTCCGGCTTTAGGAAAATTAGAGTGACCTTTGATGTGATACTTCTTGAAGAAGAATGAACACTGAAAGACCTAATTCGAAACAAGGCCTCAGAGTTAGACAACATTCCGCGAGAACTACTGATAACCTTGGGAGAGAGAGCCATGACAAAACTCTTTCATCTGGTGCGCAAGATGCACGATGCATGTAAAATACCTTCAGACTTCAAGAAGAATATAATAATTCCAATTCCAAAGAACACAAGCGCTGACAAGTGTCAAAATTACCGAACCATCAGTTCAATAAGTCACAGCTGCAAAATACTAACACGAATTCTTTACAACAGACTGGAACAACTAGCAGAAGCCGACCTCGGGGGAGATAAATTTGGTTTCTGGAGAAATGTAGAAAAACGCGAGGCAATACTGACCCCGCGACTTCTCAAAGAAGAGAGGTTAAGGAAAGGCAACCCGACATTTATAGCATTTGTTGACTTAGACAAAGCTTTTGAGAATGTTGACTCGAATACTCTCTTTCAAACTCTGAAGGGGTAAAACATACGGAGCGAAAGGCTGTTTACAAGGTGCACAAAAACCAGATGGAAGTTATAAGAGTCGAGGGGTATTAAAGGGAAGCAGTGGTTGAGAAGGGAGCGAGGCAGGGTTTTAGCCTGTCCCCAATGAACATTGAACAAGCAGTAAAGAAAACGAAAAAAAAATTGGAGAAGGAATTAAATGTCGGGGAAAAGAAAGAAAAACGCTGAGATTTGACGATGACTTTGTACTTCTGTCAGAGACAGCAAAAGACTTGGAAGAGCAGTTGAACGGAATGATCGGTGTCTTGAAAGGAGGATATAAGATGAACATCAATAAAAGCGAAACAGGGATAATGAAATTTAGTCGAATTAAAGCAGGTGACGATGAGAGAATCAAATTAGGAAATGAGATGCTAAAAGCAGTAAATAAGTTTTGCTATTTGGGCAGCAAAATAATTTATGATGACCGAAGTAGAGAGGATATGAAATATAGACTCGAAAATGTCAAGAAAAGCGTTTCTGAAGAAGAGAAGTTTGTTAACATCGAGTATAGATTTAAGTGTCAGAAAGTTTTCTGGAAGTAGTTGTATGGAGTGTAGCCACGTATGGAAGTGAAACAAGGAGGATAATCAATTTAGACAAGAAAAGAGTAGGAGCTTTCAAAATGAGATGCTACAGAGGAATGGTGAAGATTAGATGGGTAGATCATGTAAAGAATGAGGAAACACTGGACATAACTGAGGAGAAAAAAAATTTGTCACACAACATGGTAGGACTCATTCTGAGGCATCAGAGAATCACCAACTTAGTACTGGAGGGATGCCGGGAGAAGTGGGGGGGGGAGAGGGAGGGGGTAAAAATCATAGAGGGAGGCCAAGATATGAAGGCAGTAAGCAGATCCAGAAGGATGTAGGTTGCAGTAGATACTGGGAGATGAAGAAGCTTGCACAGGATAGAGTAGCATGGAGTCTGCTGATTGAAAACCGCAACAACAACAGTCCAGAGGGATTTGCATATTTCTTCCCATTAACACTACCGAAAATGTGCTTTATCTACTTGATCATCACCGATAATTAACGAAAATTTACGTTTGAAACTTGAAATAAATACTGAAACTAAATTAACAACATTTCTCTCAAAATCAATGCAGAAAACTGTTGAACAGTGTCTTGTGAACGTACCTAAATCATATGGAAAACGAAAGTTGACGTTTGAGTACCAAAAGTTGGTTTTCAAAAATGAATTTGAAATTATAGTAAAATAAATTCAAAAACCAGTGAGGGTCTGGTCTTGAAAATGTGGGTTGTACTACATCTTTACATGATAGACATGATTTTAAAAATTTGTTGAAATAGGCGAAGAAGAAGAAAAGTTAAATTTTTGGGACATTCTGCATCATGTGCTTGTTGATTTCCAGAATTTCCAAAATGGTCTTTTTTTCTTTTTTGCTTATCTTGGCAGAATGTAAAACTGCCTAATTGCATTGTATGGGTGGTATTATGATGAAATATGTTCTGAAAATGTTGAATCTGTGTTTCTTAACCTCCAGCTCCACTCACGTTAAGATAACTTAATGGCCGCAGCTCTGAACTGACTGAACAGAATTCACTTTCGCACAGTGACTGCGCGTGATTTTACACACAGAAGTCTGCACCAATGGTTGCTTTTTGTCTTTACTATTCACTAAAACATTTTATGTACTGTTCATATTACAAAATACAGGTCTGTATTTGCAAGACTTACACTTTTTATGGGGGGGCACCTGATGTTTTGCCAAGATATGGTATGTACAACAGTTTTGCAGCTGCTGACTGTTTTCTGTCGGCCAGCTTACAGAAGTGGTGGAATTTTTCACATTTTCTTTTTCGCTGAATGTTATCACTCAGCGTAGACCTGTAGCCGTTACTGTTTCATGTCGTCTACAAACTGGCGCTCACTTATTAAGTTACCTTCCTCCCGAATCTGGTTTTCTGATTCTCCTCAATACTTGCGGCTTTCTTCGCTTTACATGGTCGGAACTTTTTTATCGCTACTCACAAGTCTCCATTCGTCTTCCAAAAGCGTTGAAAATACTCATTACCCCCAAGTCTAGGTGAAACCTGGTAATTAAGGAAGGCAGGATTGGGTTACGATTGTGGACAGGGCCCAAGTAAGTTACTATTGGTTTGCTTTTCAATTTCACTCATTTATTTTAATAAGTAATTCTTGAAAACGAGTCAGTGAGGTCGCAATCAGACTTTTAAGGCAGGTAACCACACTCACGGCCGAAGGCCTTTAACGCCAAAAATGGCATTTATTTAAAATTTAACAAATACATAAAATACAGACTGAAAATAATTTTTGAAAACAACTCAATGCGATAGCAATCAGAATTTTAAAGTAAGTAGCCACAATCATGGCTGAACGCCTTTAACGCTCAAAATGGCAATTATTAAAAAATGTAACCAATGTACTGTCAAATGGCGAATGGCACAGCAAACTTTTTTTTAAAAAACGAACAACAGATCACCAGACAGGTGAGACAAATGATGGTAACCTAATAATACAATAACGAAATAAAACACAAGGGCCAGTGACAGGCGGTACTCCTGGACTCGACCTCTGAGTAGGTCACACCAAAAACACTTTCACGAGCGAAGAGAAAGGCTGCCAAGGCTTGCATTCAGATCACAAGATGGTAAATCGGACTAGTGGCAGTCTAACGAGCGACTAATGATAATCTTGGTGATGTGTAAAGTGTACAACAAGCTGTGTGTGATGTTAAGTGTGTGTGAGACTCTACACAAATGGACCATTAGAAAACTTAAAAGTCAACAAAATGAAGCAGACTCACACACACACTGACAACATCAAAAGAAATGGCTTAATACACACCAAAAAGACGCACTTGAAAATGGGAATTATTTCTCAAAACGCGTCATGCGAATAGTAAAATAAAGAAAAAATCGTGACTGGTAGCAGAAGATTTATTTATTTATAAACAAACCTATTGGTGAGGCTACCTCACATCCAACAAAACAAAAAATGGCTCTGAGCACTATGGGACTTAACATCTATGGTCATCAGTCCCATAGAACTTAGAACTACTTAAATTTAACTAACCTAAGGACAGCACACAACACCCAGCCATAACGAGGCATAGAAAATCCCTGACCCCGCCGGGAATCGAACCTGGGCCAACAAAACAAATGCAAGATGTAAAATTACGCCAAAGCCGGAACCGGCGGTCTGGGCTCCGCCCGCAGAATACCGTGCTTAGAGCGCCCGGAACAAGAAGGAATGACTCCCACTAAGGTAGAAGAACGCCACCCAACCTGCAATCGAGAAGCTGTCAAAACTACACGCCTGACCGGACAGCGGCAGCAAGGCAAGGAAACGTACAGGGCTGTTACATACGAGGGCAGTTCAATAAGTAATGCAACACTTTTTTTTCTGAAACAGGGTTTGTTTTATTCAGCATTGAAATACACCAGGTTATTCCCCACTCTTTTAGCTACACAACACTATTTTTCAACGTAATCTCCATTCAATGCTACGGCCTTAGGCCACCTTGAAATGAGAGCCTGTATGCCTGCACGGTACCATTCCACTGGCCGATGTCGGAGCCAACGTCGTACTGCATCAATAACTTCTTCATCATCCGCGTAGTGCCTCCCACGGATTGCGTTCTTCATTGGGCCAAACATATGGAAATCCGACGGTGCGAGATCGGGGCTGTAGGGTGCATGAAGAAGAACAGTCCACTGAAGTTTTGTGAGCTCCTCTCGGGTGCGAAGACTTGTGTGAGGTCTTGCGTTGTCATGAAGAAGGAGAAGTTCGTTCAGATTTTTGTGAACAGTTGTGACAGCACTACCAACAGAGATTTCAAGTTGAGCACTGAGTTGTTTGATGGTGATCCGTCGATCATCTCGAACGAGGGTGTTCGCACGCTCCGCCATTGCAGGAGTCACAGCTGTGCACGGCCGGCCCGCACGCGGGAGATCAGACAGTCTTGCTTGACCTTGCGGCGATGATGACACACGCTTTGCCCAACGACTCACCGTGCTTTTGTCCACTGCCAGATCACCGTAGACATTCTGCAAGCGCCTATGAATATCTGAGATGCCCTGGTTTTCCGCCAAAAGAAACTCGATCACTGCCCGTTGTTTGCAACGCACATCCGTTACAGACGCCATTTTAACAGCTCCGTACAGCGCTGCCACCTGTCGGAAGTCAATGAAACTATACGAGACGAAGCGGGAATGTTTGAAAATATTCCACAAGAAATTTCCGGTTTTTTCGATCAAAATTGGCCGAGAAAAAAAATGTGTTGCATTACTTATTGAACTGCCCTCGTACACTAACCGCCAGGGTAGGTAACTGGGGCGTTAGCGGCCACCAGGCAAGAAAAATTACCGCTGGTTGAACTTGACAAATTGTAACAAGTTGAACGCAGTAAATAGTAATAAGAAGTCGAGGGAAGATAATCAGATCCGCCTTCCCCAACCACTCCACTCGCTGCTCTTCGCCTCGGCGACACTACGAGCCTCTGGACCTGATGGGATACCAGTTCAGTTTTACACAGAGTACGCGAAGGAACTTGCCCCCCTTCTTGAAGCTGTGTACCGTAGGTCTCTAGAAGAGCGTAGCGTTCCAAAGGATTGGAAAAGGGCACAGGTCATCCCCGTTTTCAAGAAGGGACGTCGAACAGATGTGCAGAACTATAGACCTATATCTCTAACGTCGACTAGTTGTAGAATTTTGGAACACGTATTGTGTTCGAGTATAATGAATTTTCTGGATACTAGAAATCTACTCTGTAGGAATCAGCATGGGTTTCGAAAAAGACGGTCGTGTGAAACCCAGCTCGCGCTATTCGTCCACGAGACTCAGAGGGCCATAGACACGGGTTCACAGGTAGATGCCGTGTTTCTTGACTTCCGCAAGGCGTTCGATACAGTTCCCCACAGGCGTTTAATGAACAAAGTAAGAGCATATGGACTATCAGACCAATTGTGTGATTGGATTGAGGAGTTCCTAGATAACAGGACGCAGCATGTCATTCTCAATGGATAGAAGTCTTCCGAAGTAAGAGTGATTTCAGGTGTGCCGCAGGGGAGTGTCATAGGACCGTTGCTATTCACAATATACATAAATGGCCTTGTGGATGACATCGGAAGTTCAGTGAGGCTTTTTGCAGATGATGCTGTGGTGTATCGAGAGGTTGTAACAATGGAAAATTGTACTAAAATGCAGGAGGATCTAAAGCGAATTGACGGATGGTGCAGGGAATGGCAATTCAATCTCAATGTGGACAAGTGTAATGTGCTGCGAATACATAGGAAGATAGATCCTTTATCATTTAGCTACAAAATTGCAGGTCAGCAAATGGAAGCAGTTAATACCATAAATTATCTGGGAGTACGCATTAGGAGTGATTTAAAATGGAATGATCATACACTCCTGGAAATTGAAATAAGAACACCGTGAATTCATTGTCCCAGGAAGGGGAAACTTTATTGACACATTCTTGGGGTCAGATACATCACATGATCACACTGACAGAACCACAGGCACATAGACACAGGCAACAGAGCATGCACAATGTCGGCACTAGTACAGTGTATATCCACCTTTCGCAGCAATGCAGGCTGCTATTCTCCCATGGAGACGATCGTAGAGATGCTGTATGTAGTCCTGTGGAACGGCTTGCCATGCCATTTCCATCTGGCGCCTCAGTTGGACCAGCGTTCGTGCTGGACTTGCAGAACGCGTGAGACGACGCTTCATCCAGTCCCAAACATGCTCAATGGGGGACAGATCCGGAGATCTTGCTGGCCAGGGTAGTTGACTTACACCTTCTAGAGCACGTTGGGTGGCACGGGATTCAGTGTCCCCTCGACGATCACCAGTGGTGTACGGCCAGTGTAGGAGATCGCTCCCCACACCATGATGCCGGGTGTTGGCCCTGTGTGCCTCGGTCGTATGCAGTCCTGATTGTGGCGCTCACCTGCACGGCGCCAAACACGCATACGACCATCATTGGCACCAAGGCAGAAGCGACTCTCATCGCTGAAGACGCCACGTCTCCATTCGTCCCTCCATTCACGCCTGTCGCGACACCACTGGAGGCGGGCTGCACGATGTTGGGGCGTGAGCGGAAGACGGCCTAACGGTGTGCGGGACCGTAGCCCAGCTTCATGGAGACGGTTGCGAATGGTCCTCACCGATACCCCAGGAGCAACAGTGTCCCTAATTTGCTGGGAAGTGGCGGTGCGGTCCCCTACGGCACTGCGTAGGATCCTACGGTCTTGGCGTGCATCCGTGCGTCGCTGCGGTCCGGTCCCAGGTCGACGGGCACGTGCACCTTCCGCCGACCACTGGCGACAACATCGATGTACTGTGGAGACCTCACACCCCACGTGTTGAGCAATTCGGCGGTACGTCCACCCGGCCTCCCGCGTGCCCACTATACACCCTCGCTCAAAGTCCGTCAACTGCACATACGGTTCACGTCCACGCTGTCGCGGCATGCTACCAGTGTTAAAGACTGCGATGGAGCTCCGTATGCCACGGCAAACTGGCTGACACTGACGGCGGCGGTGCACAAATGCTGCGCAGCTAGCGCCATTCTACGGCCAACACCGCGGTTCCTGGTGTGTCCGCTGTGCCGTGCGTGTGATCATTGCTTGTACAGCCCTCTCGCAGTGTCCAGAGCAAGTATGGTGGGTCTGACACACCGGTGTCAATGTGTTCTTTTTTCCATTTCCAGGAGTGTATAATGTTGACCGTCGGTAAAGCAGATGCCAGACTGAGATTCATTGGAAGAATCCTAAGGAAATGCAATCCGAAAACAAAGGAAGTAGGTTACAGTACGCTTGTTCGCCCACTGCTTGAATACTGCTCAGCAGTGTGGGATCCGTACCAGATAGGGTTGATAGAAGAGATAGAGAAGATCCAACGGAGAGCAGCGCGCTTCGTTACAGGATCATTTAGTAATCGCGAAAGCGTTACGGAGGTGACAGACAAACTCCAGCGGAAGACTCTGCAGGAGAGACGCTCAGTAGCTCGGTACGGACTTTTGTCAAAGTTTCGAGAACATACCTTCACCGAAGAGTCAAGCAGTATATTGCTCCCTCCTACGTATATCTCGCGAAGAGACCGTGAGGATAAAATCAGAGAGATTAGAGCCCACACATAGGCATACCGACAATCCTTCTTTCCACGAACAATACGAGACTGGAATAGAAGGGAGAACCGATAGAGGTACTCAGGGTACCCTCCGCCACACACCGTCAGGTGGCTTGCGGAGTATGGATGTAGATGTAGATGTAGAACACGAACCCGAGTCGCTGGAGAATCGCGAGATGTCACAATGGTGGAGGTTTGTCTACTTAGATTGAAATGCACTCATCTTAAAGCTTGCTGGATCCGGTTTACGACGGGGTCGTGCACCCTCCTGACCACAGCCCTTCCTTCCGGCAGTCCATGCGCACCGCCAATGGTCCCGGCGTGTTCTGGCACTGCGCGGACCTGGCTCCACCTGAGTTAACCTACTGAACCGCCGACTGACACGACCCGGAAGAACCATAACGTCGCCCCAGAGATAGGGCCACTGTTACTACGTATCCATAACCGCCGCCTGCTGCCACTAGCGGACAGCCAACGCTTACGAAACCGAGTGGCACCAGTGAAGGAGACAAACAACGCAACCATGCCAACTAAACGATACTGTCTGGCAGAAACGTACACGCGGCACCAACGCGAGCTGCAGCACAGCTCGATAGGTTGTGCTACAAACTATCGCATGTACGCCCTTGCCGGATACAGAATTGTCTTTGTAGAGCTGTGAAATCGCTTCAATCATTTGTAATAACCCTGTATGTTAATTGTAATTAATTTATTCAAGAATTGCCCCAATAATAATTTTCTTTTAAAGTAACTGTTTTAAACAAAAAGATTCATTTCAAGTTAAATAACATTTCCCATGCATTCCCTCCAAGAATCAAAATTAAACATGGGCCAGCATTCCACGGAGCTGTGCCGAAAAATGAGAGCAGATAGTGATACAGTTTTACTGAGGTAAGAATTTCGGTTTCTCTATTCAGGTTTAATTATTGCACAGGGCCGAAGGTCAGCGCAGCTGTCCTTATAAAATTTATCAGGTTCATTGTAGCGTTAATTTTGTAGGGACTTAATATTTTTGCGCATTTTTATTATCATTGAGTTTTATTACATTTGGGCCATTATTATTCTTTAATTTTGCAAGCAGTTTACGCATGGTTCATTTTTATTATGTAGTTTTGTGAGAAGATAAAGTTTCACCTAACATTGACTTTCATATTCTTGCTGGGAGGTTATTGACAATTAAATAATTTCATGCGGGGAGGTTACAACTTACCTCGCACCTTGACAACATTTCGCAAAAGCACAACAGCAAACAGCAAGCAGGTAGCAGCTAGGCTGTATTTCTGTTTCTAAATGCTTCAAACACTTGCATGTGGTAATGCATAATGACAAACACAGGAGTGGGGAGAGTGATTATTCCTATGACATGATATTCCAAGACAACAATTTTACTATGAAGCATATATTCAAGAAGTCAGAGTAATACCTCCCATCATCTTTACACAGAACATAGGTCTGAACAATCCTATTCTCAACAAAATGAACAATGATCTGAAAATGGGACAATGTTAACAGAGTTTCTCTAAAATACCAACAGCTTAATCAATTAATAAGCTAATGCATGACTCAGGGAAGTGGGGTGGTCTTTCTGCTTTGAGCAAGTTAACTAGCTGACAATAATCATTCCTAGCTGCACAGTGCTGCTGTCTTACCTCAAACTTCTTCTCTTCAAAAATAATAACTGTGGTGTCACCGCCAGACACCACACTTGCTAGGTGGTAGCTTTAAATCGGCCGCGGTCCATTAGTACATGTCGGACCCGCGTGTCGCCACTGTCAGTAATCGCAGACCGAGCGCCACCACACGGCAGGTCTAGAGAGGCGGACTAGCACTCGCCCCAGTTGTACGACGACTTTGCTAGCGACTACACTGACGAAGCCTTTCTCTCATTTGCCGAGAGACAGTTAGAATAGCCTTCAGCTAAGTCCATGGCTACGACCTAGCAAGGCGCCATTAACCTTATCTGGAGAGAGTCTCATTTGTATAGTCAAGAGCGATGTACCACAAGAATGAATTAAAGTTAAGTAAACAGACGCTACGTACTTTTATTTAGTGCATTAATAACGTATCCTGTTCCAGACTTCACGCCATTCGGCGTGTGTGTACGCGTGCCTTTCGGTTACCCGTCACTGTGGACTGGCTATCTTGTCAGTCCACTACAATAACATTATTCAAAATATGTGTTCCTTTCACTATTCAATAGATATATCATATCCATCCTTGCTGTCGTTTACCATATTCTTTACCTTACACTTACAAGTCCACACAGCACTACTGAATATATCCATCACCTACCACATTTCACCAAAAAATCTATCAGACTGTGCAGACCCAAAGACTGTGCCATCACAAGGCCACAGATTGTTTAACAGTGGTATAGCTTGCTCCCTCTCTGATGCACTCATCGATAACTTACGAGGGGCGTTTGAAAAGTCCGTGCAAAAATAAAAACTACTTACGTGTTTGGGGTAAACCTTTTTTAGTTTTCGACATAGTCTCCTTTTAGACTTTCACACTTCGTCCAACGCTGTTCTAATTTGTTGATCCCTTCCGAATAATAGGAACTGTCCAAGCCTGCAAAATAGCTATTAGTTGCTGCAATCACCTCGTCGTTTGAATAAAATCTGTGTCCTGCCAGACATTTCTTCAAATTGGTGAACAAATAGTAGTCAAAGGGAGCCACGTCTGGAGAATGGTGGTGGTGGTGGTGGGGGGGGGGGGGATGCGAAACGAGTTGGAATCCCATTTCTATCAATTTTGTAACCACAAATGCTGAGGTGTGTGCTGGCGCATTGTCGTGGTGCAAAAGGACTTTTTTTGCGGTCCAATCGCCGGCGTTTTTCTTGCAGCTTGGTTTTCAAACGGTCCAATAACGATGAATAATATGCACCTGTAATAGGTTTACCCTTTTCCAGATAGTCGATGAGGATTATCCCTTGCGAATCCCGAAAGACCGTCGCCATAACCTTTCCAGCTGAAGGAATGGTCTTTGCCTTTTTGGTGCAGATTCTCCCTTGGTCACCCATTGTTTAGATTGTTGGTTGGTCTCAGGAGTATAGTAATGTATCCACGGTTCATTCACAGTGACGAAACGACGCTTAAAGTCTTGCGGATTCTTCCTGAACAGCTGCAAACAACCCTTGCAACACTTCACACGTTTCCGTTTTTGGTCAAGCGTGAGCAATCGTAGAACCCATCTTGCGGATAGCTTTCCCATGTCCAAATGTTTATGCAAAATATTATGTACCCGTTCATTCGAGATGCCCACAGCACTAGCAATCTCACGCACCTTAACTCTTCTGTCATTCTTCACCATATCATGGATTTTATCAATGATTTCTGGAGTCGTAACCTCCACAGGACGTCCAGAACGTTCAGCATCACTTGTGTCCATATGGCCACCCGGAAAATTTTGAAACCATTTATGAATAGTTCTAACTGAAGGAGCAGAGTCACCGTAATGTTTATCAAGCTTCTCTTTTGTCTCCTGAGGAGTTTCGTCTTTCATAAAGTTAATGTTTAATCACCACACGAAATTCTTTTTCGTCCATTTTTTGACAATCACTCGACTTCCTTGATTCACACGACTGCCAAACACAAAGAAATAGACCAATATGGCTGACACTTGGTGTGCGTTCTTTCCAAAGATGCTACTAACTAAACATGACCTCGATATGCGCCGGTGGTGCCATCTCTCGGACTTTCCACGGACTTTTCAAACGCCCCTCGTACAAGAATCAAAATGACAAGAACACCTTGAAAGTCATCTAAATAAATGAAATTATGACTGAAGTACTCTGTTTCTGATTGTAAGCTCTAAACTGTAATAATAAAGCAACTGACGTAATGTGAAAGCCAATATGCACTGTAATAATAATTAATTGTCGTAATGAAAAGTGAACTCTTTCATACTGTAAATGTTGGCAATCTGACTGCGACAATTTTGAACGGTATAAACTGCCTGAATATTTAACTTGGACATATGACCTAGAGTAATTGGCTTTAGAGAATTTGATCACAAAAACTGTCTCTGAATAACATAAGTTGGCCCTGACCGAATAAAAAAAAATTAAAAAAACCATAATATTTTCTCATTACCTCTGTTCTGCGCAAGTCTGGATAACGCGTTGCCGTACAGCTATGCTAAAGCTGCAAGTTACTGTATCTGCACAGAAACACCCGTGAGGTGCAATGAGTTCTCTGCTAGTTGCAAATCGAACTGTTTTTCGAACACACTTGGTTGGATAATCCATTGAAAAGAATTGTAAGAGAAAGGTTGGTAAGAAAATGATATATGCGCATAAACTGACAACACTAAGATTTTCGGAATACTGTAAAAAAGTGCCCCAGGAAGATTTTAAATTTAATGAACTCCTCAGCATCCACGAAATACTCTTTCCTATCTCTCAAATAGAGTGTATTTCAGTACAATAACCTTGTTACTTCGATGATGCAACAATATTTATAAAAAAAGGTAACATTATTTTTGCCGGCCGGTATGACCGAGCGGTTCTAGGCGCTGAAGTCTGTAGTCGAGCAACCGCTACGGTCGCAGGTTCGGAGCCTGCCTCGAGCATGGTTGTGTGTGATGTCCTTAGGTTAGTTAGGTTTAAGTAGTTCTAAGTTCTAGGCGACTGATGACCTCATATGTTAAGTCCCATTGTGCTCAGAGCCATTTAACATGATTTTTATATTTACCTGACATTCCATTAGACTTCATACTTCACCAAATAGTTTCATAATCATGTTGACTAAATAAAATGATAAATTGAGACATTAATTTTGAATCATAACATTGCCATTGCTTTTCACTCCAACACTGGTTAACTATATCAGCCTAACTCTAACACAGCAATACTCTGACTGCCTCACTCTATCAAAGCTTAACATTGTCTGCTCCACAGCACCCTCACGAAGCTCAAAGATACTCACTCACCTTCTGCAACACAGCTGCCAACATCGCTGCTCGCTCATAATCGAATCAGATACCAAAAACTCAGACACCAAATTTATACATGACACCTACCAATCATGTTTATTGTTGTAATCTTCAGTCCAGAAACTGGTTTGGTGCAGCTCTCCATGCTACTCTATAGTGTGCAAGCTTTGCAGCCGTGGCTTACCAAACTGATAGTTCGGTAATTTTCACGCCTGTCAACACCTGCTCTCTTTGCGATTGGAATTATTATATTCTTCTTGAAGTCTGAGGGTATTTCGCCTGTCTCAGGCCTGTGTCAGGACTGGCTCTCCCAAGGCTGTCAGTAGTTCTAATGGAATGTTGTCTACTCCCTGGGCCTTGTTTCGACTCAGGTCTTTCTGTGCTCTGTCACACTCTTCACGCAGCATCGTATCTCCCATTTCATCTTCATCTACATCCTCTTCCATTTCCATAATATTGTCCTCAAGTACATCGGCCCTATATAGACCCTCTATATACTCCTTCCACCTTTCTGCTTTCCCTTCTTTGCTTAGAACTGGTTTTCCATCTGAGCTCTTGATATTCTTACAAGTGGTTCTCTTTTCTCCAAAGGTCTCTTTAATTTTCCTGTAGGCAGTATCTATCTTACCCCTAGTGAGATAAGCCTCTACATCCTTACATTTGTCCTCCAGCCATCCCTGCTTAGCCATTTTGCACTTCCTGCCGATCTCATTTTTGAGACGTTTGTATTCCATTTTGCCTGCTTCATTTACTACATTTTTATGTTTTCTCCTTTCATTAATGAAATTCAATATTCCTTCTCTTACCCAAGGATTTCTACTAGCCCTCGGAATTTTACGTAGATCCTCTACTGCCTTCACTATTTCATTCCTCAAAGCTACCCATTCTTCTTCTACTGTATTTCTTTCCCCCATTCCTGTCAATTGTTCCCTTATGCTCTCCCTGAAACTCTGTACAACCTCTGGTTTAGTGAGTTTATCCAGGTCCCATCTCCTTAAATTCCCACTTTTTGCAGTTTCTTCAGTTTTAATCTACAGTTCATAACCAATAAATTGTGGTCAGAGTCCACATCTGCCCCTGGAAATGTCTTACAATTTAAAACCTGATTCCTAAATCTCTGTCTTACCATTATATAATCTATATGATACCTTCTAGTACTTCCAGGCTTCCTCCATGTATGCAATCTTCTTTCATGATTCTTGAACCAAGTGTTGGCTGTGATTAAGTTATGCTCTGTGCAAAATTCTACCAGGCGGCTTCCTCTTACATTTATTACCCCCAAACGATATTCACCTACTACGTTTTTTTCTCTTCCTTTTCCTATTATCGAATTCCAGTCACCCATGACTATTAAATTTTCATCTCCCATCACTATCTTAATAATTTCTTTTATCTCATCATACATTTCATCAATTTCTTTGTCATCTGCAGAGCTAGTTTGCATATAAACTTTCACAATATATATAAATGACCTAGTAGATAGTGTCGGAAGTTCCATGCTGCTTTTCGCGGATGATACTGTAGTATACAGAGAAGTTGCAGCATTAGAAAATTGCTGCGAAATGCAGGAAGATCTGCAGCGGATAAGCACTTGGTGCAGGGAGTGGCAACTTACCCTTAACATAGACAAATGTAATATATTGCGAATACATAGAAAGAAGGACCCTTTATTGTATGATTATATGATAGCGGAACAAACACTGGTAGCAGTTACTTCTGTAAAATATCTGGGAGTATGCGTACGGAACGATTAGAAGTGGAATGATCATATAAAATTAATTGTTGGTAAGGCACGTGCCAGGTTGAGATTCATTGGGAGAGTCCTTAGAAAATGTAGTCCATTAACAAAGGAGGTAGCTTCCAAAACACTCATTCGACCTATACTTGAGTATTGCTCATCAGTGTGGGATCCGTACCAGGTCGGGTTGACAGAGGAGATAGAGAAGATGCAAAGAAAGCGGCGCGTTTCGTTACAGGGTTATTTGGTAAGCGTGATAGCGTTACGGAGATGTTTAGCAAACTCGAGTGGCAGACTCTGCAAGAGAGGCGCTCTGCATCGCGGTGTAGCTTGCTGTCCAGGTTTCGAGACGGTGCGTTTCTGGTTGAGGTATCGAATATATTGCTTCCCCCTACTTATACCTCCCGAGGAGATCACGAATCTAAAATTAGAGAGATTCGAGCGCGCAAGGAGGCTTTCCGGCAGTCGTTCTTCCCGCGAACCATACGCGACTGGAACAGGAAAGGGAGGTAATGACAGTGGCACGTTAAGTGCCCTCCGCCACACACCGTTGGGTGGCTCGTGGAGTATAAATGTAGATGTGGATGTACTACTATAGTAGGAGTGGGCTTCGTGTCTATCTTATAATGCGTTCGCTATGCTGTTCAAAGTACTCACTTAACTTCTGCAATACAGCTTACAACATCGCTGCTGGCTCGCAATCGAATCAATACCAAAAATTCAGATACCAAAATTATTCATGACATCTACCAATCTTACACCGTGCAAATGAATCACTAACACTATAGCCCGTCAATATGAAAACTGTATGCTTCTCTAATGCCACTGGATGTAGTCCATGAAATTGTATTTTTTTAACCCTTTCGTGAGGAAAATTATTGAGCCGTTTTTTTTAATGAATGGAGAGCAGATAGTAGTTAACAGATAGGTATATTTATCATACAGAATATCAAATTTTCTGCAACTGTGAAAGTGAGGTCACACAACACGGTGGGAAGTATTCTTCCCAGTGCCCTTCCAGTTGAATGACAAATACAACTTTTTCAATATATGTCATATTTGTTTGATAAATTTACTTCTCTTGTTATAATGATTGTTCAAAATACTTACCATTAAATTTTCTGAAACATGGGTCTATGCAAAGTGGTATTTGACAATATGTAGAAACACAGCGAGTGCTCTTTTCCGCAGCTTTGGTACTACAATGACGGCACGTCCAGTAGGTTTCTCCTAAAATGGGTTGATGCTCCCCTACAGCCACATGACGAAAATCTTCAGGTACTTTACCCCTTTTTGCCAGAAAGACAGGTTTTTGCCCACGCCTTTTTTGGGATGTGAAGCCAGCGATCAATTGTATGCCTATACGGATCCTGTATGTGAGCTGATCATGCTGTCCACTTTCTCTTTTAGTTATTTTCCACAGGATAAAACTGTTCACTGCAGCAGCGTCCACCAGGAAATAAAATATTCTGTGCCACCATTTTACAGAACGTCTGCCAGTAGCATACATTTCTCGTAATTGATAAAACTTACGGACACCACCCATTATTTTGTTGTATTCTGCCACAACTTCAAGACAAGAAATCTCTGTACTAGTACCATCTCCGTTTTTCCTTTTCACAGTTGCTGTTTCTCATGAGTCATGAATTGAGGACAGGAAAGTGACTGGACGGTGATCCATCCATTTTACTGCAGAAATGGCTCCTTTTGTTTCAAACTGGAATTCTACTCGTTCCAATTTTACGTTTTCCTTCATGTTTTTGTTGTTGTTGTGGTCTTCAGTCCTGAGACTGGTTTGATGCAGCTCTCCATGCTACTCTATCTTGTGCAAGCTTCTTCATCTCCCAGTTCCTACTGCAGCCTACATCCTTCTGAATCTGCTTGGTTTACTCATCTCTTGGTCTCCTTCTACGATTTTTACCCACCACGCTGCCCTCCAGTACTAAATTGGTGGTCCCTTGATGCCTCAGAACATGTCCTACAAACTGATCCCTTCTTCTAGTCATATTGTGCCACAAACTCCTCTTCTCCCCAATTCTGTTCAATACCTCCTCATTAGTTATGTGATCTACCCATCCAATCTTCAGCATTCTTTTGTAGCACCACATTTCGAAAGCTTCTATTCTCTTCTTGTCTAAACTATTTATCGTCCTTGTTTCACTTCCATACACGGCTACACTCCATACAAATACTTTCAGAAACGACTTCCTAACACTTAAATCAATACTCCATGTTAACAAATTTCTCTTCTTCAGAAACGCTTTCCTTGCCACTGCCAGTCTACATTTTATATCCTCTCTACTTCGACCATCATCAGTTATTTTGCTCCCCAAATACCAAAATTCCTTTACTACTTTAAGTGTCTCATTTCCTAATCTAATTCCCTCAGCATCACCCGACTTAATTGGACTACATTCCATTATCCTTGTTTTCCTTCTGTTGATGTTCATCTTATACCCACCTTTCAAGGCACTGTCCATTCCGTTCAACTGCTCTTCCAAGTACTTTGCTGTCTGTGACAGAATTACAATGTCATCGGCGAACCTCAAGGTTTTTATTTTTTCTCCATGGATTTTAATACCTACTCCGAACTTTTCTTTTGTTTCCTTTACTGCTTGTTCAATATACAGACTGAATAGCATCGGGGAGAGGCTACAACCCTGTCTCACTCCCTTCCCAACGACTGCTTCCCTTTCATGTCCCTCGACTCTTGTGACTGTCATCTGGTTTCTGTACAAATTGTAAATAGCCTTTTGCTCCCTGTATTTTACCCCTGCCACCTTCAAAATTTGAAAGAGAGTATTCTAGTCAACATTGTGAAAAGCTTTCTCTAAATCTAGAAATGCTATAAACGTAGGTTTGCCTTTCCTTAATCTTTCTTCTAAGATAAGTTGTAGGGTCGGTATTGCCTCAAGTGCTCCAACATTTCTACGGAATCCAAACTGATCTTCCCCGAGGTCGGCTTCTACCAATTTTTCCAATCGTCTGTAAAGAATTCGCGTTAGTATTTTGCAGCTGTGACTTATTAAACTGATAGCTCGTTTTCCTTCATAAATTTGGGTAAATCATAAGTATTTACCTTATACTATAGCGTTGGTGAAAAAATCACAAAATGTCACACAAACATGACTGAAAGGCTCCTCTACAGAGCAACACTCAGCTATACAATGCCTCTGCGCGAAGGTACAGCAAAAACGGCGGGAACTTCCGATTGGAAGCAGTATCCTATACTCCAGATCAGATTTTCACTCTGCAGCGGAGTGTGCGCTGATATGAAACTTCCTGGCAGATTAAAACTGTGTGCCGGACCGAGACTCGAACTCGGGACCTTTGCCTTTCGCGGGCAAGTGCTCATGCACGACTCACGCCCCGTCCTCACAGCTTTACTTCTGCCAGTACCTCGTCTCCTACCTTCCAAACGTTACAGAAGCTCTCCTGCGAACCTTACAGAACTAGCACTCCTGACAGAAAGGGTATTGTGGAGACATGGCTTAGCTACAGTCTTGGGGGATGTTTCCAGAATGAGATTTTCAGTCTGCAGCGGAGTGTTCGCTGATATGAAACTTCGTGGTAGATTAAAACTGTGTGCCGGACCGAGACTCGAACTCGGGACCTTTGCCTTTCGCGGGCAAGTGCTCATGCACGACTCACGCCCCGTCCTCACAGCTTTACTTCTGCCAGTACCTCGTCTCCTACCTTCCAAACGTTACAGAAGCTCTCCTGCGAACCTTACAGAACTAGCACTCCTGACAGAAAGGGTATTGTGGAGACATGGCTTAGCTACAGTCTTGGGGGATGTTTCCAGAATGAGATTTTCAGTCTGCAGCGGAGTGTTCGCTGATATGAAACTTCGTGGTAGATTAAAACTGTGTGCCGGACCGAGACTCGAACTCGGGACCTTTGCCTTTCGCGGGCAAGTGCTCATGCACGACTCACGCCCCGTCCTCACAGCTTCACTTCTGCCAGTACCTCGTCTCCTACCTTCCAAACGTTACAGAAGCTCTCCTGCGAACCTTACAGAACTAGCACTCCTGACAGAAAGGGTATTGTGGAGACATGGCTTAGCTACAGTCTTGGGGGATGTTTCCAGAATGAGATTTTCAGTCTGCAGCGGAGTGTTCGCTGATATGAAACTTCGTGGTAGATTAAAACTGTGTGCCGGACCGAGACTCGAACTCGGGACCTTTGCCTTTCGCGGGCAAGTGCTCATGCACGACTCACGCCCCGTCCTCACAGCTTTAATTCTGCCAGTACCTCGTCTCCTACCTTCCAAACGTTACAGAAGCTCTCCTGCGAACCTTACAGAACTAGCACTCCTGACAGAAAGGGTATTGTGGAGACATGGCTTAGCTACAGTCTTGGGGGATGTTTCCAGAATGAGATTTTCAGTCTGCAGCGGAGTGTTCGCTGATATGAAACTTCGTGGTAGATTAAAACTGTGTGCCGGACCGAGACTCGAACTCGGGACCTTTGCCTTTCGCGGGCAAGTGCTCATGCACGACTCACGCCCCGTCCTCACAGCTTTACTTCTGCCAGTACCTCGTCTCCTACCTTCCAAACGTTACAGAAGCTCTCCTGCGAACCTTACAGAACTAGCACTCCTGACAGAAAGGGTATTGTGGAGACATGGCTTAGCTACAGTCTTGGGGGATGTTTCCAGAATGAGATTTTCAGTCTGCAGCGGAGTGTTCGCTGATATGAAACTTCGTGGTAGATTAAAACTGTGTGCCGGACCGAGACTCGAACTCGGGACCTTTGCCTTTCGCGGGCAAGTGCTCATGCACGACTCACGCCCCGTCCTCACAGCTTTACTTCTGCCAGTACCTCGTCTCCTACCTTCCAAACGTTACAGAAGCTCTCCTGCGAACCTTACAGAACTAGCACTCCTGACAGAAAGGGTATTGTGGAGACATGGCTTAGCTACAGTCTTGGGGGATGTTTCCAGAATGAGATTTTCAGTCTGCAGCGGAGTGTTCGCTGATATGAAACTTCGTGGTAGATTAAAACTGTGTGCCGGACCGAGACTCGAACTCGGGACCTTTGCCTTTCGCGGGCAAGTGCTCATGCACGACTCACGCCCCGTCCTCACAGCTTTACTTCTGCCAGTACCTCGTCTCCTACCTTCCAAACGTTACAGAAGCTCTCCTGCGAACCTTACAGAACTAGCACTCCTGACAGAAAGGGTATTGTGGAGACATGGCTTAGCTACAGTCTTGGGGGATGTTTCCAGAATGAGATTTTCAGTCTGCAGCGGAGTGTTCGCTGATATGAAACTTCGTGGTAGATTAAAACTGTGTGCCGGACCGAGACTCGAACTCGGGACCTTTGCCTTTCGCGGGCAAGTGCTCATGCACGACTCACGCCCCGTCCTCACAGCTTTAATTCTGCCAGTACCTCGTCTCCTACCTTCCAAACGTTACAGAAGCTCTCCTGCGAACCTTACAGAACTAGCACTCCTGACAGAAAGGGTATTGTGGAGACATGGCTTAGCTACAGTCTTGGGGGATGTTTCCAGAATGAGATTTTCACTCTGCAGCGGAGTGTTCGCTGATATGAAACTTCGTGGTAGATTAAAACTGTGTGCCGGACCGAGACTCGAACTCGGGACCTTTGCCTTTCGCGGGCAAGTGCTCATGCACGACTCACGCCCCGTCCTCACAGCTTTACTTCTGCCAGTACCTCGTCTCCTACCTTCCAAACGTTACAGAAGCTCTCCTGCGAACCTTACAGAACTAGCACTCCTGACAGAAAGGGTATTGTGGAGACATGGCTTAGCTACAGTCTTGGGGGATGTTTCCAGAATGAGATTTTCAGTCTGCAGCGGAGTGTTCGCTGATATGAAACTTCGTGGTAGATTAAAACTGTGTGCCGGACCGAGACTCGAACTCGGGACCTTTGCCTTTCGCGGGCAAGTGCTCATGCACGACTCACGCCCCGTCCTCACAGCTTCACTTCTGCCAGTACCTCGTCTCCTACCTTCCAAACGTTACAGAAGCTCTCCTGCGAACCTTACAGAACTAGCACTCCTGACAGAAAGGGTATTGTGGAGACATGGCTTAGCTACAGTCTTGGGGGATGTTTCCAGAATGAGATTTTCAGTCTGCAGCGGAGTGTTCGCTGATATGAAACTTCGTGGTAGATTAAAACTGTGTGCCGGACCGAGACTCGAACTCGGGACCTTTGCCTTTCGCGGGCAAGTGCTCATGCACGACTCACGCCCCGTCCTCACAGCTTCACTTCTGCCAGTACCTCGTCTCCTACCTTCCAAACGTTACAGAAGCTCTCCTGCGAACCTTACAGAACTAGCACTCCTGACAGAAAGGGTATTGTGGAGACATGGCTTAGCTACAGTCTTGGGGGATGTTTCCAGAATGAGATTTTCAGTCTGCAGCGGAGTGTTCGCTGATATGAAACTTCGTGGTAGATTAAAACTGTGTGCCGGACCGAGACTCGAACTCGGGACCTTTGCCTTTCGCGGGCAAGTGCTCATGCACGACTCACGCCCCGTCCTCACAGCTTTACTTCTGCCAGTACCTCGTCTCCTACCTTCCAAACGTTACAGAAGCTCTCCTGCGAACCTTACAGAACTAGCACTCCTGACAGAAAGGGTATTGTGGAGACATGGCTTAGCTACAGTCTTGGGGGATGTTTCCAGAATGAGATTTTCAGTCTGCAGCGGAGTGTTCGCTGATATGAAACTTCGTGGTAGATTAAAACTGTGTGCCGGACCGAGACTCGAACTCGGGACCTTTGCCTTTCGCGGGCAAGTGCTCATGCACGACTCACGCCCCGTCCTCACAGCTTCACTTCTGCCAGTACCTCGTCTCCTACCTTCCAAACGTTACAGAAGCTCTCCTGCGAACCTTACAGAACTAGCACTCCTGACAGAAAGGGTATTGTGGAGACATGGCTTAGCTACAGTCTTGGGGGATGTTTCCAGAATGAGATTTTCAGTCTGCAGCGGAGTGTTCGCTGATATGAAACTTCGTGGTAGATTAAAACTGTGTGCCGGACCGAGACTCGAACTCGGGACCTTTGCCTTTCGCGGGCAAGTGCTCATGCACGACTCACGCCCCGTCCTCACAGCTTTACTTCTGCCAGTACCTCGTCTCCTACCTTCCAAACGTTACAGAAGCTCTCCTGCGAACCTTACAGAACTAGCACTCCTGACAGAAAGGGTATTGTGGAGACATGGCTTAGCTACAGTCTTGGGGGATGTTTCCAGAATGAGATTTTCAGTCTGCAGCGGAGTGTTCGCTGATATGAAACTTCGTGGTAGATTAAAACTGTGTGCCGGACCGAGACTCGAACTCGGGACCTTTGCCTTTCGCGGGCAAGTGCTCATGCACGACTCACGCCCCGTCCTCACAGCTTTACTTCTGCCAGTACCTCGTCTCCTACCTTCCAAACGTTACAGAAGCTCTCCTGCGAACCTTACAGAACTAGCACTCCTGACAGAAAGGGTATTGTGGAGACATGGCTTAGCTACAGTCTTGGGGGATGTTTCCAGAATGAGATTTTCAGTCTGCAGCGGAGTGTTCGCTGATATGAAACTTCGTGGTAGATTAAAACTGTGTGCCGGACCGAGACTCGAACTCGGGACCTTTGCCTTTCGCGGGCAAGTGCTCATGCACGACTCACGCCCCGTCCTCACAGCTTTACTTCTGCCAGTACCTCGTCTCCTACCTTCCAAACGTTACAGAAGCTCTCCTGCGAACCTTACAGAACTAGCACTCCTGACAGAAAGGGTATTGTGGAGACATGGCTTAGCTACAGTCTTGGGGGATGTTTCCAGAATGAGATTTTCAGTCTGCAGCGGAGTGTTCGCTGATATGAAACTTCGTGGTAGATTAAAACTGTGTGCCGGACCGAGACTCGAACTCGGGACCTTTGCCTTTCGCGGGCAAGTGCTCATGCACGACTCACGCCCCGTCCTCACAGCTTTACTTCTGCCAGTACCTCGTCTCCTACCTTCCAAACGTTACAGAAGCTCTCCTGCGAACCTTACAGAACTAGCACTCCTGACAGAAAGGGTATTGTGGAGACATGGCTTAGCTACAGTCTTGGGGGATGTTTCCAGAATGAGATTTTCAGTCTGCAGCGGAGTGTTCGCTGATATGAAACTTCGTGGTAGATTAAAACTGTGTGCCGGACCGAGACTCGAACTCGGGACCTTTGCCTTTCGCGGGCAAGTGCTCATGCACGACTCACGCCCCGTCCTCACAGCTTTACTTCTGCCAGTACCTCGTCTCCTACCTTCCAAACGTTACAGAAGCTCTCCTGCGAACCTTACAGAACTAGCACTCCTGACAGAAAGGGTATTGTGGAGACATGGCTTAGCTACAGTCTTGGGGGATGTTTCCAGAATGAGATTTTCAGTCTGCAGCGGAGTGTTCGCTGATATGAAACTTCGTGGTAGATTAAAACTGTGTGCCGGACCGAGACTCGAACTCGGGACCTTTGCCTTTCGCGGGCAAGTGCTCATGCACGACTCACGCCCCGTCCTCACAGCTTTAATTCTGCCAGTACCTCGTCTCCTACCTTCCAAACGTTACAGAAGCTCTCCTGCGAACCTTACAGAACTAGCACTCCTGACAGAAAGGGTATTGTGGAGACATGGCTTAGCTACAGTCTTGGGGGATGTTTCCAGAATGAGATTTTCAGTCTGCAGCGGAGTGTTCGCTGATATGAAACTTCGTGGTAGATTAAAACTGTGTGCCGGACCGAGACTCGAACTCGGGACCTTTGCCTTTCGCGGGCAAGTGCTCATGCACGACTCACGCCCCGTCCTCACAGCTTTACTTCTGCCAGTACCTCGTCTCCTACCTTCCAAACGTTACAGAAGCTCTCCTGCGAACCTTACAGAACTAGCACTCCTGACAGAAAGGGTATTGTGGAGACATGGCTTAGCTACAGTCTTGGGGGATGTTTCCAGAATGAGATTTTCAGTCTGCAGCGGAGTGTTCGCTGATATGAAACTTCGTGGTAGATTAAAACTGTGTGCCGGACCGAGACTCGAACTCGGGACCTTTGCCTTTCGCGGGCAAGTGCTCATGCACGACTCACGCCCCGTCCTCACAGCTTTACTTCTGCCAGTACCTCGTCTCCTACCTTCCAAACGTTACAGAAGCTCTCCTGCGAACCTTACAGAACTAGCACTCCTGACAGAAAGGGTATTGTGGAGACATGGCTTAGCTACAGTCTTGGGGGATGTTTCCAGAATGAGATTTTCAGTCTGCAGCGGAGTGTTCGCTGATATGAAACTTCGTGGTAGATTAAAACTGTGTGCCGGACCGAGACTCGAACTCGGGACCTTTGCCTTTCGCGGGCAAGTGCTCATGCACGACTCACGCCCCGTCCTCACAGCTTCACTTCTGCCAGTACCTCGTCTCCTACCTTCCAAACGTTACAGAAGCTCTCCTGCGAACCTTACAGAACTAGCACTCCTGACAGAAAGGGTATTGTGGAGACATGGCTTAGCTACAGTCTTGGGGGATGTTTCCAGAATGAGATTTTCAGTCTGCAGCGGAGTGTTCGCTGATATGAAACTTCGTGGTAGATTAAAACTGTGTGCCGGACCGAGACTCGAACTCGGGACCTTTGCCTTTCGCGGGCAAGTGCTCATGCACGACTCACGCCCCGTCCTCACAGCTTTACTTCTGCCAGTACCTCGTCTCCTACCTTCCAAACGTTACAGAAGCTCTCCTGCGAACCTTACAGAACTAGCACTCCTGACAGAAAGGGTATTGTGGAGACATGGCTTAGCTACAGTCTTGGGGGATGTTTCCAGAATGAGATTTTCAGTCTGCAGCGGAGTGTTCGCTGATATGAAACTTCGTGGTAGATTAAAACTGTGTGCCGGACCGAGACTCGAACTCGGGACCTTTGCCTTTCGCGGGCAAGTGCTCATGCACGACTCACGCCCCGTCCTCACAGCTTCACTTCTGCCAGTACCTCGTCTCCTACCTTCCAAACGTTACAGAAGCTCTCCTGCGAACCTTACAGAACTAGCACTCCTGACAGAAAGGGTATTGTGGAGACATGGCTTAGCTACAGTCTTGGGGGATGTTTCCAGAATGAGATTTTCAGTCTGCAGCGGAGTGTTCGCTGATATGAAACTTCGTGGTAGATTAAAACTGTGTGCCGGACCGAGACTCGAACTCGGGACCTTTGCCTTTCGCGGGCAAGTGCTCATGCACGACTCACGCCCCGTCCTCACAGCTTTACTTCTGCCAGTACCTCGTCTCCTACCTTCCAAACGTTACAGAAGCTCTCCTGCGAACCTTACAGAACTAGCACTCCTGACAGAAAGGGTATTGTGGAGACATGGCTTAGCTACAGTCTTGGGGGATGTTTCCAGAATGAGATTTTCAGTCTGCAGCGGAGTGTTCGCTGATATGAAACTTCGTGGTAGATTAAAACTGTGTGCCGGACCGAGACTCGAACTCGGGACCTTTGCCTTTCGCGGGCAAGTGCTCATGCACGACTCACGCCCCGTCCTCACAGCTTTACTTCTGCCAGTACCTCGTCTCCTACCTTCCAAACGTTACAGAAGCTCTCCTGCGAACCTTACAGAACTAGCACTCCTGACAGAAAGGGTATTGTGGAGACATGGCTTAGCTACAGTCTTGGGGGATGTTTCCAGAATGAGATTTTCAGTCTGCAGCGGAGTGTTCGCTGATATGAAACTTCGTGGTAGATTAAAACTGTGTGCCGGACCGAGACTCGAACTCGGGACCTTTGCCTTTCGCGGGCAAGTGCTCATGCACGACTCACGCCCCGTCCTCACAGCTTTACTTCTGCCAGTACCTCGTCTCCTACCTTCCAAACGTTACAGAAGCTCTCCTGCGAACCTTACAGAACTAGCACTCCTGACAGAAAGGGTATTGTGGAGACATGGCTTAGCTACAGTCTTGGGGGATGTTTCCAGAATGAGATTTTCAGTCTGCAGCGGAGTGTTCGCTGATATGAAACTTCGTGGTAGATTAAAACTGTGTGCCGGACCGAGACTCGAACTCGGGACCTTTGCCTTTCGCGGGCAAGTGCTCATGCACGACTCACGCCCCGTCCTCACAGCTTTACTTCTGCCAGTACCTCGTCTCCTACCTTCCAAACGTTACAGAAGCTCTCCTGCGAACCTTACAGAACTAGCACTCCTGACAGAAAGGGTATTGTGGAGACATGGCTTAGCTACAGTCTTGGGGGATGTTTCCAGAATGAGATTTTCAGTCTGCAGCGGAGTGTTCGCTGATATGAAACTTCGTGGTAGATTAAAACTGTGTGCCGGACCGAGACTCGAACTCGGGACCTTTGCCTTTCGCGGGCAAGTGCTCATGCACGACTCACGCCCCGTCCTCACAGCTTTACTTCTGCCAGTACCTCGTCTCCTACCTTCCAAACGTTACAGAAGCTCTCCTGCGAACCTTACAGAACTAGCACTCCTGACAGAAAGGGTATTGTGGAGACATGGCTTAGCTACAGTCTTGGGGGATGTTTCCAGAATGAGATTTTCAGTCTGCAGCGGAGTGTTCGCTGATATGAAACTTCGTGGTAGATTAAAACTGTGTGCCGGACCGAGACTCGAACTCGGGACCTTTGCCTTTCGCGGGCAAGTGCTCATGCACGACTCACGCCCCGTCCTCACAGCTTTACTTCTGCCAGTACCTCGTCTCCTACCTTCCAAACGTTACAGAAGCTCTCCTGCGAACCTTACAGAACTAGCACTCCTGACAGAAAGGGTATTGTGGAGACATGGCTTAGCTACAGTCTTGGGGGATGTTTCCAGAATGAGATTTTCAGTCTGCAGCGGAGTGTTCGCTGATATGAAACTTCGTGGTAGATTAAAACTGTGTGCCGGACCGAGACTCGAACTCGGGACCTTTGCCTTTCGCGGGCAAGTGCTCATGCACGACTCACGCCCCGTCCTCACAGCTTTACTTCTGCCAGTACCTCGTCTCCTACCTTCCAAACGTTACAGAAGCTCTCCTGCGAACCTTACAGAACTAGCACTCCTGACAGAAAGGGTATTGTGGAGACATGGCTTAGCTACAGTCTTGGGGGATGTTTCCAGAATGAGATTTTCAGTCTGCAGCGGAGTGTTCGCTGATATGAAACTTCGTGGTAGATTAAAACTGTGTGCCGGACCGAGACTCGAACTCGGGACCTTTGCCTTTCGCGGGCAAGTGCTCATGCACGACTCACGCCCCGTCCTCACAGCTTTACTTCTGCCAGTACCTCGTCTCCTACCTTCCAAACGTTACAGAAGCTCTCCTGCGAACCTTACAGAACTAGCACTCCTGACAGAAAGGGTATTGTGGAGACATGGCTTAGCTACAGTCTTGGGGGATGTTTCCAGAATGAGATTTTCAGTCTGCAGCGGAGTGTTCGCTGATATGAAACTTCGTGGTAGATTAAAACTGTGTGCCGGACCGAGACTCGAACTCGGGACCTTTGCCTTTCGCGGGCAAGTGCTCATGCACGACTCACGCCCCGTCCTCACAGCTTTACTTCTGCCAGTACCTCGTCTCCTACCTTCCAAACGTTACAGAAGCTCTCCTGCGAACCTTACAGAACTAGCACTCCTGACAGAAAGGGTATTGTGGAGACATGGCTTAGCTACAGTCTTGGGGGATGTTTCCAGAATGAGATTTTCAGTCTGCAGCGGAGTGTTCGCTGATATGAAACTTCGTGGTAGATTAAAACTGTGTGCCGGACCGAGACTCGAACTCGGGACCTTTGCCTTTCGCGGGCAAGTGCTCATGCACGACTCACGCCCCGTCCTCACAGCTTTACTTCTGCCAGTACCTCGTCTCCTACCTTCCAAACGTTACAGAAGCTCTCCTGCGAACCTTACAGAACTAGCACTCCTGACAGAAAGGGTATTGTGGAGACATGGCTTAGCTACAGTCTTGGGGGATGTTTCCAGAATGAGATTTTCAGTCTGCAGCGGAGTGTTCGCTGATATGAAACTTCGTGGTAGATTAAAACTGTGTGCCGGACCGAGACTCGAACTCGGGACCTTTGCCTTTCGCGGGCAAGTGCTCATGCACGACTCACGCCCCGTCCTCACAGCTTTAATTCTGCCAGTACCTCGTCTCCTACCTTCCAAACGTTACAGAAGCTCTCCTGCGAACCTTACAGAACTAGCACTCCTGACAGAAAGGGTATTGTGGAGACATGGCTTAGCTACAGTCTTGGGGGATGTTTCCAGAATGAGATTTTCAGTCTGCAGCGGAGTGTTCGCTGATATGAAACTTCGTGGTAGATTAAAACTGTGTGCCGGACCGAGACTCGAACTCGGGACCTTTGCCTTTCGCGGGCAAGTGCTCATGCACGACTCACGCCCCGTCCTCACAGCTTTAATTCTGCCAGTACCTCGTCTCCTACCTTCCAAACGTTACAGAAGCTCTCCTGCGAACCTTACAGAACTAGCACTCCTGACAGAAAGGGTATTGTGGAGACATGGCTTAGCTACAGTCTTGGGGGATGTTTCCAGAATGAGATTTTCAGTCTGCAGCGGAGTGTTCGCTGATATGAAACTTCGTGGTAGATTAAAACTGTGTGCCGGACCGAGACTCGAACTCGGGACCTTTGCCTTTCGCGGGCAAGTGCTCATGCACGACTCACGCCCCGTCCTCACAGCTTTACTTCTGCCAGTACCTCGTCTCCTACCTTCCAAACGTTACAGAAGCTCTCCTGCGAACCTTACAGAACTAGCACTCCTGACAGAAAGGGTATTGTGGAGACATGGCTTAGCTACAGTCTTGGGGGATGTTTCCAGAATGAGATTTTCAGTCTGCAGCGGAGTGTTCGCTGATATGAAACTTCGTGGTAGATTAAAACTGTGTGCCGGACCGAGACTCGAACTCGGGACCTTTGCCTTTCGCGGGCAAGTGCTCATGCACGACTCACGCCCCGTCCTCACAGCTTTACTTCTGCCAGTACCTCGTCTCCTACCTTCCAAACGTTACAGAAGCTCTCCTGCGAACCTTACAGAACTAGCACTCCTGACAGAAAGGGTATTGTGGAGACATGGCTTAGCTACAGTCTTGGGGGATGTTTCCAGAATGAGATTTTCAGTCTGCAGCGGAGTGTTCGCTGATATGAAACTTCGTGGTAGATTAAAACTGTGTGCCGGACCGAGACTCGAACTCGGGACCTTTGCCTTTCGCGGGCAAGTGCTCATGCACGACTCACGCCCCGTCCTCACAGCTTCACTTCTGCCAGTACCTCGTCTCCTACCTTCCAAACGTTACAGAAGCTCTCCTGCGAACCTTACAGAACTAGCACTCCTGACAGAAAGGGTATTGTGGAGACATGGCTTAGCTACAGTCTTGGGGGATGTTTCCAGAATGAGATTTTCAGTCTGCAGCGGAGTGTTCGCTGATATGAAACTTCGTGGTAGATTAAAACTGTGTGCCGGACCGAGACTCGAACTCGGGACCTTTGCCTTTCGCGGGCAAGTGCTCATGCACGACTCACGCCCCGTCCTCACAGCTTCACTTCTGCCAGTACCTCGTCTCCTACCTTCCAAACGTTACAGAAGCTCTCCTGCGAACCTTACAGAACTAGCACTCCTGACAGAAAGGGTATTGTGGAGACATGGCTTAGCTACAGTCTTGGGGGATGTTTCCAGAATGAGATTTTCAGTCTGCAGCGGAGTGTTCGCTGATATGAAACTTCGTGGTAGATTAAAACTGTGTGCCGGACCGAGACTCGAACTCGGGACCTTTGCCTTTCGCGGGCAAGTGCTCATGCACGACTCACGCCCCGTCCTCACAGCTTTAATTCTGCCAGTACCTCGTCTCCTACCTTCCAAACGTTACAGAAGCTCTCCTGCGAACCTTACAGAACTAGCACTCCTGACAGAAAGGGTATTGTGGAGACATGGCTTAGCTACAGTCTTGGGGGATGTTTCCAGAATGAGATTTTCAGTCTGCAGCGGAGTGTTCGCTGATATGAAACTTCGTGGTAGATTAAAACTGTGTGCCGGACCGAGACTCGAACTCGGGACCTTTGCCTTTCGCGGGCAAGTGCTCATGCACGACTCACGCCCCGTCCTCACAGCTTTACTTCTGCCAGTACCTCGTCTCCTACCTTCCAAACGTTACAGAAGCTCTCCTGCGAACCTTACAGAACTAGCACTCCTGACAGAAAGGGTATTGTGGAGACATGGCTTAGCTACAGTCTTGGGGGATGTTTCCAGAATGAGATTTTCAGTCTGCAGCGGAGTGTTCGCTGATATGAAACTTCGTGGTAGATTAAAACTGTGTGCCGGACCGAGACTCGAACTCGGGACCTTTGCCTTTCGCGGGCAAGTGCTCATGCACGACTCACGCCCCGTCCTCACAGCTTTACTTCTGCCAGTACCTCGTCTCCTACCTTCCAAACGTTACAGAAGCTCTCCTGCGAACCTTACAGAACTAGCACTCCTGACAGAAAGGGTATTGTGGAGACATGGCTTAGCTACAGTCTTGGGGGATGTTTCCAGAATGAGATTTTCAGTCTGCAGCGGAGTGTTCGCTGATATGAAACTTCGTGGTAGATTAAAACTGTGTGCCGGACCGAGACTCGAACTCGGGACCTTTGCCTTTCGCGGGCAAGTGCTCATGCACGACTCACGCCCCGTCCTCACAGCTTTACTTCTGCCAGTACCTCGTCTCCTACCTTCCAAACGTTACAGAAGCTCTCCTGCGAACCTTACAGAACTAGCACTCCTGACAGAAAGGGTATTGTGGAGACATGGCTTAGCTACAGTCTTGGGGGATGTTTCCAGAATGAGATTTTCAGTCTGCAGCGGAGTGTTCGCTGATATGAAACTTCGTGGTAGATTAAAACTGTGTGCCGGACCGAGACTCGAACTCGGGACCTTTGCCTTTCGCGGGCAAGTGCTCATGCACGACTCACGCCCCGTCCTCACAGCTTTACTTCTGCCAGTACCTCGTCTCCTACCTTCCAAACGTTACAGAAGCTCTCCTGCGAACCTTACAGAACTAGCACTCCTGACAGAAAGGGTATTGTGGAGACATGGCTTAGCTACAGTCTTGGGGGATGTTTCCAGAATGAGATTTTCAGTCTGCAGCGGAGTGTTCGCTGATATGAAACTTCGTGGTAGATTAAAACTGTGTGCCGGACCGAGACTCGAACTCGGGACCTTTGCCTTTCGCGGGCAAGTGCTCATGCACGACTCACGCCCCGTCCTCACAGCTTTAATTCTGCCAGTACCTCGTCTCCTACCTTCCAAACTTCACAGAAGCTCTCCTGCGAACCTTACAGAACTAGCACTCCTGACAGAAAGGGTATTGTGGAGACATGGCTTAGCTACAGTCTTGGGGGATGTTTCCAGAATGAGATTTTCAGTCTGCAGCGGAGTGTTCGCTGATATGAAACTTCGTGGTAGATTAAAACTGTGTGCCGGACCGAGACTCGAACTCGGGACCTTTGCCTTTCGCGGGCAAGTGCTCATGCACGACTCACGCCCCGTCCTCACAGCTTTAATTCTGCCAGTACCTCGTCTCCTACCTTCCAAACTTCACAGAAGCTCAGTTGGTAGAGCACTTGCCCGCGAAAGGCAAAGGTCCCGAGTTCGGGTCTCGGTCCGGCACACAGTTTTAATCTGCCAGGAAGTTTCAGTATCCTATACTGTTCACTAGGTGGTAGCACCGTACAGAGGTGGGATCTGTGAATCCCACGGGACTAGGAGCAAGTTCATTGTAGTGGGAAGCATGTTTCCCACGGCTCAGGAAAGGGTTAAGGCAATGTATAGGTTGTTGAGACCGGTAAGAGAGTGTGCGGTGTGCTGTCGTGTTGCAGAAGTGAGGCTGGCGGCTGGAAGGACGATGTCGTCGGCCTCTGCAGCGGCGGAGACGTCCGACTCGGAGGAGGCGGAGATCGTGGAGGAGGAGGTGGGGGAGGAGAGCGACGGCGACGGCGACGGGGCGGCGGGGGCGGCGGGGGAGCCCAACCCCAGTGCTGACGTCAGCAGCAACAGGCCGATGGAGGTCGCTCCGTCACAGCCCGGCTGGGCCGCAGTGGGTGAGTACAGATGTACAGTCTCAGCTACAGTGTCTGCAGTGAGTTGCTGACAAGAATGCGTGAGACCTGAAAGCGGCAGCCACACGGGTGTGCAGTACAATGCGACCTAGAGCTCAGCAGTGCTCATCATTCAAACACTTCCATCAGCGCAAGCTATAAGTTCTCCCAATTGAATTTTTACATATGTTAGTATTTATTTACTTGTTTGGCGGTAGGGATTTTAAGGGAGATGGATTGTATTGGACATAAAAGTAAGCTATGGACCTGCTGTTTCATAACTTGTCTGTAATTAATACACTCCTGGAAATTGAAATAAGAACACCGTGAATTCATTGTCCCAGGAAGGGGAAACTTTATTGACACATTCCTGGGGTCAGATACATCACATGATCACACTGACAGAACCACAGGCACATAGACACAGGCAACAGAGCATGCACAATGTCGGCACTAGTACAGTGTATATCCACCTTTCGCAGCAATGCAGGCTGCTATTCTCCCATGGAGACGATCGTAGAGATGCTGGATGTAGTTCTGTGGAACGGCTTGCCATGCCATTTCCAGCTGGCGCCTCAGTTGGACCAGCGTTCGTGCTGGACGTGCAGACCGCGTGAGACGACGCTTCATCCAGTCCCAAACATGCTCAATGGGGGACAGATCCGGAGATCTTGCTGGCCAGGGTAGTTGACTTGCACCTTCTAGAGCACGTTGGGTGGCACGGGATACATGCGGACGTGCATTGTCCTGTTGGAACAGCAAGTTCCCTTGCCGGTCTAGGAATGGTAGAACGATGGGTTCGATGACGGTTTGGATGTACCGTGCACTATTCAGTGTCCCCTCGACGATCACCAGTGGTGTACGGCCAGTGTAGGAGATCGCTCCCCACACCATGATGCCAGGTGTTGGCCCTGTGTGCCTCGGTCGTATGCAGTCCTGATTGTGGCGCTCACCTGCACGGCGCCAAACACGCATACGACCATCATTGGCACCAAGGCAGAAGCGACTCTCATCGCTGAAGACGACACGTCTCCATTCGTCCCTCCATTCACGCCTGTCGCGACACCACTGGAGGCGGGCTGCACGATGTTGGGGCGTGAGCGGAAGACGGCCTAACGGTGTGCGGGACCGTAGCCCAGCTTCATGGAGACGGTTGCGAATGGTCCTCGCCGATACCCCAGGAGCAACAGTGTCCCTAATTTGCTGGGAAGTGGCGGTGCGGTCCCCTACGGCACTGCGTAGGATCCTACGGTCTTGGCGTGCATCCGTGCGTCGCTGCGGTCCGGTCCCAGGTCGACGGGCACGTGCACCTTCCGCCGACCACTGGCGACAACATCGATGTACTGTGGAGACCTCACGCCCCACGTGTTGAGCAATTCGGCGGTACGTCCACCCGGCCTCCCGCATGCCCACTATACGCCCTCGCTCAAAGTCCGTCAACTGCACATACGGTTCACGTCCACGCTGTCGCGGCATGCTACCAGTGTTAAAGACTGCGATGGAGCTCCGTATGCCACGGCAAACTGGCTGACACTGACGGCGGCGGTGCACAAATGCTGCGCAGCTAGCGCCATTCGACGGCCAACACCGCGGGTCCTGGTGTGTCCGCTGTGCCGTGCGTGTGATCATTGCTTGTACAGCCCTCTCGCAGTGTCCGGAGCAAGTATGGTGGGTCTGACTCACCGGTGTCAATGTGTTCTTTTTTCCATTTCCAGGAGTGTATTTAGTTGTTTGGAGATAGCGATTTTACAGGAGATGACTTACAATAGATTATCTTGGACATAAAAGTAAGCTATGGACCTGCTGTTCAATAACTTGTCTGTAATTAACAGCAAGCGCTTTGGTAGTTACTCGTGACCAGCCATCATGTCCAGCAAGCGGTCTAGATGCTAAAAGGTAGTGTACCAAGGCAGGTCTGTTCAATCAGCTAACCGTGCTGATGGTTAATCGAATATTATGAGGAACAATTTTGAACATGGCTGTTGATCAACAACCGTATACTAGTTTCAACACGGGATTAATCAGGCAACCGGTTGCATATAAACAGTAGATACATTGACCTATATTTCGACATGTATTAGGAGTGTTCCACTAAAATGAAATGTCGTGAAATCCTAAACTTACATAGTTTTGTGTAGGGTTACTAAATACACACATAAAAAAAAGTTTTGGATCACTCTGGTTCCCAGAACTGCTCAAGATAGACGTTGTGGATGTTGTATCACAGACACAGTCCCTTTGACTGTTCAGAGATGTCACTAAAGAAACAAACTTGCATGAACAGTGCCTATTACACGGAGGGGGTCCGACAGCCGATTAGTTCTGTAAGTAGGTTGTTTAGCTTTTTATGTTGGTAACGCCACGTAGCGCTCTGTATGAAAATCGCTGACTGTGCTGTGTGCAGTCTGTGGCTGGTTGGCCCTGTTGTAATATTCGCTATTGTAGTGTTGGGCAGTTGGATGTGAACAGCGCGTAGCGTTGCGCAGTTGGAGGTGAGCCGCCAGCAGTGGTGGATGTGGGGAGAGAGATGGCGGAGTTTTGAGAGCGGATGATCTAGACGTGTGTCCATCAGAGAGAGTAAATTTGTAAGACTGGATGTCATGAACTAATATATATATTATGACTTGTGAACACTATTAAGGTAAATACATCGTTAGTTCTCTATCAAAATCTTTCATTTGCTAACTATGCCTATCATCAGTTAGTGCCATCAGTAATTAGATTCTTTTATTTAGCTGGCAGTATTGGCGCTCGATGTATTGCAGCAGTTCGAGTAACGAAGATTTTTTTGAGGTAAGTGATTCATTAAAGGTATAGGTTATTGTTAGTCAGGGCCATTCTTTTGTAGGGATTATTGAAAGTCAGACTGCGTTGCGCTAAAAATATTGTGTGTCAGTTTAGTGTTGATCAGAATAAGTAAAGAGAGAAATGTCTGAGTACGTTCAGTTCTGCTCGGCTATTTGAAAATCAAATAACGTAACAGGTTTTCCGGCACTGTCGTTCATTAATTTTTCTAAGGGGACGTTTCAGTTCCAGTCATTCCACCAGGAAGGAGGTACACGGCTCGTGTTGTCTGAAGTTCAACCATGCCTAGACGGAAGATACCTCGGTTCGATCGCGTTCGCTTTGTTACTTTGTGCCAGGAAGAGTTCTCAACAAAGGAAGTGTCCAGGCGCCTCGGAATAAACCAAAACGATGTTCGGACATGGAGGAGATACAGAGAGACAGGAACTGTCGATGACATGCCTCTCTCAGGCCGCCCAAGAGGTACTACTGCAGTGTATGACCGCTGCCTACGGATTATGGCTCGGAGGAACCCTGACAGTAACGCCACCACGTTGGCTTTGTGCAGCCATAGGACGCTTTGTTACGACTCAAACCGTGCGCAATAGGCTGCATGATGTGCAACTTCACTCCCGGCGTCCATTCCGGTGACCATCTTTGCCACCACTAAACCATGCAGTGCGGTACAGGTGAGCCCAACAACATGCCGAATGGACTGCTCATGATTGGCATCACGTTCTCTTCATCGGTGAGTGTCGCATACGCCTATAACCAGACAATCGTCGGAGACGTGTTTGGAGGCAACCCGGTCAGGCTGAACGCCCTAGACACACTGTCCAGCGAGTGCAGCAAGGTGAAGGTTCCCTGATGGTTTGGGGTGGCATTATGTGGGGCCGAGTACGCCGCCGGTGGTCACGGAAGGCACCGTAACGGCTGTACGATACGTGAATGTCATCTCCGACTGATAGTGCAACCATATCGGCAGCATATTGGCGAGGCAATCGTCTTCATGGACGACAATTCGCGTTCCCATCGTGCGCATCTTGTGAACGACTTCTTTCAGGATAACGACATCGCTCGACTAGAGTGACCAACAACATGTTCTCCAGACATGAACCCTATTGATCATGCCTGGGATAGACTGAAAAAGGACTGTTTATGGATGACGTGACCTACCAACCACTCTGAGGGATCTATGCCGAATGCCCGTTGAGAAGTGGGACAATTTGGACCAACAGTGGCTTGATGATCTTGTCGATAGTATGCCACGACGAATACAGGCATGCATCAATGCAAGAGGACGAAAGTAAAATAAAACGTTCTCGCCTTTACCACCTGTGCCCAGCTGGGAACAGCATCAGACCATCTGATGTTTTTCACAGCTGGGCACACGTGGAAAAGGCGAGAGCGTTTTATTTCACTTTTGACTTGAACATAGCTGCTCCAGTTTCTGACAATTGCTTTTTAACGACGTAAGTTTAGAATTTTTCGACATTTCATTCTGGTGAAGAGACTCATAATAGGTGTCGAAACGTAGGTCAGGATATCTACTGTTTATGTGGAACCTGTGGGCTGTTTAATCCTACGTTGAAAAACGATACTTTGAGGAATTGTAGGACTCACTACGGAAAAAACTAATGCTTCTAGAGCAAACTCTACATATCACCTGACTGATTACTTGAAAGTAGCTGAACAATGTATTGAGTAATACAGAAAATGGATAATACTGGCCACTAAATGTGTTCTGTCTCTGAATGTATTCAGAACAGGGCCTATGACCAGACGATGTTTTTTATTTCAGATCAACGTCCCTGTCATATCTTCAGACATTGACAGTTCGTCTTCGGGCACCTTGTATGCGGGGTGAACATTAATAAAACCGACAAACTGCAGGGCCGGATTCCAAATGAAGGGAAAAAGGTCCTAAGAACAAATGTCCAAAAATGCCTCGTTACCACGGCAGATGACGCTGACGAACGACCCCTTTACCTACATTTCCAGGCAGAAGTCCGTTCCTGCAGTTTGTCGGTTTTATTAATGTTCGCCCTGCATAGATGAACTCGTTACGAATAAGCACTTTTATGCGTTATGTTGCCAAAAAGTAGTTCATTGTGTAAAGTAAACAAGTGTGACCGTAATAGATGCAAGCTGGAAAATGGAATTGACTTTCAATAATGTTTTCGGTTGCAAGACTCGATTTTGAAAAGCTATAAAGTCTCAAGATTGTGACGCGAAGTATGACCATAGAGAGGAAGGAACTTCACGAAGTTCACTGGTTCTTCGTCAGCAATAAATCAGCTTAAGAACGAGCATCACACACTAGAAAGATTCACGGACTACTTGAACACACTGCATTTACAACAGAAAGGTTGTCCGCCGTCGTATTTAGAGGAAACAATAAAAATACAAACCACAGTACATACACTACGTGTTAAAACGTATCCAGACACCCCTAAAAACATACATTTTACATATTAGGTGCATTGTGCTGCCACCTACTGCCAGGTACACCATATCAGCGACCTCAGTAGTCATTAGACAGCGTGAGAGAGCAGAATGGGCCCCACTCGGAACTCACCGACTTCGAACGTGACCAGGCGATTGGGTGTCACTTGTGTCATACGTCTGCACGCGAGATTTCCGCACTCCTAAACATCCCTAGGTTCACTGTTTCCGATGTGACAGTGAAGTGAAAACGTGAAGGGTCACGTACAGCACAAAAGCGTACAGGCCGACCTCGTCTGTTGACTGACAGAGACCGCCGACAGTTGAAGAGGACCGCAATGTGTAATAGGCAGACATCTATCCAGACCATCACACAGGAATTCCAAACTGCATCAGGATCCACTGCAAGTACTACGACAATTAGGCGGGAGGTGAGAAAACTTGGATTTCATGGTCGAGCGGCTGCTCATAAGCCGCACATCACGCCGGTCAGTGCCAAACGACGCCTCGCTTGGTGTAGGGAGCGTAAACATTGGACGATTGAACAGTGGGTAAATGTTGTGTGGAGTGACGAATCACGGTACACAGTGTGGCGATCCAGTGGCAGGGTGTGGGTATGCAAATGCCCGGTGGACGTCATCTGCCAGCGAGTGTAGTGCCCACAATAAAATTCGGAGGCGGTGGTGTTATGGTGTGATCGTGTTTCTCATGGAGAGGGCGTGCACCTCTTGTTGTTTTGCGTGGCACTATCACAGAATACGCCTACACTGATGTTTTAAGCACCTTCTCGCTTCCCACTGTTGAAGAGCAATTTTAGGCTGGCGATTGCACCTTTCAACACGATCGAGCACCTATTCATAATGCATGGCCTCTGACGTAGTGGTTACACGACAATAACATCCCTGAACGCCAACTTCGTACCAGGCCTCACCGACGGACATCGATACCTCTCCTCAGTGCAGCACTCCGTGAAGAATGGGCTGTCATTCCTCGAGAAACCTTCCAGCACCTGACTGAAAGTATCCCTGAGAAAGTGGAAACTGTCATCAAGGCTAAGGATGGACCAACACCATACTGGCTGGTTCAAATGGCTCTGAGCACTATGGGACTTAACTTCTAAGGTCATCAGTCCCCTAGAACTTAGAACTACTTAAACCTAACTAACCTAAGGACATCACACACATCCATGCCCGAGGCAGGATTCGAACCTGCGACCGTAGCGGCCGCGCGGTTCCAGGCTGTAGCGCCTTTAACCGCTTGGCCACCACGGCCGGCAACACCATACTGAATTGCAGCCTTACAGCAGGGCGCCACAAACTTGTAAGTCACTTTCAGCCAGGTGTCCGGATACTTTTGATCACATAGTGTACTTAGAAGTATAAAAACAAACAGAAAACGCTGATGTGCGGAAAGTGCGCTGTGTAAAACATAAAAAATACACAGTTCTGCAGAGAAACCAAAAATTTGTCTACCACTATTAGTGTCTAAAGAGGAAAAACATCAAAGATGTGCTAGCAGACGGCATTTCCTGATGTAGGCGAGAAATCAAGCGGAAATTACCGTAACCATTGTAAAAGCCTGAAAGGTCTCTGTTGGATTCCTTTCATGTTAATTTCTTAAATCTGTTGTCATTTACGGCATAAATTCCTCTTCTAAATTTACTGTGGCGTTTCTGACTATCTGGGAGGAGACTGAGTAGTGGAACGTGTTACTTTTACACATAAACAAGAACGATCTGTCACACTACTACACTTTAAAACACAGTTTATACGTAATTCATGTCATACAGTCTCATACAGAACCTACATCCGCTTTCTTTTATATACTGTATATGATAAGATACTGTCATCCCCCTTCCTTTCAGTGTGAGAGGATGAATGAGCAAATGTATTTCTAGTTGCATGCTTGAGGGTATCAGACAAGCCTGTCTGCTAGAGAACAGTAGGACCAACGTCGGAACAGGTAGCTACGCTTTCTAAAAGCAAAGAGGTTTCTATCCTTAGTATGGTCCTGTCCGTCGCTTGTCATGTTGGTATAGGAAGCTGCCCCTCTGGCCACTTCCGTTTGTATTTGTGAGCCCCCCTCAGGAAGGGACCAGGTCAGTCTGTCCGTGGCGAGCGTCTGAAGTGGTAAGATCTCCGGCTAAGCGCGTGTCTGCTAAGTCCGTAGGACAATGGATTTCTTAAGTTCAGCCTAACTGAAAATTTAATCACCTTTATTTCAGGTTTAGCTCTAAAATATCTAATGTTATCTTAAATTGCAGCGCAGTGTAATTCTCGTGTGAAGTTCAGAATATATTCCGGTAGTTGCTTTGTCACTACTTTGTGGAACCACGTGTTGATCACTAACTCTAACTAAGATCATCAATCTTAAATGCGAATGTGCGTGAGATTATAACTTCTCGTCTTGACAATATTTTTCAATATAGCAACTTTTCTTTATGTTCAACCCACGTGGGGAGTACTTTGTGAAACCATTACCACGTGCTTATACAATTGTTTGACCCATCAGGTTAATAGTAAGACGATAGCAACCAGTTCGAGGTTTTTCTTTTGTAAATTGCTTTTCGATCTAATTTATTTTAATTATCAAAATTATTGTGGAGTTACACTCTTTGTGTAAACCAAGCTGACCACGTGAAGCATGTGGTGTAATCATCAAAGTAGCCCTCAGCTATTCTTTTCGGGAAGATTTCACAAAGAGTTAATATGAATTTAGTATACCAGTGTGTGTTAATTACATGACGGACAGGATTGTGCTACGAACGTATCTTCTTTGGGTGAAAATTGAATCGGTTGGTTGTGGTTAATTTCCTCTTGCATATGTTTCAACGTTCTTCATGTGTTATTTTATGAATGCAGTGTTGTATGCAGTATCCCAATCTTGGCTCCATATTTGATGTGTTCCGTAAGATTACAAAAATCACATTTTCCACAATCCTAAATAAGGCACCAGTTTAGTTATGAATCAAATTTAATATGCTGAAATTTCAATGATCAATGTTAAAATAAATTTCCAAATATAAACTGATTTATTTCTTTTTATTTAAATTCTCTTTTATATATATATATCACCGGTTGTCGTATGACTATTAAAAGATTATAATTAATGTTAGTCTGGTTGGGAATTTGGTAAGCTAGACTGGATACCTGGTGAAACAGTTGCGCAGTAATGCAAGGTTAACTTCCCCAGACAGCTCACAGCTTTTAAACCGCTTTTATTGTCGATCAGCAGCGCTTACACCACAAAATAAAGCAACAACGTTATAAGCCAACATATTGCTAACTGTTTTTTGATGTTTAATCAAATCAAAAGGTCAATAACTTAACTTACAGACTACTGATGATGCTTTACCTCAATAAAGGGAAACGCGTCTGATGAAAAAAATGCATTTTTGTAGTTGCAACGACAGAACCATAAAACCCTCAACAACTGTAAAGCAACTACGGGCGATATGGCCACACAAATGAAGAAACAGAAGTATTTTGCGCTATCAGAAATGAACAAATCACGTATTAAAGAAAAAGAAACGTCCAGTAGGAATTTCTGGGCCCACTTTAGTGATGTTCTTGGCGAAAGAGACCATCACGTTTAATGTCCTTTAGTAGTGATAATGTTTTATGTGTTTCTAGTTTGTATCCAGTGATCATAATTTATAAGGTGGATTAAGCGTTGGTCATGAGGATACTAGTGGTTGCCAAAGGTTGAGTGCGTGGGATGAGAAATCATTGAATGTTATGTTCCGTGAAATCTCAGCAGAAGCGAAGTTTGTGAAATGAGTGGAGGATTGTTTCCAGATTTTTGTATGAGAGAGACACAGAGGCGTTCAAGGGCTTTGAGCGGACAGATGTTATCATTGGCTGGTATTGCCTTACAGGGTGTCTCAAAGTCTTTCCACCACATCATGGAGGACAACTTTTGTTAGAGATAGTATGTTCGGCCACTATTCTTGGAGACACTATGGTAGTTGTTGCTGTTGTGGTCTTCAGTCCTGAGACTGGTTTGATGCAGCTCTCCATGCTACCCTATACAGTGCAAGCTGCTTAATCTCCCAGTACGTATTGCAGCGTACATTCTTCTCAATCTGCTTAGTGTATTCATCTCTTGGTCTCCATCTACGATTTTTACCCTCCACACTGCCCTCCAATACTAAATTGGTGATCCCTTGATGCCTCAGAACGTCTCCTACCAACCGATCCCTTCTTCTAGTCAAGTTGTGCCACAAACTTCTCCTCAATCCTATTCAATACCTCCTCACTGGTTATGTGATCTACCCATCTAATCTTTAGCATCCTTCTGTAGCACCACATTCCGAAAGCTTCTATTCTCTTCTTGTTCAGACTATTTATCGTCCGTGTTTCACTTCCACACATGCCTACACTCCATAAAAATATTTTCAGAAACGACTTCCTGACACTTAAATCTATACTCGATGTTAACAAATTTGTCTTCTTCAGAAATGCTTTCCTTTCCATTGCCAGTCTACATTTCATATCCTCTCTACTTTGACCATGATCAGTTATTTTGCTCCCCAAATAGCAAAACTCATTTACTGTTTTACGTGTCTCATTTCCTAATCTAATTCCCTCAGCATCACCCGACTTAATTCGACTACATTCCATTATCCTCGTTTTGCTTTTGTTGATGTTCATCTTATATCCTTCCTTCAAGACACTGTCCATTCCGTTCAACTGCTCTTCCAAGTCCTTTGCTGTTTCTGACAGAATTACAATGTCATCGGCGAACCTCAAAGTTTTTATTTCTTCTCCATGGATTTTAATACCTACTCCGAATTTTTCTTTTGTTTCCTTTACTGCTTGCTCAGTATACAGATTGAATTACATCGGGGATAGGGTACAGCCCTGTCTCAATCCCTTCCTAACCACTGCTTCCCTTTCATGTCCCTCGACTCTTATAGCTGTCATCTGGTTTCTGTATTTCAGCGCTGGCACCTTCAGCATTTAAGAGAGAGTATTCAAGTCAACATTGTCAAAAGCTTTCTCTAAGTCTACAGATGCTAGAAACGTAGGTTTGCCTTTTCTTAATCTATTTCCAAGATAAGTCGTAGGGTCAGTATTGCCTCACGTGTTCCAATATTTCTACGGAATCCAAACTGATTTTCCCCGAGGTCGGCTTCTACCAGTTTTTCCATTCGTCTGTAAGGAATTCGCGTTAGTATTTTGCAGCCGAGACTTATTAAACTGATAGTTCGGTAATTTTCACATCTGTCAACACCTGCTTTCTTACTACGGTAGTAGACCTTTAATATTAGCTAGGCGTGAGACGATAAGGTTTCACCGAGCTTGGAAGGTCTACTAATCAGGTGTGTTGCATACTACATAACGGATTAAAGTGATAGAGTGATATTCGACAAGAAAACCGTCGCAATGAGTGTCTCAAAGCAGAGAAAGACATTTTAGAAGCGACTCAGAAACTTTGACTCTGCTAGGCCTAAACTCTCTCATCCAGAGCAAATGACTTGATCATAGGCAACACGCAAGGCGTGCTCACACCACACAGCGGCAATGCCGTGCAACCTCTTGGGGGCATAACCACAACAAAAGGACGCCGGTAGTTCGTTTATCGCAAGAATAAAGCTGATGTAAGCAAATACAAACGCCATGATTGGTCAGCAGGCGTAGCACACGTATTATTCACTGGTGTTATTACGCTGTTGGAAGTAGTTCCGACTTACGTATCAGATATGTTGTAATTGTGACGCTGTAAGTGTAACTATACGACATTCTAATTTATTACCAACCATCAACGTTTTTCCTCATTTTAACTACTTAGTTTTTATTTTAAAAAAACTTCGTACAGTCGCAGTCTCTGTAAACGCTACCTGTGCTGTGACTGTTACGCTGTTAACCCGAGAACGGACAGGCGAAACAAAGTAACACAAACGGACGGGCTTGGTCTGACAGACCCACTGTTTTATTTACGTTCCAGAATAAGTAAGACTTAAATTTTCAACACCAGTGCTACTATACTTCTTTTACTGTTTATTAATATTTAAATTTACTATACATTTCTTTGAAAATAACGTTGTATTTCTCCGAAAATCTAAAAGTAAAATTATTCAGTATTTAAAAACGTTCTTGAACATTTAAAACAGTTTTTTTTTTACAGTTAAAGTCCTCGCAAGTTATGAAATTAGGATTGTCAAGCACGCTATTACAAAATATTATACATTTTAGTGCACAGCATAATCTAATAAAAATGGCTTCTCTTGTTACGATATACATAATACTGATCTGTATTTTCTGTACAACCTTCACATAACTTTACAGAATGGGAGAGACACAGTCACTTTCCACAACTTTTACAAAAATATTTTGTATTATTGTCTTTGCATTTATAACAACGACCTCGTTTTCCTTCTGGAACAACTTCCTTGTCAATGGTAATCTCAAATAGACCTGCTGCCAGCTGTCGAATGTTGCTCGGAAGATTCTTCTGGTTAGCTCTCTGTGCCATGTGTGGTTTTATGAGTTCCAAACAGAGTTGCTTGAGAAATATCCTTCTTGAAATATCCAATTCTGTGTTTGCATTGTATACCACAAATTCATTTATACCAGCAATGTTCAAAATGGCATAAAACACGCACAATGACCAGCGTCTTGTTTTCCTTCCAACGTTATATTCTGAACACATGGCATCAGCCACGTCCACTCCACTCTTTGTTGAACTGTAGAATGTAACAATTTCTGGCTTCTTCATATTACCGGTTTCTTCATCGTTTTTATTGTTTGTATGCATTGAAGACAGCAAAATTACACATTTATTTTTCTTTGGCACACATGACACCAATGTGAAATTGCCTCAAAATTGTGAGTGTGGTGTGCGTACTGTAAGACCTTCGGTACACGCACCATCAGATTATTTCACTTGATGCACTAACGAAGTACGTGAGTGTCATCAATATGTCTCGTGGTCTTATCGTGGCGTGTTTATCTTCTGCCGTTAGGTCAGACGATAGAAATGACACTTGCACGCTTACAGTAGCCGACTGGCGGTGACCAACTTTAAACAGAACTTGATTAATTTTCACACACATTTATTAAAATAATAAAAAGCATAGACATTACATAACTTGATTCTGGATGCTATTTACAATTGACAATCTGAAGTTCCTTTGGTCTTGGTACATTAATCATATTTTCACATATCTCTGATACTTGACAAAGTGTCTATTCATTTATCTTCATCGCTATGTACAGGATAATGGTAATCTTATTAGGTGCAGACTGAAACTTGACTATAGACTAGTACATACTAATGCAAACTGGAACAGACTAATGCAGACAAATGCAGACTGACTAATCGCAGGTCTGTACACTCGTTATAATACCTCGCACGTTCAGGTATCACTGCGCGAGTGTGATCTGCGAGGAGAAAAGGTTCTACGTTAGCAGCAATCTCATTGGCTGCGTTACATATTAATACACGGATCAGCGGAGGCAGAATTTGGTCCGTCTCTAAGGCAGCGCCATCTCGTTGTGCGGAGATGGACGAGCGCTGTGCCTGTGCTGTTGTGCTTAGCGGGGCGCGCTCTAGTGGGAAAGTTGTGTACGCGCTGACTACACAGAACTATGTACACAACAGTGAGGCAATAATTTCAATGGAATATCTCCTTTAGTTTAGCGCAGTGTTCCAACGAGTGTGAGGTTACAATCTGTGAGCAGTTTTCTCGCAAGCGTGCAGCTTGTGAACCAGTTGTCGCGGGTAATACTCCTTCCTGTTCCCTTCACTGGCTCCACAAGTCTGAGCACAACAACGTCAGCTGCGTTACTCACATGGAAGAAACGTGGAGGTTGTTGCCCTACATACACTTCCAAGTTTTTTACAGAGTACGTTTTTGCTTCTGCCACGATTTTGATCCCATACTTTCCGGGTTTTGAAGGAGTGTACATTATGAAAGAAGAAAGTCTCCGAAAAGATAGTAACATCTTATCCACTATAAGGTATTCACTTGTTCTGTAATGCCTTATGCAGTTTTTTGCGAATCCTTCGATAACATCACATACAGGGGCCACTTTATCACTTTTTTTATGTTCCTCTCATGTGTGAATATTATCTAACCTAACACATCTCAGAAGAAAACGAAATATTCGCAGTGATATACCAGGTGATAGAAAAGTCAGTTTAAATTTGAAAACTGAATAAATCACGGAATAATGTAGATAGAGAGGTATAAATTGACACACATGCTTGGAATGACATGGGTTGTTATTAGAACCAAAAAGATACAAACGTTCAAAAAATGTCCGACAGATGGTGCTTCATCTAATCAGAATTGCAATACATCTACATCTACATCTACATTTATACTCCGCAAGCCACCCAGCGGTGTGTGGCGGAGGGCACTTTACGTGCCACTGTCATTACTTCCCTTTTCTGTTCCAGTCGCGCATGGTTCGCGGGAAGAACGTCTGTCTGAAAGCCTCCGTGCGCGCTCGAATCTCTCTAACCTTACATTCGTGATCTCCTCGGGAGGTATAAGTAGGGGGAAGTAATATATTCGATACCTCATCCAGAAACGCACCCTCTCGAAACCTGGCGAGCAAGCTACACCGCGATGCAGAGCGCCTCTCTTTCAGAGTCTGCCACTTGAGTTTGCTAAACTTCTCCGTAACGCTATCACGGTTACCAAATAACCCTGTGACGAAGCGCGCCGCTCTTCTTTCGATCTTCCCTATCTACTCTGTCAGCCCGACCTCGTACGGATCCCAGACTGATGAGAAATAGTCAAGTATACGTCAAACGAGTGTTTTGTAAGCCACCTCCTTTGTTGATGGACTACATTTTCTAAGGACTCTCCCACTGAATCTCAACCTGGTGCCCGCCTTACCAACAATTAATTTTATATGATCATTCCACTTCAAATCGTTCCGCACGCATACTCCCAGATATTTTACAGAAGTAACTGCTACCAGTGTTTGTTCCGCTGTCATATAATCATACAATAAAGGATCCTTCTTTCTATGTATTCGCAATACATTACATTTGTCTATGTTAAGAGTCAGTTGCCACTCCCTGCTCCAAGTGCTTATCCGCTGCAGATCTTCCTGCATTTCGCTACAATTTTCTAATACTGCAACTTCTCTGTATACTACAGCATCATCCGCGAAAAGCCGCATGGAACTTCCGACACTATCTACTAGGTCATATATATATATATATATATATATATATATATATATATATTGTAAAAAGCAATGGTCCATAACACTCCCCTGTGGCACGCCAGAGGTTAATTCAACCTCTGTAGACGTATCTCCACTGATAACAACATGCTGTGTTCTGTTTGCTAAAAACTCTTCAATGCGGCCACACAGCTGCTCTGATATTCCGTAGGCTCTTACTTTGGTTATCAGGCGACAGTGCGGAACTGTATCGAACGCCTTCCGGAAGTCAAGGAAAATAGCATCTACCTGGGAGCCTGTATCTAATATTTTCTGGGTCTCATGAACAAATAAAGCGAGTTGGGTCTCACACGTTCGCTGTTTCCGGAATCCATGTTGATTCCTACAGAGTAGATTCTGGGTTTCCAAAAACGACATGATACGCGAGCAAAAACCATATTCTAAAATTCTACAACAGATCGACGTCAGAGATATAGGCCTATAGTTTTGCGCATCTGCTCGACGACCCTTCTTGAAGACTGGGACTACCTGTGCTCTTTTCCAATCATTTGGAACCTTCCGTTCCTCTAGAGACTTGCGGTACACGGCTGTTAGAAGGGGGGCAAGTTCTTTCGCGTACTCTGTGTAGAATCGAATTGGTATCCCGTGAGGTCCAGTGGACTTTCCTCTGTTGAGTTATTCCAGTTGCTTTCCTATTCCTCGGACACTTATTTCGATGTCAACCATTTTTTAGATTGTGCGAGGATGTAGAGAAGGAACTGCAGTGCGGTCTTCCTCTGTGAAACAGCTTTGGAAAATGGTGTTTAGTATTTCAGCTTTACGCGTGTGCAATAATTAACATAACAAAGTAAGACAAAGCAAAGGAAATGCTCAATATGTCCACCATCATTCCTCAACAATAGCTGTAGTCGAGGAATAATGTTGGGAACAGCACTGTAAAGCATGTCCGGAGTTATGGTGAGGCATTGGCGTCGGATGTTGTCTTTCAGCATCCCTAGAGATGTCGGTCGCTCACGATGCACTTGCGACTTCAGGTAACCCCAAAGCCAATAATCGCACGGACTTAGGTCTGGAGACCTGGGAGGTCAAGCATGACGAAAGTAGCGGCTGAGCACGCGATCATCACCAAACGACGCGCGCAAGAGCTCTTTCACGCGTCTAGCAATACTTTCTTTTTTTGTTGTTCTAATAAAACCCTATGTCATTCCCAGCATTTTTGTCAATTTTTACCCCTCTATCTACATTATTCCGTGGGTTATTAAGTTTTCAAATTTATAGTGACTTTTTGATCACCCGGTACTTGGAGGGAACATAAGAGTCTCAAAATTCTTCGATATTCATTTTGCCTCCGTGACGAGCACCAGAAATGTACAAAACACCCAAAAATTCCTGGAGCTCCTCTTTTTTCAAGTTCCTTGCAGTATTGGGGTCACTTTTATAAAGTGGTCTTACGTGATCTATGTAAGTATTTGCGCTCTCTATTATCAAATCGAGCAAATCGTCGTCAGTGAACAGCTTCCAGGCCTCGACAATGTTGTTAACATTTCTGTCTTCCCCACTGACACCAGGCAAATGCGTAATTATATTGTGTGATCTGGTACGTACATTTTGGTTGGGAACATTTTTCTACCATTTAGTGCGTCTATCTCTCGACAAAAAGTAAGGCGATGATTCACTGGAAGCAGGACCGGAACCAACCACACTAGTTGATACAGAATCTCGAGATGTATTAGTGGGCGTACTCACGTTTGTCGCAGGAATAACGACGTTATCTTCGCTGTCCAGGTGTTCGTCGCTCATTTCGCTTTCTGTGTTGTGATCACTTTCGGGAATAAAATCAGGATCAACATCCGAATAATCATTATCACTTTCTAATAACAGTTTTTCAATGTCTTCATCACTTAGAGGACGCTGCCAGGCCATTTTCGAGCAGTTTTATTGCTCGCAGTCAGTATAACAAGAAGTGTGTATAAGTAGAAAAAGCTAACGTACACGGAAGTATGTTTTTTAACACAAACCTACGTTTTTAAAAATGGAACCACGTTAGTTTTGTTAGCACATCTGAACATATAAACAAATAAGTAATCAGTGCCGTTTGTTGCATTGTAAAATGATAATTACATCCAGAGATATTGTAACCTAAAGTTGACGCTTGACTACCACTCCTCCGCTGTTCGATCGTGTATATCGGAGAGCACCGAATTACGTAGGGATCCAAAGGGAACGGTGATGGATGGTACAGAAGAGACTGGAACAGCACATTACGTCCACATGCTAACACCTTTTTTTGGTCCTTTTCACTGACGCACATGTACATTACCATGAGGGGTGAGGTACACGTACACACGTGGTTTCCGTTTTCAATTACGGAGTGGAATAGAGTGTGTCCCGACATGTCAGGCCAATAGATGTTCAATGTGGTGGCCATCACTTACTGCACACAATTGCAATCTCTGGCGTAATGAATGTCGTACACGCCGCAGTACAAATGGCTCTGAGCACTATGTGACTTAACTTCTGAGGTCATAAGTCGCCTAGAACTTAAAACTAATTAAACCTAAGTAACGTAAGGACATCACACACATCCATGCCCGAGGCAGGCAACGAACCTGCGACCGTTGCGGTCGCTGGCTCCAGACTGCAGCGCCTAGAACCGCACGGCCACTTCGGCCAGCGCCGCAGTAAATCTGGTGTAATGTCGCCGCAGGCTGCCACAATACGTTGTTTCATATCCTCTGGGGTTGTAAGCACATCACGGTACACATTCTCCTTTAACGTACCCCACAGAAAGAAGTCCAGAGGTGTAAGATCAGGAGAACGGGCTGGCCAGTTTATGCGTCCTCCTCGTCCTATGAAACGCCCGTCGAACATCCTGTCAAGGGTCAGCCTAGTGTTGATTGCGTAATGTGCAGGTGCACCATCATGCTGATACCACATACGTCGACGCGTTTCCAGTGGGACATTTTCGAGCAACGTTGGCAGATCATTCTGTAGAAACGCGATGTATGTTGCAGTGCTCACCGATACACACGATCGAACAGCGGAGGAGTGGTACTCAAGCGTCAACTTTAGGTTACAATATCTCCGGACGTAATTATCATTTTACAATGCAACAAACTGCACTGATTACGTATTTGTTTATATGTTCAGATGTGCTAACAAAACTAACGTGGTTCCATTTTAAAAAACGTAGGTTTGTTTTAAAAAACATACTTCCGTGCATTTTTTTATGGTTTGTATTAACCAATTACACTAGCCCCTCTCCTCACGTTCGGTCTGTGGAATCGATTCGTCAGGATTTGATGTGGTTTGCGAAATATATCCAGCGATAATGTTAGGTGACTCACCCTGTATATATATAGAGGGTGTTACAAAAAGGTACAGCCAAACTTTCAGGAAGCATTCTTCACACACAAAGAAAGAAAATATGTTATGTGGACATGTGTCTGGAAACACTTACTTTCCATGTTAGAGCTCATTTTAGTACTTCTCTTCAAATCACATTAATCATAGAATCGAAACACACAGCAACAGAACGTACCAGCGTGACTTCAAACACTTTGTTACAGGAAACGTTCAAAATGTCCTCCGTTGGCGACGATACATGCATCCACCCTCCGTCGCATGGAATCCCTGATGCACTGATGCAGCCCTGGAGAATGGCGTATTGTATCACAGCCGTCCACAATACGAGCACGAAGAGTCTCTACATTTGGTACCGGGGTTGCGTAGACAAGAGCTTTCAAATGGCCCCATAAATGAAAGTTATGAGGGTTGAGGTCAGGAGAGCGTGGAGGCCATGGAATTGGTCCGCCTCTACCAATCCATCTGTCACCGAATCTGTTGTTGAGAAGCGTACGAACACTTCGACTGAAATGTGCAGAAGCTCCACTGTGCATGAACCACATGTTGTATCGTACTTGTAAAGGCAGCACAGGTAGAGTATCCCGTATGAAATCATGATAACGTGCTCCATTGAGCGTAGGTGGAAGAACATGGGGCCCAATCGAGACATCACCAACAATGCCTGCCCAAACGTTCACAGAAAATCTGTGTTGATGACGTGATTGCACAATTGCGTGCGGATTCTCGTCAGCCCACACATGTTGATTGTGAAAATCTACAATTTGATCACGTTGGAATGAAGCCTTAAAGAGAACATTTGCACTGAAATGAGGATTGACACATTGTTGGATGAACCATTCGCAGAAGTGTACCCGTGGAGGCCAATCAGCTGCTGATAGTGCCTGCACACGCTGTACACGGTACGGAAACAACTGGTTCTCCCGTAGCACTCTCCATACAGTGACGTGGTCAACGTTACCTTGTGCAGCAGCAACTTCTCTGACGCTGACATTAGGGCTATCGTCAACTGCACGAAGAATTGCCTCGTCCATTGCAGGTGTCCTCGTCGTTCTAGGTCTTCCCCAGTCGCAAGTCATAGGCTGGAATGTTCCGTGCTCCCTAAGACGCCGATGAATTGCTTCGAACGTCTTCCTGTCGGGACACCTTCGTTCTGGAAATCTGTCTCGATACAAACGTACCGCGCCACGGCTATTGCCCCGTGCTAATCCATACATCAAATGTGCATCTGCCAACTCCGCATTTGTAAACATTGCACTGACTGCAAAACCACGTTCGTGATGAACACTAACCTGTTGATGCTACGTACTGATGTGCTTGATACTAGTACTGTAGAGCAATGAGTCGCATGTCAACACAAGCACCGAAGTCAAGATTACCTTCCTTCAATTGGGCCAACTGGCGGTGAATCGAGGAAGTGCAGTACATACTGATGAAACTAAAATGAGCTCTAACATGAAAATTAAGCGTTTCCGGACACATGTCCACATAACATCTTTTCTTTATTTGTGTGTGAGGAATGTTTCCTGAAAGTTTGGCCGTACCTTTTTGCAACACCCCGTATATAAGTGAATGTATGTATGTTTTTCTACTATGCGCTCACAAACCATTCATCCGATTGCAAAGTACTGTAATATGAATGTGTTTCGGAATAATACAGTACAAAGCAATACGGTAGCAAGGAAAAATGAAATATAAGGTAATTCGGACGAAATAGGGGGCTCCTTCAAAGTGATCGCGAACAAAGTATCTGAAATGGAAACTCATCTTTTCTAGCCTGGCGTTTGTGGTGATACACCAGGATGATTCTTGGAAAACTGTTTGAATCTTCCAATGCTACGCATGCTTTGTCCTGTGTGTGTAGTAGCTCTCACTGAAGATTTTTAAATGGGGTGAAGCAATTTTTTCTGCTCCCTTTCCCTTTCGCAGCATTCAGTCACACACAATATAATTTTGCGAGCATCGCTACGTAATAGCGGTTTCCTTCTAACCGCGGGCCTACCGGTAGGGGTTGTTGGCGACTCCCGAGATGGACCAGCAACTGCCTCTTCACTCATTTTGATAATGTTTAGCACAACTGCACGATAAAAACACGCAGAACAGTAGAGCGAAAAACAATAACGAAGCGGACAATGGCTACCTTGTACAACAGTCAGCTACGTAATGTCGGCAGCAGTCGAAACTGCGTGCCTACCGAAGCCTCACGTCGTTTACCGACTTCTACCGATTCAGGGCTAGGAAGAGGTCTGCCATCTAAAAGTTTACACAGTAGAGATGGGCAAACAGAAACACGTAACTGTTTCGAAACAAATGAAACAGTACAATGTAATGTTTCGATACGCTGTTTCGAAACAGTGAAACAGTTTGTGTTTTGTAATCTAATAAACCTACACATTTTATCATCTTGAATGTCTACTGTATAAGTATGTCGACATAAACACGAATTTATTTATTTATTTGCGAGAGCGCTAATCATATCGCAGAAAGTATGAAATTATCACTTAGGCGTCTTGGCAGTTTCGTATTTCTGCAGAAAATGCGCTGCTTTCGTGTCGTGTGGCTTTCATACTTTTCAATTGGCTGAGGACAGCCATAGCTGAAGACAGAAAGGCCACCACGAACGGAACTGGAGGTGGGAGCAAACTGCAGAAACAACGGATATGCTACTGGAATTCCCACATTCCGTTAGTATGGGTAATATACCCATCCTGTTAATTGCCATGCACAGAAAGGGAATCATTGAGGGTAATAGGCACAGTGACTATAGACTCACAAATAACGCCAAATAATTCGAATAAATAACAAAATATAACAGAAAAACATTTTGTCTTTCAAGGTGTTTCGAACCGTTACTATAAATTCACCACGCTTCCTAGTCCTCCCCGTTCACCATTACACTATCAGTGATATGTCAAACAGATTGCTTGCAATTATACCTACATCAGATTTATGTATATGTCTAATAACTATCATTCTACGCCTTTTTTATTCAAAATGTTGTAGGCTTACTTACGCTTCTTAATATGATTACTGTACATGAACAGAGAAGCGTATGTTATCAAAAAGTGTAATTTAACTGAATGATTTTCACATATTTATTATTTAGAATGTGAATAGTATGCGTTGTTTTATTGCTTGGTTAGTGTTTATAAAGCAGATGTTACGCCATTTCGGAATATGACAGTCAGCTAGAAACGAAGCTTTATTTTCGGATATCTTAAGCTTCATGCTATTGCTTGTCAAAAAGATTTTGACACTCTTGAAAGTGTTTCATGAAGTGGTATGTTAAATGTGTTTCAGTACCTGTGCCGAGCCCAAATCTCGTCCGACACAGAGGGTATGAAACATCACTGTTTCGATACAATTAGTCCGTTCCAAGCACTGGTGGACTGAAACAGCCTTATTTTGAAACAATGATACAGTTTCTGTGGCTGGCTCGAGATCGAATCTGGTCCGGCTATCCCAGACAGGGGTGGAATGAACACCACTGTTTCGAAACAGTGAACCGTAGCCGTTCCGAAACACTGAAACAGTTCCACGTATCGATACACTGTATCGAAACATAGAAACAGTGGCCAAGTCTATTACACAGTGTAAACGGACGGTCTGGGTCGCTCCACTTCAACAATCAACTGGCGAACAAAGAAAAATGATATCAGCTACAATGGATGGCTGATTCGCAAGCAGCGCACCCTTGTGGATATTTTTAAAACTAAATCCGCTCGGGTCTGAAAGACTCAGCCCGTCCGTTCCAGGGCTAACGCGTAAGTACTGTGAAAATGGATGTCGCTGCTCCCTGATTCGTAGGGAAACACGCGCGTGGGACGTCGTTAAAAATGCCGAGAAAGAGGCAGCTCTTAATGCTTTTTACAACGTTACAGAGAAAATCCGCTTTGATGCTTTTCGTGACACAGTATTACCTAAATGCAAGGTATTTGTCGGTAGCGTAACCTGCAGAGTTGAAGTTTATGGAATGAGGAAGTTGTAGGATAGGACAGTGGTTCGAATCCCGCGTTGACCTATTTTTCGTTCAGTCTGAATACCTACATCATTCAAACACAAATTTCATCAGGTATATGCCGGTTACCACATACGTAATCTCGTTCATCGTATTCCACTTATAGGAAAGCCTGTAATTGTGTCACTCATGATTTAAATAATGAAAAACTGCACGAGTTACTTATTTTTCTACAGCGTGTTTCGAGGACTTATTCCCATTTCCAAATGCATTTGAGTTCAAGAATATTCATTTTTAAGCGCATTTGTTTCATACTAACAGTATTCATGTAAACATGTGCATTCGCAAATGGGAATAAATCCTCTGTAGCACTCATGTGCCGGCCGCTGTGGCCGAGCGGTTCTAGGCGCTTCAGTTCGAAACCGCGCTGCTGCTACGGACGCAGGTTCGAATCCTGCCTCGGGCATGGATGTGTGTGATGTCCTGAGGTTCGTTAGGTTTAGGTAGTTCTAAAGTCTAGGGGACTGATGACCTCATACAGTATGTTAAGTCCCATAGTGCTTAGAGCCATTTGAACCATTTGAAGTACTCATGTAAACAAATGCACTTCCAAATGAGAATAAGTCCTCGAAACACGTTGTTAAAAAAATAAGTAACTTGTGCAGATTTTCATTATTTAAATCATAACACACAATCATCATTTTTATGAAAAATTCACGTCTTCGTGCTCATTTACACACGACACAAAATTCCTGTTTTCGTTGCAAATATGAATTCTTAATTATTGACATTTTATAAAAGACTGCGTAACTTAAGAGAACATAACACAATTAAATTTTTGGAAAAAATGGGAAAATGAAGTACTCTTAATTTCGGTATGTGCATCTCCTGATACAGCAGATGTGGTGTCGCACGAAGCAGAGTTAAAAAAAAGCGTCGTAGAAGCAAGGGAAACAATAATTTCCACGTCGTCGAGCAGACTAGAAATGCTGCACTTTTACAGTGGCCACCGTACAGCTGCAATCTGAACCCAACATAACTGATCTGGAGCCAAGTGAAGAGATTTGTCGCGAGAAATAACAAGACATTTAAACATCCAGACGTACCAGACTAATGCACGACACTTTGTAACTCGTCACTGCCGAAGGCTTGCAAAATGTAGAACAGCACATCATCAAAGAAGAGGAGAAGGTGGTGTTTTTTCGGTGCTTCGGAGATCCTGTTGTTGATGACTTCGTTATCAACGAACAGATGACAGTTCCACTACTGAAAGGTATTCCTCGGAGTCGTGCATGGGAGGAGCTTCAGAGATTATTAGACGACTGACTGTAATTAATACTTTCAGTGATTTTAATATGCAACAATACGGTGAAATCCCTGCAGTATTTAAGTCACACACAGCTCGCGCAGAAAAATTACTCTCTGTTTAAGTTAGGAATTTTCAGCACTCTTGTTTGTAACTAGAATGCTGTGTTAGCTAAGAACGACATATAAAATGACTTTTATCTTAATAATATGAATATTTGTATATGTGTTTGGAGAGAGAGAGATTAATTTTTGATTGAGATTTTTACTTTAAGTCGTTAACTGGTACCTGAATTTTGGTTGCTGCCTCCTTGAATTATCAGCTTCTGCAGCAGTTGGTGACGTATTGCAATTTGGAGCAAGTTATTGTGCTTTAAGGTTTGAAGTACGACTCCGTTGGTTACTTGGTCGTATTGCGGATAACTTTGAACGCAAGTAAATAAGATGAGACAGCAATCTGCTTTTCGTGAGAAAAGGAGATTGCTTGGCACACAAATTCCCTTCAAACTACACGTCCTGCTGCATCGAAATTGGTCAGTGGAGTTCAGCACCATACTATTGTACAAGAACATTATCCAGTTACTGAAATTAATAAATGATGAGAGTTTGTTGCGTATTGAATGAAAGCTATTGAGAATGCATTTCCTTTCCTGTATTTTAGTGAACTTTTTACACTTACAATTCTGTCGATTGATAGCCGGCGACGACAATGAAGTTCACTTCCTTTTCCAAATACAAGATATTTCTGTTCTTCACTTCCATAAAATTTGTATACATAAATGTTTGGCAACTCTTACACATACTTTACTCGGTTTTACCACTGAAATAGAAATTTTCGTTAGATGTAACAATACGTTCTGAGCGACGGCCTACCAACTCGTTCTCTTTCCACAAGATACAGATTAACAGTCCTCCTTTTTTGATAAATCAATGTTTTTTATTTTAAGAGTCCATACTCAAAGATTCACATCTACTGTCGTTGCAGGGATTGCACGCTGAAGAGTTCCTTGTTGTCCAGCTGCGCTTCAGTTCACTTCAGGTACTTTTTGAATCAAATTTATATTTGCGGTATTTACATACATTACTGAGCTTCTCCGAGTAAAATTAGGCGCAAATTAGTTAAGAAAAGGGCAGTGAGGCTCACATAACATTACATTGCCTCCAATTGAAGCATGGCAGTTTCTTTTATGAACTGTCAGGTTTCAATTTCCCATATAATATAATGTGTTTCACTTCTAAACGAATACATTTGACAGGTAATATACCATAATGCAAATAATATATCAAAAGAATCAGAAAATGTTTTCGTTAAGTGGACATCGATGAACAAAGTATATATTTACATGACAATTATCGTCTCATGGGCAAAGAGATTTTCATTATTAGTTCATTTCATAGTTCAGAGTTCTTATTGTTGTTTTCTTCTGACATGTACTTGAAGTGCTTTTATTTACATCGAACTTTTGAAAGCACCGAGATCATATTCTAGTTTTTCACATATTGTAGCTACTGTTTTGACTACAGTAACTATCCAGTTCGTGTGTCTCTTTCGTATCATCATGGGAAATAAAATTTCATTTAGTTTATAGTTGCGCTGCTCCTGAGCGTTCGTAGAACTGTTTATATGTGAGATTCCCTGCCCTTTTCTTAACTTATTTGCGCCTAATTTTACTCGGAGAAGCTCAGTAATGTATGTAAATACCGTAAATGTAAATTTGATTCAGAAAGTGCTTGAAGTGAAGTGAAGCGCAACTGGACAGCAAGAAACTCTTTGGCGCGCAATCCCTGCAACGATAGTAGTTTTGAATCTGAGTATGGACTCTAAAAAAGACAAGACACTTGATTTATTAAAAAAAAGAGGGCTGTCAATCTGTATCTTGTGGAAAGAGCACGTGTTGCTAGGCCGCCGCTCAGAACGTATTGTTACATTTAATGAAAATTGATATTTTAGTGATCATTACATGATAAAAATTAAAATTAAATTAACCCTATTAGCAAAGAAAAAATCCCACCAGAAGAAGAAGAGAACCTATGACCCTCATAAACTGATACAAAATGAGGATTATGAAGCACAAACCAGGGATATAAAAATAACAGATGATCTGGAAGAAATAATTCCCAAATTGAAACAAATAGCTGAACAAGTTGCCCCTATAAATCCAAGGAAAAAACACCAGTGGTGGAACAATGAATGTGATGAAGCAGTCTTGGATGGACACCAAGCCTGGTTGAGGCATCAAAATGAAAAAACAGAAAAATCATATTTGGAACAAAGGAAGACAACACAAAAAATAATAAGGAGAGTTAAACGTCAGTACCAATTAGATATACTTCTAATGATAGAAACGAATAGTGAAAAAACAAACTCAAGAGACTATTACAAAATATTTGGCAGACAATTACAAAGATATGATCCTCCAACATTAATGTTAAAAGATAAAGATACTAACCTAGCCCATAGCAATAGTAAAAATACAGAAATTCTAGCAGAAACATTTAACAAGTTACTAAATTGTGAAGATCCCCCAGAACTTCCTCAGATAAACATAGAAACCCCAAGTAAAACACCAGCAGAAAGTATAAATCCACCTACAATTAATGAGGTCTACAGAGCTTTGAAAGAACTCAAAAACTACAAAGCAAGTGGAGAAGATCAAACGTTTGCTGAACTTTGGAAATATGCAGCAGAACCAGTAAAGATAGCATTACACCAATGCATAGTAAAAATCTGGAATGAAGAGAAATTACCAGAAAATTGGACTACTGCTATAATACATCCATTACATAAGAAAGGAGAAAAATCAAATCCAGACAACTATAGAGGAACTTCCCTTTTGGACTGCACGTATAAGATCATGGCAAGAATACTATACAACCGCTGTAAAGATCAACTAGAACTGGAACTGGGAGAATATCAAGGAGGATTTAGATCCTGGAGAAGCTGCCCAGAACAGATAATCACCTTGAAGTTAGTTATGGATATCTACAAAAGAAGGCAAAAACAACTAGGCATAACCTTTGTAGATTTCAAAAAGGCGTATGATTGCATCCATAGATCTTCAATGATGAAAATATTAAGGAATTTTGGACTTCATCCTAAATTAATAAAAATGATACAGTTAAACTTAACAAACACCAAATCCAAAGTAAAATTTAGAGGAGAAATATCTGAACCATTTACGATTAAAACAGGGTTGAGACAGGGAGATTGTTTATCACCATTGCTATTCAATTGTGCTCTTGAATATGTAATGAGAGAATGGTACAAGGAAAATCCTAGGAATATTAAAATTGGAACTAAGAAAGATAAAATAAACCTAAATTGCTTGGGATTTGCTGATGACCTAGCATTACTAGCAAATAATATTCAGGAAGCCACGAAACAAATAACAAGCTTACAAAATATAGCACAAAAATTAGGACTCCAGATATCACTTGAAAAGACTGAAATAATGGTAACGGATCCACTTGTAATAGATCACATCACAGTGAACAATAGGGAAATTAAAATAGTAAAACAATTTAAATACCTGGGTGAAATTATAACACATAAATTGGACGAGAAACCTGCATGGCGAGCAAGAACTAATGAAATGATAAAAGCTCAAAAACTAACATGGTCTACGTACAATAAAAAATGTCTATCAATTAAAACAAAATTAAAACATTACAAGACGGTGGTTCAACCAGAGGTTACATACGGAAGTGAAACTCTTTTTAAAGTCACCCAGAAAAACAGAATTGACAAAATTTTAAAAGTAGAGAGAAGAATTGCTAGAACATGCATAAATAAGAAATATCAAAAAGCTGAGCAATGGCGGATAGTTCCAAATGAAGTGGTATACAGAGAACTGGAGCCCATCACCGATACTATACGAAAGAAAAGGATCTCTTTTTGTGGTCACATTCTGAGGACACCAGAAACCAGATTATCAAGGAAAATTATTGAGAAACTCTGGAATTTGAAACAACAAGGAGGATGGCTTAAGGAAATAAGAGAGGATATGGAAGAACTGGAAATAACTCTGGATGATTTGCAGAACAAAACGCCAAATTTAAAGAAGTTGAGGGACACAGAAATAAGATTTAAACCAAAAATTGACAAACGACATACAATGAAAAGGGTATTTACAGATGAGGAACGACGAAAAGCATCGGAACGAATGAAGAGATACTGGGCCACTCGGAAGGGGAAAATACCAAAGAAGAGGACCAGAAATGATTGACTGAAGTGGTCCAATGAGGCCGTAAAAGCAGAAGAAGAAGAAGAAGAAGAAGAAGAAGTGATAAAACCGAGTAAAGTATGTGTAAGAGTTGCCAATCATTTATGTATACAAATTTTCTGGAAGTGAAGAATGGAAACATCTTGTATTTGGAAAAGGAAGTGAACTTCATTGTCTTCGTCGGCTATCAATCGACAGAATTGTAAGTGTAAAAAGTTCGCTAAAATACAGGAAAGGAAACGCATTCTCTATAGTTTTCATTCAAAACGTAACAACCTCTCATCATTTCTTAACTGCAGTAATTGGATTATGTTCTTGTATAATAGTATGGTGCCGATCTCCACTGATCAATTTTGATGGAACAGGACGTGTGGTTTGAAGGAAGTTTGTGTGCGAAGCAATCTCCTTTTCTCACAAAAAGCAGATTGCTGATTGATCTCATTTACTTACAACAGTGGTCCCTTAGGTCTGAAAAGCTACTAAAACTTGGGCTCAAAGCTATCCGCAATACGGCCAAGTAACCAACAGAGTCGCATTTTAAATCTTAAAGAACAATAAGTTGCTCCAAATTGTAATACGTCACCAACTGCTGCAGAAGCTGATCATTCAAGGAGGCACCAACCAAAATTCAGGTACCGGTTACTAATGAAGGTAAAGTCTCAATCAAAAATAAATCTCTCTATCTCCAGACACATATATAAATATTCATATTATTAAGATAAAAGTCATTTTATAGACAGCATGTTACGTTTTCCTTCTGGTCGCCTAAGAAACGTATCGCCGGAGTTATGACACATACTATTTCACTCCATTTAAAAACTGACAGTCGAAGCTATATTCTTGCTCTGTTCGTCTCTTAACCGCAACTACTCACTTTATTGAAGGTTGGTTGGACCAGCTGACTGGGCAGTGCTGTCAGAGTTAAATGCGCCGGTCAAGCTGTTGTCCCGCCTTATCCTTGAGTCGATGTACGCGTGCTTTCCAGCATAAAGCTTATCCATATTATCCTATTCGACTATACTCTACGCGGCTTGGCCTCCACTGCACGAGAAACGAAATCCAACAAGGTTCTAGCCAATGCGGAAGAATACGTGGTGTAATACTTAAATCAGGTTTATGCAAAGACTTTGAAACACCCTGTATATGCAACAAGGTGTTACAGTCTCTGATAGATATACTCCGTCTGAGTTTCATTATTCAGTAAACCGAGCTCTGTGACAGTACTGACCGCCAGCAGTAAATTCTAACGTTATGACGTGATGTGTATGATGGAGACGAACAGAGTATGTTGGACAACAGATGATTGTTGCTTGCTTAAATTCACTGTCCCTAATGGCTTGATAGTTTTAAGGAATGGACAATAGAGACAGAGCTCCATTATATGTGTGTTAGCATGTGAAATAATGCGACATAATATTTAAAATTTAGAACTTGCCAGTGGGATCATGTCTTCCCGAAACAGTTTGTTTCTATCAATCAAATCAGACGGTTGGACAGCTGATGGGTTGTAATCTGTGTACTGATATCACGATGCATTTGTACTGTGGCTTGAAATCAGACTTATCTGAGCTGATTACATTCCAGCGACGTAAATATATTAAATCTTGACGCCTTCTCAGCATAATTTGTAGATAAAAACGTGTACATTGCTTCATATGTGAGAATTAAAACTAATGGCTATTTTCCTTAAGTTCCTTTAATCTTAATTACAGGTCTGATAATGCCAGTAGTCGTATATTAAGCGATCTAGGTGCACTTGCTCCCAAAACATTCCTTATGACCTAGGACCCTTCAGAAAAATTTATTTCCTTCATTAGTAATAAATTAGAAATGTGGGTATTGTGTACATAGTTCCGCGTAGTCATTGCGTACACAACTTTCCCACTAGAGCGCGCCCCGCGAAGCACAACAGCGCAGGCGCAGCGCTCGTCCGTCTCTGCACGAGATGGCGCTGCCTTAGAGACGGACCAAATTCTGCTTCCGCCGATCCGCGTATTAATATGTAACGCAGCCAATGAGAATGCTGCTAACGTAGAACCTTTTGTCCTCACGGATCACACTCGTGCAGTGATACCTGAAAGCGCGAGGTATTATAACGAGTGTACAGACCTCCGATTAGTCAGTCTGCATTTGTCTGCACCAGTCTGTACCAGTCTGCATTAGTCTGTACCAGTCTATAGTCAAGATTCAGCCTGCGCCTAATAAGATTATCATATTCCTGTACATAGCCGTGAAGATAAATGTATAGACACTTTGTCAAGTATCAGAGATAGGTGAGAATAAGATTAACGCACCCAGACCAAAGGAACTTCAGATTGTCAATTGTAAATAGCATCCAGAATTAAGTTACGTAATGTCTATGCTTTTTATTATTTTAATAAGTGTGTGTGAAAATTAATCAAGTTCTGTTTAAAGTTGGTCTCCGTCAATCTGCTGCTCTAAGCGTGCAAGTGGCATTACTATCGTCTGACCTAACGGCAGAAGATGAACACGCCACGATAAGACCACGAGACATATTGCTGATACTCGCCTACTTCGTTAGAGCGACAAGTCAAATAATCTGATGGTGTGTGTACCGAAGGTCTTAAAGTACGCACACCACAGTGGGTAAGCTACTATGAACAGCATAGTAAACGCATTATCGTAGCCAAGACAGATACGAAGCCCACGCCATTCTGCAGACGTAAACCGGGCCCGATGTTGCAAATAACGAAAACGTTGAGACGTCGGTCCATATGACGTGTTTCCAATGATCAGTCGTCCAGGATTTACGCTCCTGACACCATGTTTTACGTTTCTTTGCGTTGGTTGTCGCCACTAATAGTTTCGGTATAGCAGCTCGTCCATGAATATTCGCTTTATGGAGTTCTCGGCGGACAGTGTCGAAAGATACGGGGCCTCGATGATGGCTATTGAGCTCTGCAGTAATTTTAGCCACCGTACTTTTGCGTTGTTTTTCACACAGTTCGTGTCAGCGCACGACGGTTTTAGTTTTGATTTGCGCCCACTATTACGTTTATAAGATAAAATAATAATGCCGTGTGACTAGGGCCTCTCGTCGTGTATACCGCTCGCCTTGTGCAAGTCTTTTTAGGTGACGCCAGTTCGGTGACTTGCGTGTCGATGGGGATGGGATGATGATGATGATGATGATGGCAACACAACACCGAGTCGCTGAGGAGAGAAAATTTTCATCCCAGCCGGGAATCGAACCCAGGCCCCTTGGCATGACAGTCCGCCGCGCTGATCACTGTTTTTGTTTTTATTTTTTATTTTTTTTTTTTTTTTTTTTTTTTGCATTTTCTTCGTTGTTGATCGTTGTGTTTGGTCGCTGCGGACGTCGCATGACATCCGTTTATGTTCGTTTGCTGACCCTTCCACTCAGTTTTATATGACTACAGAGGCCAACCAGCTCTCTGACCGAACACGCTGGGCAACCGTGTCGGCACCACTCAGCTATCGGGACGCACCGACGTCCTGTAACCGTTCAAATGGCTCTGAGCGCTATGGACTTAACATCTGTGGTCATCAGTCCCCTAGAACTTAGAACTACTCAAACCTAACTAACCTAAGGACATCACATACATCCATGCCCGAGGCAGGATTCGAACCTGCGACCGCAGCGGTCGCGCGGTTCCAGACTGTAGCGCCTAGAACCGCTCGGCCACTCCGGCCGGCTCCTGTAACCGTATGGGAGATGATAACTTTTGTATTGGTGCCATCTGCTATATCGCATCAACAGTCCGTGTCCACCGTTAAACTCATCAGGCAGTTAATGTGGCAACGTCGCTAAAACAGCTCTGCTGTTTACTGCGCTCTAACGACTTTTGGTGGCGATAATCAGTGTAGCGTATAATTCTTTACCGTGCAGCGACTCAGGCTTTTCTAGCCGACAGAATGTTGCCACGCGAATTTGCTGTCAAAATTTGCTTCTCCGAACACGCGTGTTGATAATCACGTATTCTCGTGTGTGCTCCAATAGTGGTATTACGTTCAGGCTCGTCGCAACATATTTATCCCACTCGATATAGCCCGCTGCGTATCGCGAGCCGAAAAACCGGGAACCGTGTTTACGACTTCCAAAAGCTGGTTAGAAATGCGTCAGAATGAGCAGTACAATTTTCTATTCTTGCTTGTAAATAATCACAGCGAAGAGCTACTCAATTTGCAGTGATATATAATGATAATATTAAGGATAAACCTTACCGCAGCCCCTGGAACAGTTTCACCAGACGTACAGTCTACAGACGACTGAACAGACATTGTTTATTCGCCCGTAAAACCTGGTGTCAAGAACACAGTACATGGTTATTGGAACAGTGGTCCCAGGTTACGTGCACGGACGGGTCCAGGTATAGTCTGAACAGTGATTCTCTACATCTACATCTACATCTATGCTCCGCAAGCCACCTGACGGTGTGTGGCGGAGGGTACCTTCAGCACCTCTATCGGTTCACCCTTCATTTCCAGTCTCGTATTGTTCGTGGAACGAAAGATTGTCGGTATGCCTCTGTGTGGACTCTAATCTCTCTGATTTTATCCTCGTGGTCTCTTCGCGAGATATACGTAGCAGGGAGCAATATACTGCTTGACTCCTCGGTGAAGGTATGTTCTCGAAACATCAACAAAAGCCCGTACCGAGCTACTGAGCGTCTCTCCTGCAGAGTCTTCCACTGGAGTTTATCTATCATCTCCGTAACGCTTTCGCGATTACTAAATGATCCTGTAACGAAGCGCGCTGCTCTCCGTTGGATCTTCTCTATCTCTTCTATAAACACTATCTGGTACGGATCCCACACTGCTGAGCAGTATTCTAGTAGTGGACGAACAAGCGTACTGTAACCTACTTCCTTTGTTTTCGGACTGCATTTCCTTAGGATTCTTCCAATGAATCTCAGTCTGGCACCTGCTTTACCGAAGATTAATTTTATATGGTCGTTCCATTTTAGATTAATCCTAATGCCTACTCCCAGACAATTTATGGAATTAACTGCTTCCAGTTGGTGACCTGCTATATTGTAGCTAAATGATAAAGGATCTTTCTTTCTATGCATTCGCAGCACATTACACTTGTCTATATAGAGATTCAATTGCCATTCCCTGCACCATGCGTCAATTCGTTGCAGATCCTCCTCCATTTCACTACAATTTCCCATTGTTACAACCTCTCTATACACCACAGCATCATCCACAAAAAGCCTCACTGAACTTTCGATGTTATCCAGAAGGTCATTTACGTGTATTGTGAATAGCAACGGTCCTACGACACTCCCCTGCGGCACACCTGAAACCACTCTTACTTCGGAAGACTTCTCTCCATTGAGAATGACATGCTGTGTCCTGTTATCAAGGAACTCCTCAATCCAATCACACAATTGGTCTGATAGTCCATATGCTCTTACTTTGATCATTAAACGACTGTGGGAAACTGTATGAAACGCGTTGCGGAAGTGAAGAAACACGGCATCTACCTGTGAACCCGTGTCTATGGTCCTCTGAGTCTCGTGGACGAATAGCGCGAGCAGGGTTTCACACGATGGTCTTTTTCGAAACCCGTGCTGATTGTTACAGAGTAGATTTCTAGTCTCCAGAAAAGTCATTATACTCGAACATAGTACGTGTTCCAAAATACTAATGATTGACGTTAGAGATTTAGGTCTATAGTTCTGCATATCTGTTCGACGTCCCTTCTTGAAAACGGGGATGACCTGTGCCCTTTTCCAATCTTTTGGAACTCTACGCTCTTCTAGAGACCTACGGTACACCGCTGCAAGAAGCGGGGCAAGTTCCTTCGCGTACTCTGTGTAAAATCCAACTCGTATCCCATTAGATCCAGCGGCCTTTCCTCTTTGGAGAGATTTTAATTATTTCTTTATCCCTCTGTCGTCTATTTCGATATCTACCATTTTGTCATCTGTGTGACAATCTAGTGAAGGAACTACAGTGCAGACTTCCTCTGTGAAACAGCTATGGAAAAAGACATTTAGTATTTCGGCCTTTAGTCTGTCATTCTCTTTTTCAGTACCTTTTCGGTCACAGAGTGTCTGGACATTTTGTTTTGATCCACCTACCGCTTTGACATAAGACCAAAATTTCTTAGGATTTTCTGCCTAATCAGTACATAGAACTTTACTTTCGAATTCATTGAACGCCTCTCGCATAACCCTCCTCACGCTACATTTCACTGCGTGCAATTATTGTTTGTCTGCAAGGCTTTGGCTATGTTTATGTTTGCTGTGAAGTTCCCTTTGCTTCCGCAGCAGTTTTCTAACTCGGTTGTTGTACCACGGTGGCTCTTTTCCATCTCTTACAATCTTGCTTGGCACATACTCATCTAATGCATTTGTACGATGGTTTTCATCTACCGTGAACCAGGAACCAGATACCAACCCCTCAATATCTTCTAAACGGACCTGTATGGAGGTCGTGGTTTGACGGTGTGGGGTGGGATCATGATTGGTGCACGTACATCCTTGCATGTCTTTGACAGAGGAATTCTAGCAGGTCAGATGTATCGTGACGTCAGCACAAAAGCGTATTTGTCATTTTTGCACCAGTATGTCCGCCTTTTTCAGGGGTGCAGGGGGTCCCACCTTCCTCCTGATGGATGATAACGCACGGCCCCACCGAGCTGCCATCGTGGAGGAGTGCCTTGAAACAGAAGATATCAGGCGAATGGAGTGGCCTGCCTGTTTTCCAGACCTAAACCCCATCGAGCACGTCTGGGATGCTGTCGGTCGACGTATCCCTGCACGTCTTCAAACCCCTAGGACACTTCAGGAGCTCCGACAGGCACTGGTGCAATATTGAAAGGCTATACCCCAGCAGTTGCTCGACCACCTGATCCAGAGTATGCCAACCCGTTGTGCGGCCTGTGTGCGTGTGCATGGTGATCATCCCATACTGATGTCGGGGTACATGCGCAAGAAACAGTGGTGTTTTGTAGCACATGTGTTTCGGGACGGTTTTCTCAACCTATCACCAATACAGATCTGTGTCGTGTGTGTTCCCTATGTGCCTATGCTATTGGCGCCAGTTTTGTGTAGTGCCACGTTGCGTGGCACCACATTCCGCAGTTATCCTTAATTTATGTGCATGAGTGTGTATACAGGGTGTTACAAAAAGATACGGCCAAACTTTCAGGAAACATTGCTCACACACAAATAAAGAAAAGATGTTATGTGGACATGTGTCCGGAAACGTATAATTTCCATATCAGAGCTCATTTTAGTTTCGTCAGTAAGTACTGTACTTCCTCGATTCCATGGAGCACGTTATCACGATTTCATACGGGAACTGTACCTGTGCTGCTAGAACATGTGCCGTTACAAGTACGACACAACATGTGGTTCGTGCACGATGGAGCTCCTGCACTTTTCAGTCGAAGAGTTCGTTCGCTTCTCAACAACAGGTTCGGTGACCGATGGATTGGTAGAGGCGGACCAATTCCGTGGCCTCCACGCTCTCCTGACCTCAACCCTCTCGACTTTCATTTAAGAAGGCATGTGAAAGTTCTTGTCTACGCAACCCCGGTACCAAATGTAGAGACTCTTCGTGCTCGTATTGTGGACGGCTGTGATACAATACGCCATTCTCCAGGGCTGCATCAGCGCATCAGGGATTCCATGCGACGGAGGGTGGATGCACGTATCCTCCCTAACGGAGGACATTTTGAACATTTCCTGTAACAAAGTGTTTGAAGTCACGCTGGTACGTTCTGTTGCTGTGTGTTTCCATTCCATGATTAATGTGATTTGAAGAGAAATAATAAAATGAGCTCTAACATGGAAAGTAAGCGTTTCCGGACACATGTCCACGTAACATATTTTCTCTCTTTGTGTGTGAAGAATGTTTCCTGCAAGTTTGGCCGTACCTTTTTGTAAGACCCTGTATACAACACACACTGAAGAGCCGGCGCTAGGTCTATGGCACCTTGCCACGGTTCGCGCGGCCTCCCACGTCAGAGGTACGAATCCTCCCTCGGATATCGGTGTGTGTGTGTGTGTGTGTGTGTGTATGTGTGTGTGTGTGTGTGTGTGTGTGTTTGTGTGTGTGTTGTCCTTAGCGTAAGTTAGTTTAAGTAGTGTGTATGCCTAGGGACCAATGATCATTGCAGTTAGTCCCTTAGGAAGTTATTACAAAAAATGGTTCTGAGGACTATGGGACTTAACATCTATGGTCATCAGTCCCCTAGAACTTAGAACTACTTAAACCTAACTAACCTAAGGACATCACACAACACCCAGTCATCACGAGGCAGAGAAAATCCCTGACCCCGCCGGGAATCGAACCCGGGAACCCGGGCGCGGGAAGCGAGAACGCTACCGCACGACCACGAGCTGCGGACGAACTTATTACAAATTTCCAAGGAATTTTTACTGTAGAAGAAAGTGGCACACCTGCCTAATATCATGTAGGGCCCCCGTGAGCACTCAGAAATGCCGCAGCACGACCTGGCATGAGTTCAACTAATAATAATAATGCCGTGTGACGAGGGCCTCCCGTCGGGTAGACCGTTCGCCTGGTGCAAGTCTTTCGATTTGACGCCACTTCGGCGACTTGAGCGTCGATGGGGATGAAATGATGATGATTAGGACAACACAACACCCAGTCCCTGAGCGGGGAAAATTCTCCGACCCAGACGGGAACCGAACCCGTGCCGTGAGGGTTGAGTATCTGTAGCGCTGACCACTCAGCTACCGATGGCGGACGGCTCAACAAATGTCTGAAGTAATGCCAGAGAGAACTGATACCACTAACCCTGCAGGATTGTCTGTAAAACCGTAAGGGTACGACGGGGTGGAGATATCTTCTGAACAGCACGTTGCAAGGCATCACAGGTATGCTCAGTAATGCTCACGTCTGGGAAGTTTGGCGGCCGGCGGAAATGTTTAAACTCAGAAGAGTGTTCCTGGAGCCACTCTGTAGCAATTCTGGACGTGTGGGGTTTCACATTGTCCTTTCTCGAATTGCCCAAGTCCATCGGAATGCACAATGGACGTGAGTGGCAACTGACCCTTAACATAGATAAATGTAATGTATTGCGAATACATAGAAAGAAGGATCCTTTATTGTATGATCAAGGTGCGATTTGTGCTATTGCCAGTGGGGGGGGGGGGGATGTCTTAGGGAGTTAGTAGAATTATGTATGTTTTTAGCTTGGACAGCTATTTATAAATATATGATAATGCCGAAACTCACTATTCACGCGTGTGCACTATCAGAAAGGCCATCCCTTGTTATATCTGTGGTGTCACCGCCAGACACCATACTTGCTAGGTGGTAGCTTTTAAATCGGCCGCGGTCCGCTAGTATACGACGGACCCGCGTGTCGCCACTGTCAGTGATGGCAGACCGAGCGCCGCCACACGGCAGGTCTAGAGAGACTTACTAGCAATCGTCCCAGTTGTACAGCCGACTTAACTAGAGATGGATCACTGACAACTACGCTCTCATTTGCCGAGACGATAGTTAGCATAGCCTTCAGCTACGTCATTTGCTACGACCTAGCAAGGCGCCATAGCACTTGATATTGAGATTATAACATTTGCCGTCAAGATCGATGTACTCCAATTGTGGATTAAAGTTAAGTATTATATCAACTACGTACTTTATTTGCTACTATTAATTCCCTTAACTGTTCCAAACCTCACGCCAGTCAGCGTGTAATTAAACGCGTGCATTTCGGCCTCCTCTAGCAACACAGTGTTGGCTCTTCTGCCAACACTTCAATATATTTAAAAGTACATTATAGGTAAAGCTTATTTACAAAATCATCTATATACAGGTATACGAGGAGAATTCAAAAAGTAGAGGCACATTTGTGAAAAGCTCTACGTATTCCGATGATAGAAAACTGAAACATATTAATAGTAAGACTTATTAAAAACTCTCAGTGTTCAGCTCCACAAATTTAAATTATATGTAAAGTTTTACTCCAGTGCGTGGGAAATAAACATCCCAGGTTGGGATGCATAAACTAAAATCAGAGGAGGGGATGGTCTGATGCACAGGGAGGGAAATCCCCCCCATCCCCCCCTGCAAATCGCACACTCTCAGTATGATTATATGATAGCGGAACAAACACTGGTAGCAGTTACTTCTGTAAAATATCTGGGAGTATGCGTACGGAACGATTTGAAGCGGAATTATCACGTAAAATTAATTGTTGGTAAGGCGGGTACTAGGTTGAGATTCATTGGGAGAGTCCTTAGAAAATGTAGTCCATCAACAAAGAAGGTAGCTTACAAAACACTCGTTCGACCTATACTTGAGTATTGCTCATTAGTGTGGGATCCGTACCAGATCGGCTTGACGGAGGAGATAGAGAAGATCCAAAGAAGAGCGGCGCGTTTCGTCACAGGGTTATTTGGTAACCTTGATAGCGTTACGGAGATGGTTTAGCAAACTCAAGTGGCCGACTCTGCAAGAGAGGCGCTCTGCATCGCGGTGTAGCTTGCTGTCCAGGTTTCGAGAGGGTGCGTTTCTGGTTGAGGTATCGAATATATTGCTTCCCCCTACTTATACCTCCCGAGGAGATCACGAATGTAAAATTAGAGAGATTCGAGCGCGCACGGAGGCTTTCAGACAGTCGTTCTTCCCGCGAACCATACGCGACTGGAACAGAAAAGGGAGGTAATGACAGTGGCACGTAAAGTGCCCTCCATCACACACCGTTGGGTGGCTTGCGGAGTATAAATGTAGATGTAGATGTAGAATGGATGCAGGTGATCGGAGGGGACGCAAACGTACGTACGTGTCAGAGTCGTATCTACACGTATAAGGGGTCCCATATCACTCCAACTGCACACACCCAACACCATTACAGAGTCTCCACCTGCTTGAACAGTCACGTGCTGACATGCAGTGTCCATGGATTCATGACGCTGCTCCATACTCGTACATGTCCATCCGCTCGATACAATTTGAAACGACATTCGTGCGACCAGGCAGCATGTCTCCTGTTATCAACAGTCCATTGTCGGTGTTGACGGGACCATGCGAGGCATAAAGCTTTGTGTCATGCAGTTGTCAAAGGTACAAGAGTGGTTCTTCGGCTCCGAAAGCCGATATCGTTAATGTTTCGTTGAATGTGAAGATGGCATCTGTTCCTGGATGAACAGATACCATTGATGACCGTGCAGCTTCTCTACAATGAAATAATAATGAAATCGAAACACTTAGCTGCCGAGAAGTGTTGTTGATATACCAGGTCCAATAATAAAGTAATGAGACTGATGTGAAAAAAAAAATGTTGCTACCGTTTTAGTCAAGTTTAGTGTTGTCTCCTACAAAGTAGTTCCCTTCTGATTGCACACACTTTTTCCAGCGCTTCTGCCATAACATTTCTGGAACTCATCTTCTGTAATGCCCTCCAAGACCCTCGTCACAGCTTTTTGGACATCTTGTGTTGTTTGAAAGTGGTGTCCCTTGACCGCCCTTTTGACTCTTAGAAATAGAAAAAAGTCGCACGGAGCGACATCTGGTGAATAAGGTGGCTGTAATAGTACCGAAATTTGTTTTCAGGTTAAAAATTGCTGTACTGACAGAGCAGAATGGGATGGCGCATTATTGTAGTGCAGAATCAAATTATTAGCAATGTTGGCATGGACACAAAGAACTCTTTTTACGAAGTCTATATAAATTTTCTTTGCAGTATTTTATGAACAATTCCCTTGGAATAAAAGAGGTTGATGGTCGTCCACTGTGGTCTTCATCTTCAACACTCGTTCTGCCTTCACTAAACATTGTATACCAACGAAAACCTTGAGCTCTTGACATAAGATGCTCTCCAAAACCATTCTGAAGCTTACCGCAAGTTGTCGTCGCGTTTTCACCCAATTTAGTGCAAAAAGACATGGCATACCTTTGCGCAATATTATGCAGTTCCATTTCCGTGACGCGAGACACAAACACGTGTTAACTTATTACATCACAACTCACGACTGAGCAGTTGCATCGATGTGCCGCTTGAACTAGAAGCAGCTTATAGACCAAGGTCAAAGATATTGTGCTTACTCGAGCCTGCAGGGTTGCCACATCTTGCAAAGAAAATTAGTCTCATTACTTTATTATCGCACCCTGTACATCGATGGGGATAGGTGAAAATGAGTGCCCCAAGCGTGACTCGAAGCCATGATCTCCTGCTTACATGGCAGACACTCTATCCATCTGAGCCACCGAGGGCACAGAGGATAGTGTGACTGCAGGGATTTATCCCTTGCATGCTTCCCATGGGACGTATGTTCCCAACTGTCCATAACCTAAATTCGTAGTGTTCCTAATAGATATTTCCCGATTTACTCATTACTCTCGTCAGACTAAGCTGACGAGTCCCATAAGAATTCGGGCAAAGCGTGCAGAAGAACATCAATGGCCGGGTAGCCTTTGACTGTACGAAGATGGTATGTCTTCCCAGAAGAACAGATGCCGCTGATGACCGTGCAGCTTCTCTAGAATGGAGGTATCGGGAGACATCAGCGCTCTGCAACTGCCCCAACGTCCTGTGGCGATTGTCAGGTGCCCACTTCAATTGTAGTTTTTTTTTTTTTTTTGGTCATCAGTCTACTGACTGGTTTGATGCGGCCCGCCACGAATTTCTTTCCTGTGCTAACCACTTCACCTCAGAGTAGCACTTGCAACCTACGTCCTCAATTATTTGCTTGACGTATTCCAATCTCTGTCTTCCTCTACAGTTTTTGCCCTCTACAGCTCCCTCTAGTACCATGGAAGTCATTCCCTCATGTCTTAGCAGATGTCCTATCATCCTGTCCCTTCTCCTTATCAGTGTTTTCCACATATTCCTTTCCTCTCCGATTCTGCGTAGAACCTCCTCATTCCTTACCTTATCAGTCCACCTAATTTTCAACATTCGTCTATAGCACCACATCTCAAATGCTTCGATTCTCTTCTGTTCCGGTTTTCCCACAGTCCATGTTTCACTACCATACAATGCTGTACTCCAGACGTACATCCTCAGGAATTTCTTCCTCAAATTAAGACCGGTATTTGATATTAGTAGACTTCTCTTGGCCAGAAATGCCTTTTTTGCCATAGCGAGTCGGCTTTTGATGTCCTCCTTGCTCCGTCCGTCATTGGTTATTTTACTGCCTAGGTAGCAGAATTCCTTAACATTCATTGACTTCGTGACCATCAATCCTGATGTTAAGTTTCTCGCTGTTCTCATTTCTACTACTTCTCATTACCTTCGTCTTTCTCCGATTTACTCTCAAACCATACTGTGTACTCATTAGACTGTTCATTCCGTTCAGCAGATCATTTAATTCTTCTTCACTTTCACTCAGGATAGCAATGTCATCAGCGATTCGTATCACTGATATCCTTTCACCTTGTATTTTAATTCCACTCCTGAACCTTTCTGTTATTTCCATCATTGGTTCCTCGATGTACAGATTGAAGAGTAGGGGCGAAAGGCTACAGCCTTGTCTTACACCCTTCTTAATACGAGCACTTCGTTCTTGATCGTCCACTCTTATTATTCCCTCTTGGTTGTTGTACATATTGTATATGACCCTTCTCTCCCTATAGCTTACCCCTACTTTTTTCAGAATCTCGAAGAGCTTGCACCATTTTATATTGTCGAACGCTTTTTTCCAGGTCGACAAATCCTATGAAAGTGTCTTGATCTTTCTTTAGCCTTGCTTCCATTATTAGCCGTAACGTCAGAATTGCCTCTGTCGTCCCTTTACTTTTCCGAAAGCCAAACTGATCGTCACCTAGCGCATTCTCAATTTTCTTTTCCATTGTTCTGTATATTATTCTTGTAAGCAGCTTTGATGCATGAGCTGTTGAGCTGATTGTGCGATAATTCTCGCATTTGTCAGCTTAGATTGTAGATTATGTTTCGAACAGCTTCTTCCTTCAGAAGAGTCTGTTCTACACTGTCCTCCAACTCGCCGGTGTTATTTTCCTTCGGTAACGATAGCGTTTGCAAAATTTCGTTAGGCATGTGCGACCACTGTCAGTTATATCGCAGTACAGTTAGGAAGGGGGAGGCTACAACGTGAAGTGTCGACTGTCAAGTAATTTCAATCGGACTATAGTTTCATTTACCTTTGTTAGAGAGCTACCGTTTCGCTGGAACCGCCTGAGACCCATCCTCCGATGTACTTTAAGGTATCTGCTCCTTCGATATGCGTGCTAGCGCTGTCGCGTCGTTCTAGAGGCGCCTTCAGTACTGGTAACTAGTTCTCTCCCATCGCTGTGGATCAGTAGACCTGTTTCCTCTGCTACTGAACCCCGTACCTGGAGTCGCACAGAAGGAGGCCGTGCTCGCCTGCAGAAGCCGACCGCGCGAGGTTGCAGCGAAACTCGGTCGATCTGTACACAGTATTAACGCGGCGCCTCCTGGGGCTTCGTGTCGCGTTACGCAACAGTCGGAACTTCGCCGTTACGTCGACCATCGACTATCGACCTCGGAGGGGTGCAGCTTGTGTTCGATAGCCAGCGAGGTATTCCGCACTCGGCTAGGTTAAGCTTGCAGCCAGGTGCAATGCGCTACTGTGTGTCCGCAGCTCGTGGTCGTGCGGTAGCGTTCTCGCTTCTCGCGCCCGGGTTCCCGGGTTCGATTCACGCCGGGGACAGCGATTTTCTCTGCCTCGTGATGACTGGGTGTTGTGTGATGTCCTACATCTACATCTACATGACTACTCTGCAATTCACATTTAAGTGCCTGGCAGAGGGTTCGTCGAACCACAATCATACTACCTCTCTACCATTCCACTCCCGAACAGCGCGCGGGAAAAACGAACACCTAAACCTTTCTGTTCGAGCTCTGATTTCTCTTATTTTATTTTGATGATCATTCCTACCTATGTAGGTTAGGCTTAACAAAATATTTTCGCATTCGGAAGAGAAAGTTGGTGACTGAAATTTCGTAAATAGATCTCGCCGCGACGAAAAACGTCTTTGCTTTAATGACTTCCATCCCAACTCGCGTGTCATATCTGCCACACTCTCTCCCCTATTACATGATAATACAAAACGAGCTGCCCTTTTTTGCACCCTTTCGATGTCCTCCGTCAATCCCACCTGTTAAGGATCCCACACCGCGCAGCACTATTCTAACAGAGGACGAACGAGTGTAGTGTAAGCTGTCTCTTTAGTGGACTTGTTGCATCTTCTAAGTGTCCTGCCAATGAAACGCAGCCTTCGGCTCGCCTTCCCCACAATATTATCTATGTGGTCTTTCCAACTGAAGTTGTTCGTAATTTTAGCACTCAGGTACTTAGTCGAATTGACAGCTTTGAGAATTGTACTATTTATCGAGTAATCGAATTCCAACGGATTTCTTTTGGAACCCATTGGATCACCTCACGCTTTTCGTTATTTAGCGTCAACTGCCACCTGCCACACCATACAGCAATCTTTTCTAAATCGCTTTGCAACTGATACTGGTCTTCGGATGACCTTACTAGACGGTAAATTACAGCATCATCTGTGAACAACCTAAGAGAACTGCTCAGATTGTTAGTTAGGTTTAAGTAGTTTTCTAGGGGACTGATGACCATAGATATGACCATAGATGTTAAGTCCCATAGTGCTCAGAGCCATTTGACCTTTTTTTTGCGTTACTGTGTCGCCGCCACAGAAATTCAGTCCAGCTATGAATCCGTTAAAATGCAATATTGAGTTAGTAAAAGCAAGTCTTCTGGTCCACACTGTATACCAGTTAGGTTTTTTTCAGAGTATGCTGATGCGAAAAACTAAACTCCGTCCGAACAGGCCTGGGAAGGCCCAACGGTACGAGGAGGAGGATATTGGTGTTTAACGTCCCGTCGACAGCGAGGTCATTAGAGACGGAGCACAAACTTGAATAAGGGAGGATAGGGAAGGAAGTCGGCCGTGCCCTTTCAAAGGAACCATCCCAGCATTTGCCTGGAGCGATTTAGGGAAATGACGGAAAACCTATATCAGGATGGCCAGACGCGGGATTGAACTGTCGTCCTCCCGAATGCGAGTTCAGTGTGCTAACCACTGTGCCACCTCGCTCGGTCCAACGGTACGGACCGGCCGCCGTGTCACCCTTAGCCCACAGGTGTCACTGGATGCGGATATGGAGGGGCATGTGGTCAGCACACCGCTCTCCCGGCCGTATGTCAGTTTCCGAGACCCGAGGCGCTACTTCTCAGTCAAGTAGCTCCTCAGTTTGCCTCACAAGGGCTGAGGGCTCCCTGCTTGTCAACAGCTCTCCTTCTTTGACGACTCTCTCGACCGCCAATACGGGCCGTATGTCTCTGTCCTGTTACCTCCTAGAGTTCGCTTTCGTCGCCTGATTCAGCAACTTGATTCTACCCTCCTTACGACTTTTCGAGTGGGTGAGAGCCCGACGCCACATTGGCTCCAGGTTCAGGTTCGCGTTCATCTTGAACTCAGCTCGTTCCCAACGGAGAGCACCGCGGATTCGATATACCACTCGGGGTTTGTCGAACTTCGTTCTCTTTTTACACAGATGGCTCTTTATTTACACAGATGGCTCCAAGACTACCGCTGGCGTCGGATGTGCCTTTGTCGTTGTAGATGATACCTTTCAAAACCGGCTCCTTGACCATTGTTCAAGCTTTACAGCTGAGCTTTTTGCTCTCTATCAGGCTGTTCAGTATATCCGCCGCCATCGTCATTCTCCCTATGCCATCTGCTCTGATTCTTTGAGCTCCATTCAGAGTCTCCGTGACCCGTATTCGGACCACCCTCTCGCGCAACGAATTCGACGGTCCCTTCAGTCGCTACCTGATACCGGCGCTCGTGTCTTTTTTTTTGTGGATTCCTGGCCACGTTGGTATGCCTGGGAACGAAGCTGCTGATGCTGTGGCCAAGTCTGCTGTCCTCCTGCCTCGGACAGCTTCCTTTTGTGTCCCATCAATTGATGTTAGTGGGGTTCTCTCGACCGCCAATACGGGCTGTATGTCTCTGCCCTGTTACCTCCTAGAGTTCGCTTTCGTCGCCTGCTTCAGCAACTTTATTTTACCCTCCCTACGACTTTTCGAGTGGGTGAGAGCCCGACGCCACATTGGTTCCAGGTTCAGGTTCGCGTTCGTCTTGAACTCAGCTCGATCCCAACGGAGAGGACCGCGGATTCGATATACCGCTCGGGGTTTGTCGAACTTCGTTCGAGGCTCGCTCATACCGTCTTTATTTACACAGATGGCTCCAAGACTACCACTGGCATCGGATGTGCCTTTGTCGTTGTACATGATACCTTTCAATACCGGCTCCTTGACCACTGTTCAAGCTTTACAGCTGAGCTTTTTGCTCTCTATCAGGCTGTTCAGTATATCCGCCGCCATCGTCATTCTCCCTATGCCATCTGCTCTGATTCTTTGAGCTCCATTCAGAGTCTCCGTGACCCGTATTCGGACCACCCTCTCGTGCAACAAATTCGACGGTCCCTTCAGTCGCTACCTGATCAATTGATGTTAGTGGGGTTCTTTGTTGGCGCGTTTCATCATAGTGCCATGAGGCTCGGTCCTCTCTCCATGAAAATAAGCTTAGGGCCATCAAACCCATCCCGACGGCTCGGACTATCTCCTCACGCCCTTCTTGGCGAGAGGAGGTCATTTTGACCAGGCTGCGGATTGGGCACTGCCGATTTAGCCACCGCTACCTGTTGTCTTGTCTTGTTGACCACTTGTATGAACATCAAAAGCTCAGATGGAAACCCAGTTCTAAGTAAAGAAGGGAAAGGTGGAAGGAGTATATAGAGGGTCTATACAAGGGCGATGTACTTGAGGCCAATATTTTGGAATTGGAGGAGGATGTAGATGAAGATGAAATGGGAGATATGATACTGCGTGAAGAGTTTCACAGAGCACTGACAGACCTGAGTCGGAACAAGGCCCCCAGAGTAGACAACATTCCATTAGAACTACTGACGGCCTTGGGAGAGCCAGTCCTGTCAAAACTCTACCATCTGGTGAGCAAGAAAAACTCTACCATCTGGTGAGCAAGATGTACGAGACAGGCGAAATACCCTCACACTTCAAGAAGAATATAATAATTCCAATCCCAAAGAAAGCAGGTGTTGACAGATGTGAAAATTGCCGAACAATCAGTTTAATAAGCCACAGCTGCAAAATACTAACACGAATTCTTTACAGAAAATGGAAAAACTAGTAGAAGCCGACCTCGGGGAAGATCAGTTTGGATTCCGTAGAAACACTGGAACACGTGAGGCAATACTGACCTTATGACTTATTTTAGAATAAAGATTAAGGAAAGGCAAACCTACGCTTCTAGCATTTGTAGACTTAGAGAAAGCTTTTGACAATGTTGACTGGAATACTCGCTTTCAAATTCTAAAGGTGGCAGGGTTAAAATACAGGGAGCGAAAGGCTATTTACAATTTGTACAGAAACCAGATGACAGTTATAAGAGTCGAGAGACATGAAAGGGAAGCAGTGGTTGGGAAGGGAGTGAGACAGGGTTGTAGCCTCTCCCCGATGCTATTCAATCTGTATATTGAGCAAGCAGTAAAGGAAACAAAAGAAAAATTCGGAGTAGGTATTAAAATCCATGGAGAAGAAATAAAAACTTTGAGGTTCGCCGATGACATTGTAATTCTGTCAGAGACAGCAAATGACTTGGAAGAGCAGTTGAATGGAATGAACAGTGTCTTGAAAGGAGGATATAAGATGAACATCAACAAAAGCAAAACGAGGATAATGGAATGTAGTCGAATTAAGTCTGGTGATGCTGAGGGAATTAGATTAGGAAATGAGACGGATAAAATAGTAAAGGAGTTTTGCTATTTGGGGAGCAAAATAACTGATGATGGTCGAAGTCGAGAGGATATAAAATGTAGACTGGCAATGGCAAGGAAAGCGTTTCTGAAGAAGAGAGATTTGTTAACATCGAGTATAGATTTAAGAGTCAGGAAGTCATTTCTGAAAGTATTTGTATGGAGTGTAGCCATGTATGGAAGTGAAACATGGACGATAAATAGTTTGGACAAGAAGAGAATAGAAGCTTTCGAAACGTGGTGCCACAGAAGAATGCTGAAGATTAGATGGGTAGATCACATAACTAATAAGGAAGTATTGAATAGGATTGGGGAGAAGAGAAGTTTGTGGCGCAACTTGACCAGAAGAAGGGATCAGTTGGTAGGACATGTTCTGAGGCATCAAAGGGATCACCAATATAGTATTGGAGGGCAGCGTGGAGGGTAAAAAACGTAGAGGGAGACCAAGAGATGAATACACTAAGCAGATTCAGAAGGATGTAGGTTGCACTAGGTACTGGGAGATGAAGAAGCTCGTACAGGATGGCGTAGCATGGAGAGCTGCATCAGACCAGTCTCAGGACTGAGGACCACAACAACAACAACCTGTTGTCTGGTGACCCCACCCCGCAGTGGCCTTGTGGTCACCCATTGACGGTGCACCATGTTTTATTGCCCCGTCCCCGTCTTATTCACTCTTGTGTTGTCCTATGTCTACCGTCTACCTTACAGTAACTTTTAGCTGATGACGCTCGAGCAGCTGTTCGTGTCCTTCGTTTTATTACACTGACGGACTTGTCCAAAAAGATCTAACTCTTTTATTTTGTTTCTCTGCGTCTTTGTAAGTACTTTCTGATGTTGCCCCCTTGCGTTTTACTACGCTATTAGTGCACTAACGTTTGTGACTGGGCGCTAATGACCTGAGTAGTTGAGCGCCCTAAACAAAAACGTCGTTGTGCAGCAGGATTTTGGAACATATATTCTGTTCGAACATTGTGAATTACCTCGAAGAAAACGGTCTATTGATACACAGTCAACATGGGTTTAGAAAACATCGTTCCTGTGAAACACAACTAGCTCTTTATTCACATGAAGTGACAAGGGATTTCAGATCGATTCCGCATTTCTGGATTTCCGGAAGGCATTTGACACTGTACCACACAAGCGGCGTGCAGTGAAATTGCAGCTTACGGAATGTTGTCTCAGTTATGTGACTGGATTTGTGATTTCCTGTCAGAGAGGTAACAGTTCGTGGTAACTGACGGAAAGTCATCGAGTAAACCAGACGCGCTTTCTGGCGTTCCCCCAAGGTGGTGTTATAGACCCTTTGCTGTTCCTTATCTACATAAACGATTTTGGACACAATCTGAGCAGCCGTCTTCGATTGTTTGCAGATGACGCTGTCGTTTATCGACTAATAAAGTCATCAGAAGATCAAAAGAAGTTGCAAAACGATTTAGAAAAGATATCTGAATTGTGTGAAAATTGTGCGAAAATTGACCCTAAATGACGAAAAGTGTGAGATCATCCACATGAGTGCTATATGGAATTCGTTAAACTTCGGTTAGGCGATAAACAGTCTAATATAAAGGCTGTAAATTCAACTAAATACCTAAGAATTATAATTACGAACAACTTAAATTGGAAGGAATAGATAGAAAATTTTGTGGGGAAGGATAACGAATGACTGCGTTTTATTGGCAGGACACTTAGAAAATGTAACAGACCTACTAGGGAGACTGCCTACACTACGCTTGTCCGTCCCCTTTTAGAATACTGCTGCGCAGTGTGGGATCCTTATCAGGTGGGACTGACGGAGTACACCGAAAATGTTCAAAGGAGGGCAGCACGTTTTGTATTACCTGGAAATAGAGGAGAGAGTGTCACTGAACTGATAGACGATTTGGGGTGGACATCATTAAAACCAAGGCGTTTCTCGTTGCGGAGGAATCTTCTCACGAATTTGCAATCGTCAGCTTTCCCCTCTGATGCCGACCTAGATAGGAAGAAACAATCACCACGATAAAATAAGGTAAATCAGAGCTCGCATTGAAAGATGTAGGTGTTCGTTCTCTCTGCGCGCTATACGAGAATGGACTAATAGAGTATTGTGAAGGAGGTTCGATGAACGCTCTGCCAGGCACTTAAATGTGATTTGCAGGGTATCCATGTAGATGTAGATGTAGATGTAGATGTGGATATGGATGTGAATGCGGTCTGCAGTCGGAGACCCATCTCATGTAGCTCTTCTTCTGTTATATACTCTGCGAATCCTCTTCGCCGACCTCTGTGGCCTAGCGGTTCTAGGCTCTTCATTCCGGAACCGCGCTGCTACGGTCGCAGGTTCGAATCCCGCCTCGGGCATCGGCGCGTGTGATGTCTTTAGATTGGTTAGACTTAAGTAGTTCTACGTCTAGAGGACTGATGACCTCCGATGTTGAATCCCATAGTGCTTAGAGCCACTTGAACCATTTGTTGAAACGAAATAACGTTTTAAGCTTAACGAGGTGATCTATACAAGTCCTGCAGTTGAGCAAACATTTGGTTACTAGTTGAGTTTAGCACGTACATTGTAGAATTGGGTTATGATATGAATATCTAGTTACATATACATTCTGTAATGCATTTTGGGTAACCCGTCTAGTAGCAGGATATGGTTAATGTTACTAGTAGGCCATCTTTGCTTACTTAAATTGAACCGTGAATTTACTTTCAAAACTTTTTCTTAAGAGTTTACTTTATTTACAAGCGATTCATCAAGAACATTAACACATTTAATCACACTATGTGAGCGTAGAATTAGTTGCCAGGGAGTAACTGATGAAATCAAAATCAAACTGCTTTTAAGAAATGTGAATTTTATTCTTAAAAGTTTTTCTTTTTAAGAAACCGATTTAAAATTATAAGCCGAGAGCACCCTCTAAATATCAAGTTACAATTTATTCAGAGGCAGAAAGAAACAAATTATTGCGTGTATGAGCTTTCGGGCTGGGAACCTTGCCGCTCCCTTTTAACACGGCCGTAGTCACGACCGCTCACAACAACCTCAGAAAGACTACACTGGTGCAAATCTGCAACACACCAGATTACCTTAAAGTAAAAGTTTTAACAATTCACACAAGCACACAAACTATGCACCCCGTAGGAGGGATGTAAATGGTTCAAAACACTAAAATTAAAAGATTAACTTGCCACCGAAGGTGCAACATGATTTTAACTGCTAAGAAAAGTCTTACGGTGGAAGGGTGGCAACTTTATATACTAAAATGACCATTTAAATAAAAACCAATGAAATGCGATCTTACATAAAATTATACAAGGTTGGCCAAACATGCACTACAATACACATATACCGCCTCTCGAGATGATAGGCAAAATAAAAACATATTTCAGGAATTAGGCCGTTACACTTCAAGCAATAAATTCGTTAACACACCGAATCCGACATACATGACAGAGGCAGCTCCGAACGACAGACAGACACTAACTGCCTAATAAATGCGGACGAGAGACAGACAAGCAAGCTGGGGGGGGGGGGGGGGGGGCCGGACACTGACCAAGAAAGCAAGTAAAATTTAACGAGAGTAAATCAGTCTACATATCTCCAGTCAGTTAACTTCCAATAAACTGCGATTTCTCGAGAAGACCTGGCGCAGGACCCCCAAATCGGTGTTACGAACCGTCCGCTGCCAGCCGCTTCAACGGACGCAGGAAGGCGCGCCGATCTCCCGTCTCACGGCGTCGCAGCTCGCACCGGCCAGACCGATGTCGTGGGTTGACTCCTGTTTCTCTCGTGTCGGCTGCGAAGCCACTACCCCTCGCTATACGGCGCGGCCCACTGGACTTACGTGGCGACCTCACTTGCGCCGACGCTCAAGGCGGACAAGTCATCTCGTGTCTCAGTGCGCGACCGACCAACCGATCGATCCAACCGCCAATGCCCATTGCCTGAGCAAACTCGAGCAGACTGGCGGCCTAACACATACTGGCACTCCGGACGACAGACAGACACTGACTGCCCCACACTAATCCGGCTGACCAACTGACCGACTGGCGAGCTCATAGCGCCCCTTAAAAGCACGTGAACAGGCAACCTTTCCCCTTTCCCACCAGAGGGAGCCACCAAAGCCGCGATTGCCACAGCGGCGCCACCACTAAAAACGGAGGGCGACTGCTTCACACTACGCGCTACGGCGCGCTCTTCAAAACAGCAAATTTTTTCACGGCTCATAAATGTATGCCCGTAATCTGGTGTTCTCGGCACTGCGGCTCTCGGAATATTTAATTTCCTAACGATTTCGCAAACGAAATGTCCCATGCGTCCAACTCCAATTACCTTTCCTCTTTCGAAGTCTGTTAATTCCCGTCGTGCGGTCGTAACCACGTCTGAAACCTCGTCACATGAATCACCGGATTAAAAATGAGAGCTCCGCCAATACTCTGCCCTTTTGGAACTTGTCTACACGACGCTACTGCCAGCTATATATGTGCATATCGCTGTTCTATGATTTCGTTACCTCAATGTGTCACGCACTATGTTACATCAAACATTTGATTTTGCACTATCACATGTGTGTTCTAGAGTTCAAAATGATCCAAATGACACTAAGCACAATGGGGCTTAACATCTGAGGTCATCAGTCCCCTAGACATGGAACTACTTAAACCTAACTAACCTAAGGACATCACACACATCCATGCCCGAGGCAGGATTCGAAGCTGCGATCGTAGCACCAGCGCGGTTCCTGACTGAAGCACCTAGAACCGCTCGGCCACAGCGGCCGGCTGTTCTAAAGTACTGGGTGGGTTTTCGAAGCTCCAAATTAGAATGTTCTGGCGATTCGCATGTACAGGAATGTGGGACGCTGCGTCACCTGAAAACAGGCACTATTTTGGGCAGTCAAAGTTAGCATCTGTCGAGGCCAGCATGGCACTCGCGATTGCGTACAGCAGAGGTCGTTCGTCTGGCTGCGGTGCCTGGACCAAGTAAGCCTTTATCGACCGTTCATGTCGCTCCCTGCGCTTCGAGAGATGCTCGAATGGTTCAAATAGCTCTAAGCACTATGGGATTTGAAACTTCCTGGCAGATTAAGACTGTGTGCCGGAACGAGACTCGAACTCGGGACCTAAGCCGTCTCTCCGCAATATCCTTTCTTTCAGGGGTGCCAGTTCTGCAAGGTTCGCAGGAGAGCTTCTGTGAAGTTTGGAAGGTAGGAGACGAGGTATTGGCAGAAGTGAAGCTGTGAGGACGGGGCGTGAGTCGTGCACGGGTAGCTCAGTTGGTAGGGCACTTGCCCAGGGAAGGCAAAGGTCCCGAGTTCGAGTCTCGGTCCGGCACACAGTTTTAATCTGCCAGGAAGTTTTATATCAGCGTACACTCCGCTGCAGAATGACAATCTCATTCTGGAAACTATAGGACTTAACATCTGAGGTCATCAGTCCCCTAGACTTAAAACTACTTAAACCTAACTAACCTAAGGACAGTTGACCCTAAATAACGAAAAGTGTGAGGTCATCCGCATGAGTGTGAAAACGAACTCGTTACGCGATAAATCAATCTAATCTAAAAGCCGTAAATTCAACTAAATACCTAGGTATTACAATTACGAACAACTTAAATTGGAAGTAACACATGGAAAATGTTGTGGGGGAGGCTAATCAAAGACTGCGTTTTATTGGCAGGACACTTACAAATGTAAGTGATCTACTAAGGAGACTGCCTACACTACGCTTGTCCGTCCTTTTTTTATAATACTGCTGCGCGGTGTGGGATCCTCACCAGATAGGACTGACGGAGTACATCGAAAAAGTTCAAAGAAGGGCAGCACGTTTTGTATTATCGCGAAATATGGGAGAGAGTGTCACAAAAATGATACAGGGTTTGGGCTGGAAATCATTAAAAGTAAACGCGTATTTCGTAGCGACGGAATCTTCTCACGAAATTCCAATCACCAACTTTCTCCTCCGAATCCGAAAATATTTTGTTGACACCGAGCTAAATAGGGAGGAACGATCAACACGATAAAATAAGGGAAATCAGAGCTGTTACGGAAAGATATAGGTGTTCATTCTTTCCGCGCGTTATACGATATTGAAATAATAGAGACTTCTGTAGGTGCTTCGAAGAACCCTCTGCCAGGCACTTGAATGTAATTTACAGAGTATCCATGTGGATGTAGATGTACTGCTGGACGGATACAAGCTGGCGGCGGCTCCATTATGCTCTGGGGAACATCCACGTGGACTTCCATGGGCCCAGTGGAGCTCGTGCTTCAAGGCACCATGACGGCCGAGGAGTACCGTAAACTAGCTGCAGACCGTGGACACTCCTTCACGACGCTCGTGTTTCCCGATGGCAGTGGCATTTTTCAGCAAGATAATGCGCCATGTCACAATGCCAGGAGGGTGATGGAGTGGTTCGATAACACAGTGGCGAGTTCCGACTGACGTGCTGCCCTTCCAACTCGCCAGATCTGAACTCGATCCAACACATCTGGGATGTGGTTGAACGTAGCGTCACAGCTCATAACCCTGGAATTTGCGGGAATTAGGGGACTTGTCTTTGCAGATGTGGTGCCAACTGCCTCCAGCGAGCTACCAAGACGCGTCGCCACACGTGCCCTTAGCGCTAGGATTTCACCCGGAACAAGTCCCGCCCATTCACCCCCCTCCATGCCTATCCGTAGTGTAAGGCCCTCCCCTAAACAGCCGCCAGTTCCGCGAACTGGAAGCTACAGCGAAGTTGCTATCGTCTCAGTCCAACACACGTTAGACTGCGATGAAATTCAGTAATGATAAGAAATTTAAGTTTTTCTGGATAGTAATATAATATGAATGTGTATTAATAAAGAAATGAAAATATTTATAGAGAATACAATAGAAAACAAAAAAATAACGTGATGTTATTTAAGGGCAGTAATGACAAATTTTCATTAACTAACTCACTTATTATAATACGTTCATTTGAGGGATACAGCAGAGCAAACATACGAAGCGAAAACAATGGTCTTGAATCTGTTATGTCGGTAGTAAAACCACGGAAGCAGTCGAATAACTCTACTGTCTAAAATCAACATTATACAGATATAAGTCAAAGTCGTTTTGTTTATGTAGGCCCTCATAGTAGCTCACGAACATTAAAGAATATAAGAATACCGTAAAGTAGATATGCTTAATGAAAGCAGTAAGATATTTGCTTAAATGACATATTTCGTTAGTATTTGTATGGGTAATGGATGAATTTTTACTTGTAAATTCTTTCAATGTCATCCCTGCGCATAATAAACGAGGTTATAAAGAATTGTGGCTGTTTCTGTGTGATTAGTGTCCTATATGCAGTTGAAAACGTTTCAGGAAAATAATCTGTCGTTATTCTCTGCCCTGTCTGTTTTTAACCAACAGATTTATTAATTTCGTAAATGTCATTCAAATCATTTTTACAAATAATAATGATGATGATATGTTTCGATAAAACACTTTTAACAAGCAAAACACTTCACATGCGAAATGTGTTAAATAAATCGGCTAAAAGAACAATGCTCTACCGTAACGTGCAGCCGAACGCGGAAACCACATGGGTCAACTGAAACGATGCCCAGTCCACGAACAAAGACTGGGAAAACCGGGGGTGAACCGGTGGTGAATGGGCGGGACTTGTTCCGGTGGGGGTGAGTGGGCGGGACTTGTTCCGGGTGAAATCCTAGCGCTAACGATTCCTCTCTCTGTCCACCTCCACCTCCTGTCTCTGGGTACATTCCCTCCCCCTTTCTCTGTCCATCTTCCCCTGCCCCCACTTTCACCTTGAGCCTTGTTTATTATTACCGCAAATTCAGATTCCTTAGCACTATTCTAATCATATTGTGTTAAGCCACAAATACAACTTCTGTGAAAACCGACTGTGAAGAAGAAAACAAACCAACAAATTGTTGTGTATACAATTTTTATTTAAATATGTGTATAGTGAGAAAGAATATAAATCGGATAAACAATTTTTGTAACGAAACTTCCTGGAAGATTAAAACTGTGTGCCGGCCGGAGTGGCCGAGCGGTTCTAGGCGCTACAGTCTGTGCCCGCACGAGCACTACGGTCGCACGTTCGAATCCTGCCTAGGGCATGGATGTGTTAGATGTCCTTAGGTTAGTTAGATTTAAGTAGTTGTAAGTTCTAAGTCCCATAGAGCTCAGAGCCATTTGAACCATTTTTTGAAAACTGTGTGCCGGACTGAGACTCGAACTCAGGACCTTCGCCATTCGCGGGCAAGTGCTGTACTGAGTTACCCAAGCACGACCCACGATCCGTTCTCACAGTCTTAATTCCGCCAGTACCTCGTCTCCTACCTTCCAAGATTCACAGAAGCTCTCCTGCCAAACTTGCAGAACTAGCACTCCTGGAAGAAAGGATGTTGCGGAGACATGGCTTTGCCACAGTCTGGGGGTGGTTTCCAGAATGAAAACTGGCGGAAGTAAACCTGTGAGTGGTGCTTAGGTAGCTCAGTTGTCGGAGGGTAAGCTGCCCTCTGTAATAAAGAACGGATCAACGATCAACTTGAACAGGCGGGACGTCCGCCGCGGACAAATGCAACGAACATTAACGAACAAAATGAGATCAGCAAGGGTAAGAAACTTGGTAGAGCACTTGCCCGCCAGAGGCAAAGGTCCCGAGTTCGAGTCCCGGTCCGGCTCACAGTTTTAATCTGCCAGGAAGTTTCATATCAGCGCACACTCTGCTGCAGAGTGAAAATTTCATCCTGGAATTTTTGTAATTATTTAAATTCCATGCTAGCGTAGTTAAAACAGACTGTGAGAAACAAAACGACGGCCCCTACCGCCGGAGGTACGAGTCCTCCCTAGAGCGTGTGTGTGTGTTTGTGTGTGTGTGTGTGTGTGTGTGTGTGTGTGTTATTTTTAGCATAAGCTAGTTTGTTTTTTTAAAGCAGTGTGTAAGTCTAGGGACCGATGACCTCAGCAGTTTGGTCCCTTAGAAAATGATACACATTTCTTTCTCGCACGTGGTGCTTAACGGAGAAACAGTACACTGTTGTTTAGAAAAATATATAGGCTCTGTCGATATTAATATTTACTAGAGTGTCCTATAAAAATGTCAACTAACTCTGATGTCATATATACTGTATGTGTGAAACCCTGGTTTGGTGATCAGATCAAGTTGAATTAATAAATTTAAAAAAATTTAAACTAAATAAATTGGCCAAGAAATATCGAAGACGTTTGCTAGTATCGTTTCCTTATTATACATTACACGTGTATTTATTTTACTTTCCGTTGGGCCCGCAGCATAGTACACGACACTATAACACATGCTGAAAGTGAAAGCTCCATAACTAGATGCAATAAGGAAATATGTTTTTAATATTTTACACGACGGGGTTGTTCCATCATGTTGCCAGCATCAAGTGATGTCCAGTTCAAAGTGACGACAGTACTGCATATACAGGGTGATTCACGAAGATATGTAAATATTTCAATATGTTCTTCTACAAGTAAAACTAAAGAAAAATGTTCATGTAAACATAGGTCCGCAAATGTTTATTTTCGGAGTTACGGCTAATAAAAGATTTTGCCTGAAATGTAGCAACTTCGCTACTCTGAAGCCATTGCAAAACTGTACAAGGTTGAAGTAAAGCACGATTTCCATTTATTTTGTTGTTATTGGTCTGATGAATCTAATAAACATGTCCCAGACGTGTATCTGCAGTAGTTTCCAGAACATCCACAGAAACAAAGACGTAATTCCGTAAAATTTTTAATTTATTAACCCGCCTCCCGAACACGCCATGAAGGCCCACAGGTACCGACCGGCCGCCGTCTCATCCTCAGCCCGCAGGCGTCACTGGATGCGGATATGGAGGGGCATGTGGTCAGCTCACCGCTCTGCCGGCCGTATGTCAGTTTACGAGACCGGATCCGCTACTTCTCAGTCAAGTAGCTCCTCAGTTTGCCTCACAAGGGCTGAGTGCAGCCCGCTTGCCAACAGCGCTCGGCAGACCGGATGGTCACCCATCCAAGTGTTAGCCCAGCCCAGCAGCGCTTAACTTCGCTGATCTGACGAGAACCGGTGTTACCACTGCGGCAAGGCCGTTGGCAATTTTCTAACTACTTGGCCCAATTTGCTTTTTAAATTCCAGACAACTGCACAAAGTTTTCAACAGAAGTTGTAGAGAATTTAAATTTGGAAAAAATGATGGTAATAACGTTAACTGAAACTGTATGAATGTGCCAGATAATCTGCTTTTGTTAATACCATGACACACGTGAATCCATATTAAACCGAAATAAACGAAGCTCACTGTTAAGGAAGTTGTACAGTGTACATACAATTTCACAAAACATTCACAGTAAATGTTCAAAAATGTCTCCACTGAGTTCAATGCATTTAGCTGCACGTGTATGAACCGATTTTGTTGCCCGTTTCAGTTTCACAGTGTTGTTCTAATTTTGTGTATTGCATTCATAATGCGAGCAAGTAATACCTCACGTCTATTGACTTTGTCCTCATAAACTATGTTTTTCATCCATCTCCATACACAAAAATCCATTGGTGTTAAATCGGGCGGTCTGGGTGGCCACAGACGTCTATCACCATCCTTATTTCATAAATAATCTACAAACTACAACAGTTACTATGTGGTTTCACTTAAATACACTGTTATTATTATGTTCTTTCACTGAACAATACAGAAAATTAACTCGTTTCATGGTTAGGAAACGACTCAATCAACTCACTGACGGTTGCCAACACTGACATAAACGTTTCTACATTCCTAATGGAAAGTAAAGCCGGCCGGAGTGGCCGAGCGGTTAAAAGCGCTACAGTCTGGAATCGCACGACCGCTACGGTCGCAGGTTCGAATCTGCCTCGGACATGGATGTGTGTGATGCCCTTAGGTTAGTTAGGTTTAAGTAGTTCTAAGTTCTAACGGGACTCATGACCACAGCAGTTGAGTCCCATAGTGCTCAGAGCCATTTGAACCATTTGGAAAGTAAACAAATTTACTTGTATAATAATCTTCGTTTCTCTGCATGTTCTGGAAAACTACTGCAGATACACGTCTGGGACATGTTTTATTAGATTCACAAGACCAATAACAACAAAATAAATGGAAATCGAGCTTTAATTTAACTTCATACAGTTTTGCGATAGCTTTATGTTAGCGAAGTTGCTAAATTTCAGGCCAAATCTTTTAATAGTCGTAAATCCTCAACTGAACAGTTGCGGACCGACGTTTATACGAACTGTTGTCTTTAGTTTTACTAGTAGAATAACATATTAAAAAATTTGCATATCTTCGTCACTCACACTGTATAGTAATTTTTTTTCGGTTATTTCCTGTTAAGTATAATACTTTTTGCACCTACGAAACGTTAAAAATAAGTGTTTGACAGATATTTTGATATTTCAGTATTTTGATAGTACTTTACTAGGGTGTTACAATTACATACGTTTAATACACATAGAATCTATGTGCATCCCAACGTTTATTATAATAACGTGTAAAAATTTGAAGAATATCGATCAAGAATTTTAGAATTTTTTTGCAAGAACGTTTCAGATTTATATATGGAATATGTACAGGGTTATTACAAATGATTGAAGCGATTTCACAGCTCTACAATAACTTTATTATTTGAGATATTTTCACAATGCTTTGCACACACATACAAAAACTCAAAAATTTTTTTAGGCATTCACAAATGTTCGATATGTGCCCCTTTACTGATTCGGCAGACATCAAGCCGATAATCAAGTTCCTCCCACACTCGGCGCAGCATGTCCCCATCAATGAGTTTGAAAGCATCGTTGATGCGAGCTCGCAGTTCTGGCACGTTTCTTGGTAGAGGAGGTTTAAACACTAAATCTTTCACATAACCCTACAGAAAGAAATCGCATGGGGTTAACTCGGAAGAGCGTGGAGGCCATGACATGAATTGCTGATCATGATCGCCACTACGACCGATCCATCGGTTTTCCAATCTCCTGTTTAAGAAATGCCGAACATCGTGATGGAAGTGCGGTGGAGCACCATCCTGTTGAAAGATGAAGTCGGCGCTGTCGGTCTCCAGTTGTGGCATGAGCCAGTTTTCCAGCATGTCCAGATACACGTGTCCTGTAACGTTTTTTTCGCAGAAGAAAAAGGGGCCATAAACTTTAAACCGTGAGATTGCACAAAACACGTTAACTTTTGGTGAGTTGCGAATTTGCTGCACGAATGCGTGAGGATTCTCTACCGCCCAGATTCGCACATTGTGTCTGTTCACTTCACCATTAAGAAAAAATGTTGCTTCATCACTGAAAACAAGTTTCGCACTGAACGCATCCTCTTCCATGAGCTGCTGCAACCGCGCCGAAAATTCAAAGCGTTTGACTTTGTCATCGGGTGTCAGGGCTTGTAGCAATTGTAAACGGTAAGGCTTCTGCTTTAGCCTTTTCCGTAAGATTTTCCAAACTAGCGGCTGTGGTACGTTTAGCTCCCTGCTTGCTTTATTCGTCGACTTCCGCGGGCTACGCGTGAAACTTGCCCGCACGCGTTCAACCGTTTCTTCGCTCACTGCAGGCCGACCCGTTGATTTCCCCTTACAGAGGCATCCAGAAGCTTTAAACTGCGCATACCATCGCCGAATGGAGTTAGCAGTTGGTGGATCTTTGTTGAACTTCGTCCTGAAGTGTCGTTGCACTGTTATGACTGACTGATGTGAGTGCATTTCAAGCACGACATACGCTTTCTCGGCTCCTGTCGCCATTCTGTCTCACTGCGCTCTCGAGCGCTCTGGCGGCAGAAACCTGAAGTGCGGCTTCAGCCGAACATAACTTCATGAGTTTTTCTACGTATCTGTAGTGTGTCGTGACAATATGTCAATGAATGGAGCTACAGTGAATTTATGAAATCGCTTCAATCATTTGTAATAGCCCTGTACTTTTATATTACAATATGACGCTCCGGTATACATACAAAAACACGAACGCAACCTTGTGTCAAAATTTCAAAGCATCCGGCGAAGAAAGTTCGGAGATTTAAGAGTTCGAACAAACTAACATTTACTTTTTTATTTAACAGCTTTATGAAATTAAGTCTTTAAGTGTGAGCGCAATGGAAATAGGTGACGCGTCGTGTATTGTTGACCGGGTAGACACACTGTAGATTGAACAACACGCCAGTCTGATAATGGCTCTCAGTGTAGGCGCGAAGCTCCCTCCATGCATTTGATTGGGAGCGCCCGTATGAGCATGTATATGCATGTCTCTATGTTTATGTATGTGCGAGCGATCATCTACATGGAAATGGAATGCGTGTGAGTTAGCGGGAACACTGTCCACACTCTGCTTCAGGATGCGATTCATAGGGCCTCGTCCTGATAGAAGGGGGCATCCTAGTTCGCGGGTCAGAGATTTGAAGCAGCTTCTTTCTATCGCGTAACGTTTGATGTCGGAATGTGTCTCACAAACACTAAAGGTGCAGTAATATCAGACTGCACATTAAAATGGCCTAGACATGACAGAGAGAATATTTCACCCGCACTTCGCGAGTACATTGGTCTTTATCTATTATACCTCGAAGAAAGCGGTCTATTTACACACAGTCAACACGGATTCAGAAAACATCGTTCTTGTGAAACATAACTACACTACTGGCCATTAAAATTGCTGCACCACGAACATGCTGACATGAGGAAAGTTTCCAACCGATTTCTCATACACAAACAGCAGTTGACCGGCGTTGCCTGGTGAAACGTTGTTGTGATGCCTCGTGTAAGGAGGAGGAATGCGTACCATCACGTGTCCGACTTTGATAAAGGTCGGATTGTAGCCTATCGCGATTGCGGTTTCTCGTATCGCGACATTGCAGATCGCGTTGGTAGAGATCCAATGATGTTTGCAGAATATGGAATCGGTGGGTTCAGGAGGGTAATACGGAACGCCGTGTTGGATCCCAACGGCCTCGTATCACTAGCAATCGAGATGACAGACATCTTATCCGCACTGCTGTAACGGATCGTGCAGCCACGTCTCGATCGCTGAGTCAACAAATGGGGACGTTTGCAAGACAACAACCATCTGCACGAACAGTTCGACGATGTTTGCAGCAGCATGGACTATCAGCTCGGAGACCACGGCTGCGGTTACCCTTGGCGCTGCATCACACACAGGAGCGCCTGCGATGGTGTACTCACCGACAAACCTAGGTGCACGAATGGCAGAACGTCATTTTTCCGGAGGAATCCGGGTTCTGTTTACAGCATCATGATGGTCACATCCGTCTTTGGCAACATCGCGGTGAACGCACATTGGAAACGTGTATTCGTCATCGCCATACTGGCGTATCACCCGGCGTGATGGTATGGGGTGCCATTGGTTTCACGTTTCTGTCACCTCTTGTTCGCATTGACGGCACTTTGAACAGTGAACGTTACATTTCAGATGTGTTGCGACCCGTGGCTCTACCCTTCATTCGATCCCTGCTAAACCCTACATTTCGGCAGGATAATGCAGGTCCTGTACGGGCCTTTCTGGATACAGAAAATGTTCGACTGCTGCCCTGGCGAGCACATTCTCCAGATCTCTCACCAATTCAAAACGTTTTGTCAATGGCTGAGCAACTGGCTCGTCACAATACGACAGTCACTATTCTTGATGAACTTTGGTATCGTGTTGAAGGTGCATGGGCAGCTGTACAAATGTACCTGTACACGCCATCCAAGCCCTGTTTCACTCAATGCCCAGGCGTATCAAGGCCGTTATTACGGCCAGAGGTGGTTGTTCTGGGTACTGATTTCTCAGGATCTATGCACCCAAATTGCTTGAAAATGTAATGACATGTAAGTTCTAGTATAATATATTTGTCGAATGAATACCCGTTTATCATCTGCATTTCTTCTTGGTGTAGAAATTTGAATGGCCAGTAGTGTAGCTCTTAACTCGCCCCAAGTGTTGAGTGCTATTGACAAGGGATTTCAAATCAATACCGTATTTCTGGATTTCCTGAAGGCTTTCGACACTATATCACTCAAGCGGCTTATGGAATGTCGTGTCAGTTATGTTACTGTATTCGTGATGTCCTGTCAGAGACGTCACAGTTCGTAGTAACTGAAGGAAAGTCATCAAGCAAAACAGTAGTGATTTCTGGCATTCCCCAAGGTAGTGTTATAGGCCCTTTGCTGTTCCCTATCTATATAAACGATTTGGGAGATAATCTCAGCAGCCGTCTTAGGTTGTTTGCAGATGATACTGTCGTTTGTCGTCTAGTAAAGGCATCAGAAGATCAAAACAAATTGAAAAACGTTTTAAATATCTGTATGGTGCGAAGATTGACAAGTGACCCTAAATAGTGAAAGTGTGAGGTCATTCACACGAGTGCTAAAAGGAATCCTTTAAACTTCGGTTACATGATAAATCAGAGAAATCTGAAGGCCGTAAATTGAACTGAATACCTAGGAATTACAATTGCGAAAATCTCAAATAGGAAGGAAATGTTGTGGGGAAGGGTAATCAAAGACTGCGTTTTATTGGCAGGACACTTGGAAAATGTAACAGATCTACTAAGGAGAGTGCCTACACTACGCTTGTCCGTCCTCTTTTAGAATACTGCTGCGCGGTGTGGGATCCTTACCGGACGGGACTGACGGAGTACGTCGAAAAAGTTCAAAGAACGGCAGCACGTTTTGTATTATTGCGAAATATGGGAGAGAGTGTCACAGAAATGATACAGAATTTGGGATGGACACCATTAAAACAAAGGCGTTTTTCGTTGCGGCGAAATCTTCTGACGAAATTCCAATCACCAACTTTCTCCTCCGAATGCGAACATATTTTGTTTACGCCGACCTACGTAGGGAGAAACGATCACCATAATGAAATAAGTGAAATCAGAGCTAGCACGGAAAGATGTAGGCCTTAGAACTAGAATGCACCTAGTATGACACAGAGCAAAATCAAACCGACCTCCTCGAAAAATAGACTATTATATACAGTCATATCGCCAACTATTTTACATTTCATATCAACACCTCTACCACGGACAAAGACACAGATATTATCATCATGAGACAGTTTACAAGACCTACGGGTTCTAACACACAATGGTTTTTCAATAAAAAAATTAGTCGATGTTTCACCAGCACCACGAACTTGAGACATGGTTACCATGAACGTCCGATAACCAACAACACGACGGGGAGGAATCTGCTCCAAAGACGTTGCAGTAGACTTAGTAGTACTATCAATACGAATAATCGCTACTGCCAACCAACACTGACCGACGGGATTGTCAGCAACAGAAAAAGTAAAATCAAAACGACCTCCTCGAGAAACAGTCTGTCCTTTCAACACATCAATCGAAACGGACGAACTGACTAGGTCTACTGCAACGTCATTGGAGCAGATTCCTCCTCGCGATGTTGTCGGTTATCGGACGTTCATGGTACCCATGTCTCAAGTTCGTGGTGTTGGTGAAACATCGACTAATTTTTTTATTCATACATCATTGTGTGTTAGAACCAGTAGATCTTGTAAACTGTCTCATGATGATAATATCTGTGTCTTTGTCCGTGGTAGAGGTGTTGATATGAAATGTAAAATAGTTGGTGATATGACTGTATACAGGGTGAGTCACCTAACGTTACCGCTGGATATATTTCGTAAACCACATCAAATACTGACGAACCGATTCCACAGACCGAACGTGAGGAGAGGGGCTAGTGTAATTGGTTAATACAAACCATAAAAAAATGCACGGAAGTATGTTTTTTAACACAAACCCACGTTTTTTTAAATGGAACCCCGTTAGTTTTGTTAGCACATCTGAACATATAAACAAATACGTAATCAGTGCCGTTTGTTGCATTGTAAAATGTTAATTACATCCGGAGATATTGTAACCTAAAGTTGACGCTTGAGTACCACTCCTCCGCTGTTCGATCGTGTGTATCGGAGAGCACCGAATTACGTAGTGATCCGAAGGGAACGGCGATGGACCTTAGGTACAGAAGATACTGGAAGAGCACATTACGTCCACATGCTAACACCTTTTTATTGGTCTTTATCACTGACGCACATTTACATTACCATGAGGGGTGAGGTACACGTACACACGTGGTTTCCGTTTTCAATTACGGAGTGGAATAGAGTGTGTCCCGACATGTCAGGCCAATAGATGTTCAATGTGGTGGCCATCATTTGCTGCACACAATTGCAATCTCTGGCGTAATGAATGTCGTACACGCCGCAGTACATCTGGTGTAATGTCGCCGCAGGCTGCCACAATACGTTGATTCATATCCTCTGGGGTTGTAGGCACATCACGGTACACATTCTCCTTTAACGTACCCCACAGAAAGAAATCCAGATGTGTAAGATCAGGAGAATGGGCTGGCCAATTTATGCGTCCTCCACGTCCTATGAAACGCCCGTCGAATGTGTACCTCACCCCTTATGGTAATGTACATGTGCGTCAGTGAAAAAGACCAATAAAAAGGTGTTAGCATGTGGTCGTAATGTGCTGTTCCAGTCTCTTCTGTACCTAAGGTCCATCACCGTCCCCTTTGGATCGCTACGTAATTCGGTGCTCTCCGATACACACGATCGAACAGCGGAGGAGTGGTACTCAAGCGTCAACTTTAGGTTACAATATCTCCGGATGTAATTAACATTTTTCAATGCAACAAACGGCACTGATTACGTATTTGTTTATATGTTCGGATGTGCTAACAAAACTAACGGGGTTCCATTTTAAAAAAACGTAGGTTTGTGTTAAAAAACATACTTCCGTGCATTTTTTTATGGTTTGTATTAACCAGTTACACTAGCCCCTCTCCTCACGTTCGGTCTGTGGAATCGATTCGTCAGTATTTGATGTGGTTTACGAAATATATCCAGCGGTAATATTAGGTGACTCACCCAGTATAATAGTATGTAATAAATTGGTGGTACATTCTCTGAACGCTAGACATATAGCTGTATACGTTTGCCATCCGTAGCATTGTTTTCGACTGAGAACAAGAATGCGGTGCAGTACTTTCGGGGCAATCCTTGTAGCATTCACGTTTTGGATGTTGCAGTTTATTTACGAAGTACAAAAAATTATCTGGAGAAGTAAGGTTTTTCCAGATATTAAAAACTGGTTTAACGGTACAAGTAAAGGAACTATCGGAAAATTGTTAATTATTTTGTCTGTCGTATCCCCGTGAGGGTATGTTTTTGTGTGTGAGTAAACGTTGTTCAAAAAATGGCTCTGAGCACTATGGGACTCAACATCTTAGGTCATAAGTCCCCTAGAACTTAGAACTACTTAAACCTAACTAACCTAAGGAACCTAAGGACATCACACACACCCATACCCGAGGCAGGATTCGAACCTGCGACCGTAGCAGTCCCGCGGTTCCGGACTGCAGCGCCAGAACTGCTAGACCACCGCGGCCGGCAGTAAACGTTGTTCTGGGACGACAGTGAACAGCTACGGGCACGGCACTGCACGCCTTTCCAACTCGTGGCGCGATTTTAAACAACAGTGAGTGAAAGAGGGAACAGAACGACCGCCACGAAAAGAGGAGAGAATTTCCTTCTTGCTGAATGCCGTCAAAATACGCGTGGGTCCACTTCGCACGCTACCCATCTCCAGCGGCAGAAGTACGAAAGTTAGTTTAGTGTCTTTTTTTTTGTCTCGTCGACAGCAAGACGTAGCTTTGCTCGCATTTTTTTATTACTGTAAGGGGAAGAAGGTGGCAGTGGACTTTATACAGGAATTATCCCGGTATTTGCCTAGATTGAACACAAAAAACCCAAATCTGCTCGACTGGCTCTGGGGATGAACCCAGCTGTTCTGAATGCGGAACTCGTGCGTTAGGTACCATGACTCCTCGACCAGTGGTATTATAGATACGACGGATGAAAATTATGTTTCGTGTAAGCACAGAATAGGAACATTCGTGTTCAACTATGGTACCTACGAAAGCCAGTTTCCTGAACGATTAAAGCACTCACAAGGGAACCTCCCCATCGCACCCCCCTCAGATTTAGCTATAATTAGGCACAGTGGATAGGCCTTGAAAAAATGAACACAGATCAATCGAGAAAACAGGAAGAAGTTGTGTGGAACTATGAAAAAATAAGCAAAATATGCAAACTGAGTAGTTCGTTGGTAACATAGGCAACATCAAGGATAATTTGAGTGCAGGAGCGCCGTGGTCCCGTGGTTAGCGTGAGGAGCTACGGAGCGAGAGGTCCTTGGTTCAAGTTTTTCGTTGAGCTAAAATTTTACTTACCTTATTTTTGCAAAGTTATGATCTGTGCGTTCGTTCATTGACGTCTCTGTTCACTGTAATAAGTCTAGTGTCTGTGTTTTGCAACCGCACCGCAAAACCGTGCGATTAGTAGACGAAAGGACGTGCATCTCCAATGGGAACCGAAAACATTTGATCCAGGAAAACACGTCTGATATATTCTATACGACACTGGTGACGGCATGTGCGTCACATGACAGGAATATGTTGTCGACCCACCTAACTTGCACACTTGGCGAATAGGTAAAAAGATTCTTCTACCTTGCCCGATTTAGGTTTTCTTGTGGATGTGATAATCACTCCCAAAAAAGTGATGAAAACATAAGAGTTTGTCACATAAACTGCAACAAATGAATGCAACAGTTTCACAGTCGCACAGTTTTCTCTGTGCTCTGTCAAAACATATGTTTTTAACGTTTTCGAATTTTTCCTTGTGTAGACCGTCAAATCCTGCATATGTTCAAGCAAATCTGAACATGTTCTGGGATTTTGGAGAGCGAAGTTAATTATGTGTGAGTGCCTGAACTCTGATAATTGTCTGAAAATAAAATTTGAAACTTTTTACTGGAGGGAAGACTTGAACCAAAGACCTCTCGCTCCGCAGCCGCTCACGCTAACCACTGGACCACGGCGCTCCTGACGTCAAACCATCCTCGATGTGGCTTATGTTACTCATGGACTACTCAGTTTGTGTATTTTGCTTATTTTTTCATAGTTCCACACAACTTCTTCCTGTTTTCTCGATTGATCTGTGTTCAGTTTTTCAAGGCCTATCCACTGTGCCAACTTATAACTAAATCTGAGGGGGGTGCGATGGGGAGGTTCCCTTGTCAGTAGTAAAACTGCTTCATCAAAAGGGAGAAAGGGATAATGTAGACAACTTTAGACCTATTTCTATGCCATCAGTGTCTGGTAAAGTTACTGATAAGTCTGTGTATGTAAGGATAATTAATTGTTTCATATCATATAATTTGCTATCAAATGTACAGTTTGCAAACGAGGACAATTTGGTAATGGCGTAATATTTTGTCTGTAAGAGAAAAAGGGAACGAATTTTCGCGTTAGGCCAGCTGTTTTGTGGGGTGTGTGCGCTGTGGGTTAAAACGAGACCAGGAAGTAGCAACTGCTACGGGCGGCAGACCGCAGCCGCGGGGACAAATATTTCCGGTCCCTGGATCGGGTCGCGCCGCCGCCTGCTACAGCCCCCCAGGGGCCCATTTGCTCTGCCTCTACAACTGCGTGTGCATCCCGCCCCCCCCCCTCCCCCACCCCCACCCACACGCCCTGTCTGTCCCAGAGGACACGACGCTGCCCGACTGCAAAAGTTTAGACCACAGAGCGCGTGCGCAGAATACGCAGAGGCAATAAAGCACGCGGGAGCGCGCGTAACACATCAGCCTGGGCAGCGGCGGTTCGTAAGTATACATTCTGGGTGTTCGCAAATTTATAGATTTAGGTAAATAGGAGAATGTGAAATTAATACCTTCTACTGTACAACAATTATGCTTATCAATATATTCATACAAGTACATTCACTGTGTATAGTACACTACTGGCCATTAAAATTGCTGCACCACGAAGATGACGTTCTACAGACGCGAAATTTAACCGACAGGAAGAATATGCTGCGATATGCAAATGATTAGCTTTACAGAGCATTCACACAAGGTTGGCGCCGATGGCGACACCTACAATGTGCTGACATGAGGAAAGTTTCCATACACAAACAGCAGTTGACCGGCGTTGCCTGGTGAAACGTTGTTGTGATACCCCGTGTAAGGAGGAGAAGTGCGTGCCATCACGTATCCGACTTTGATAAAGGTCGCATTGTAGCCTATCGCGATTGCGGTTTATCGTATCGCGACATTGCTGCTCGTGTTGGTCGAGATCCAATGACTGTTATCAGAATATGGAATCGGTGGGTTCAGGAGCGTAATACGGTACGCCGTGCTGGATCCCAATGGCCTCGTATCACTAGCAGTCGACATGACAGGCATCTTATCCGCATGGCTGTAACGGATCGTGCAGCCACGATTCGATCCCTAAGTCAACAGATGGGGAAGTTCGCAAGAAAACAACCATCTGCACGAACAGTTCGACGACGTTTGCAGCAGCACGGACTATCAACTCAGAGACCACGGCTGCGGTTACCCCTGACACAGACACAGACAGGAGCGCCTGCGATGGTGTACTCAACGACGAACCTCGGTGCACAATTGGTAAAACGTCATATATGCGGATGAATCCAGGTTCTGTT